>NW_006780148.1:768485-797913 GCF_000442215.2 Lipotes vexillifer
TCACTGTTGTGGCCTCTCCCGTTGCGCAGCACAGGCTCTGGACGCACAGGCTCAGTGGCCATGGCTCACAGGCCCAGCCGCTCCACGGCATGTGGGATCTTCCCAGACCGGGGCACGAACCCGTGTCCCCTGCATCGGTAGGCGGACTCTCAACCACTGCGCCACCAGGGAAGCCCAGGAAACATTCTTAAAACCTCCAGAAATAAATGCAACCCTGCCAACAGCTTGGTCTTAGCCCAGTGAGACCCACATTGGGCTTCTGACCTACAGATCTGTAAGATAATACATTTGTATTATTTTCCTTTTTTTTAATATTTATTTATTTGGCTGCATCGGTTCTCAGTTGCGGCACACGGAATCTTTCGTTGCGGTGCACAGGCTCTTCGTTGCAGCACTGGGCTTCTCTCTAGTTGTGGTGTGTGGGTTCAAGAGAGCGCAGGCTCAGTAGTTGTGGTGTGTGAGCTTAGTTGCCCTGCAGCATGTGGGATCTTAGTTCCCTGACCAGGGATCGAACACACGTCTCTTGCATTGGAAGGCAGAATCTTAACCACTGGACCACCAGGGAAGTCTCACATTTGCATTGTTTTAAGTCACTAAATTTCTGGTAATCTGTTACAGCAGCAATAAAAAGAAAGGAATTACTGATACATGCTACAATGTGGATGAGCCTTTTGAAAAACACTATGCTACCTGAAAAAAGTAAGTCACAAAAGGCCACATGTTTGATTCCATTTATATGAAATGTTCATAATAGGTAAATATATAGAAACAGAAAGTAGATTAGTGGTTGCTAAGGGCTGGGGGATTCTGATGGGCTGATGTGTATGAGGTCTCTTTCTGGAGTGATAAAAATGTTCTTTTGGTGAGCACTGCACAACTCTGAACATACTAAAGACAACTGAATTGTAGTAGGCAGACTACAGGTATGTGAACTGTATTTAAATAAAGCTGCTTGTACAAAAAGAAACCTTATTTAAAATTAAAAACTATGCTTACATAGTTTTCTCCTTACATTGTGGCCAGAATTCTAAAGGAGTATAGGATAAAATAAACAGATGCAGGCCAAAAAACACAGAGTCAAAAATCAATAGATGTTTTCAACAACAAAAAGACAAAACACCAGTTAAAAGCCAAGGACTTGAACAGATATTTCTCCAAAGAAGATAAGCAAATGGTCAATAAGCACATGAAAAGATGCTCAGCATTACTAGTCATTAGGAAAATGCAAATCAAGACCACAGTGAAATGCCACTTCACACCAACAAGAATGGCCATAATCAAAACAAACAAAAAAAACAACAGCAATGAAAACAGAAAATAACCAGTGTTGCTGAGGATGTGGAGAAACTGGAACCCTCATACATTGCTGATGGGAATGCAAAATTGTTCAGCAGCTATGGAAACAATTTGGTAGTTCCTCGAAAACTAAACACAGAATCACCATATGATCTAGCAATTCCACTCCTAAGCATATACACAAGAGAACTGAAAACAGGTACCCAAACAGAAACTTGTATGCCAGTGTTCACATCAGCATTATTCATAATAGCCAAAAAGTGGAAACAACTCAAGTATCTATCAATAAATGAGTGAATAAACAAAATACAATATATACATATACAACTGAATATTACTTAACCATACAAAGCACTGATGTTCTGATACCTGCTACAACATGAATGATCCTGAAAACCTCAGGCTAAATAAAATAAGCCAGAGACAACAGGGCAAATATTTATGATCCCATTTATATGAGGCACCTAGGGTAATCAAATCCATGGACACAGAAAGTAGAAAAGTGATGACCGGAGGGGAGAACAGGGAATTATTGCCTAATGGTTACAAAGTTTCTGTTTAGAGTAATGAAAAAGTTTTGAACACAGACAGTGGTGATTTTTGCACAACAGTGTGAATGAAATTAATGACAACTACCTGCATGCTTGAAAATGGTAAAATGGCAAATTTTATGTTATACATATCTTACCATAATAAAAAAATAGAAGAAATATTAGTAGACTTTAATCTCCATAACATAAATGAATCAGAGAACTGTACAGTAGCAGAACTGTGGACTGCCCATTTTATATATGCTCTATATAACCTTTATATAACTTCTATATACCTAAGACTAAAACAATCCTTCATCTTAGTAGTAAAGAATATATATTAAGACTGCTTCGGCGGCTTCCCTGGTGGCACAGTGGTTAAGAATCCGCCTACCAGTGCAGAGGACACGGGTTTGATCCCTGGTCTGGGAAGATCCCACATGCCGTGGAGCAACTAAGCCCATGCGCCACAACTACTGAGCCTGCAGTCTAGAGCCCGTGAGCCACAATTACTGAAGCCTGTGTGGCTAGAGCCCACGCTCCGCAACAAGAAGCCACCGTAATGAGAAGACTGCACACCACAATGAAGAGTAGCCCCTGCTCGCCGCAACTAGAAAAAGCCCGCGCACAGCAACGAAGACCCAACGCAGTCAAAAATAAATAAATTTATAAAAATTAATAAAATTTTTTAAAAAAAGACTGCTTCGGGACTTCCCTGGTGGTCCAGTGGCTGGGAGTCTGCCTTCCAATGTAGGGGGCGTGGGTTCGATCCCTGGTTAGGGAACTGGGATCCCACATGCCGCAACTACTGGGCCTGTGCACCCTGGAGCCCTCACGCCACAACTAGAGAGACGCCCGCTTGCCGCAGCAAAGGACGCCACAGGCCACAAAGAAGATCCCGTGTGCCGCAACTAGGACCTGACGCAACCAAATAAATAAACAAATAAATAAATAATGTAGATTTGTTAAAAAAAAAAGACTGTTTCGAGCACTTACTTTTTACAAGCATAAATGAAAGGAAGTGTCCAGAACAGTGATATAAAGCATTATTTATATGTTTTCTCTTTAAATTGCCTTAAAGTTTTCACTTATTTATGTGTTACCTTTAAAAAGAACACTGATCAGAGCAACTTTTTTTTTAACAAGAATCTCCACCCCTTCCCTTGCAGAGGTATTTTTCACTGTTAACGAAAGTTTATTTTACAGACCTAACCCAAGTTTATTTTATGTCATTCCTTTAAAATATATATATTTAGTCATTATTTCTAAGGTTTTTAGAAGAATTTATCAGAGATACTGAAAACTCCTATAGGCATTAAGTATTACTACCTGTTTAAATGGCACTTTTTAAAAACTACATGCTTCTCTAGATTATACTTCCTTTACTGTTTTGTTTTGTTTTGTTACCTCAGATAATTTTATATCTGAATTCAGCTTTGTAACCTCTTCATTAGGACTTGGATTACTTCTTGCTGGCGGTATAAATTTTGGCTTTTTGAAGGGATTCCCTTGCAACTGACTTGGTGCTGCCGATCGTCTCATATTCAGCAGTATTAACCTGAAAAATACCCAAAACAAAAATGATCTAATCATAAGTCAGATTAGAATCACCTCCAAGTATATCATCACTACAATCATGACATCTTTAAAAATATAAGAGAATAAACCTGTAAAAAGCCTTAGGAAACAAATTCAACAGCTGGTAACATTTTATTTTCCATCACAAAAGGCTTCTGAAAAATATTTAAGATTTAAATTACATGGTGTAAACCTGAGCATATACTGTATCAATTTTGATAAAACTACAGATTAGATAATGATTATATAGCCTTAAATTCAATTTAGATAGTAGTTTCAAAATCAAAAGAAACATAATTATTCACAGACATACATCCAACATGTTGCTTTTTTTCTATTCCATTAATCCATAAACTGCATGAGGGTAGCAATCATTCTTGTTTTCTTCACCACTCTGTAAGCAGCTTCGACCACAAAGCCAGATACATTATAATCACTAAAAAATATTTCTGAATGAATGAATAAAATCCTGGCAATTAAAAGAACACATTTACAGTTCAATTTCCTTTTAAAACCATGGGATATTTTAAATATATAAATCAAGAGACTAGAACCAGGTTTCCAAACTTTTGCTCAATATTATTTCCACCAGGACAGGACAGGTGAGACAGATTAAAGGCAAGAACATTCATGCACACATCGTGCTTCTGCAATGGACGGCAGTAAGCACTCTTATTCAAAGTAATCTCACAAAACACTACACAAGATATGGCATCAACAAGGATGTACATGGCTACCAAAATTATTTGTTTAATCCAGAAATTCCACTTCTGGGAATTTACTCTAAGGAATTACCAAAGATACACTCAAAGAATTATGTATAAGGGTAATCATGCCAATATTACTTATAGTAAGAGAAAAAAAAGGAAATTTGAATATCCATAACAAGGTACTAGACAAATAAGTTACATCACATCCACAAAATGGAACACACTCTCTTCATACACCACTAAAATGGTGAGTAGTACTGCAGTTTCCCAAGCAAGCCATGTTCTCTTTTCCTCTAGGCCTGTGAACAAACTTTCCCCTATACAGTGTTGGGAATGCCTTTACGCATTTTCCTTTGCCTGACTGATTCCAATTTATCCTTTAGGACTCTTAACTATGAGCCCTCTTCATCTCTGCTCAAAGACTGGATTAGAGACCCTTCCTACATGTGCACTACCCAAGCACTTTTCACACTGTAATGAAACTACCTATTAATTCCCCCAAGCTGTAAACTTCTGGATCAGGCATGAAGTCTTACATTCCATTCAGCACTATATTGCCAGTACCAACACAAGAAGGCATTCAGTATTTGTTATATAAATAATTCTACAGCCATTAATGGGGGAAAAAAATCACATTTTAGAAGAATGTTTAGGGACTTCCCTGGTGGCGCAGTGGATAAGACTCTGCGGTCCCAATGCAGGGGGCCCAGGTTCGATCAATGGTCAGGGAACTAGATCCCACATCATGCCGCAACTAAGAGTTTGCATGCCACAACTAAGGAGCTCACCTGCTGCAACTAAGACCCAGTGCAACCAAATAAATAAATAAATATTTAAAAAATAATAAAAACTGGTATCAAAAATACTTCCAAGTTAATAATAAAAAATAAGTCCTTAAATTTAAAAAAATAAAAGAATGTTTAATGATGTGAGAAATGTTTTTTATATACCAAATAAAAAATGGCTACAGAAAGCAATTTTAGCAAGGCTGCAAGATACCAGGTTAATACCCAAAAGTCAATTGTCTTCCAGCATACCAGCAATGAATAAGTGGAATTTGAAATTAAAAACACAATACCATTTACATCAGCACCCCATAAAAATGAAACACAAGTGTAATCTAACAAAACATGTATAAGATCTATATGGGGAAAAACTATAAAACTCTGCTGAGCAAAATCAAAGAAGTAAATAAATGGAGAGATATTCCATGTTCATGGATAGAAAGACTAAATATTGTTAAGATGTCAGCTCTTCTCAACTTTATAGATTAATACCATCCCAACTAAAATCCCAGCAAGTTATTTTGTGGATATCAAAACACTGATTCTAAAGTTTATATGGAGAGGCAAATGACCCAGAATAGCCAACACAATACGGAAAGAAGAGAACAAAGAGAACTGACACTACCTGATTTTAAGACTTAACATATAGCTACAGTAATCAAGACAGTGTGGTATTGGTGAAACAGACAAATTAATCTACAGAATAGAATAGAGAGCCAGAAATAGACCCACATAAAGACAGTCTTTGACAAAGGAGCAAAGGTAATAAAATGGAGCAATGACAGTGTCTTCCACAAATGGTGCTGAGACAACTGGACATTCACATCAAAGAAAATGAATCTAGAAACAGACTTTACACCCTTCACAAAAATTAACTTAAAATGAATCAGAGGCTTACATGTAAAACGCAAAGCTATAAAACTCCTAGAAGATAATATAGAAGAAAAGCCAGATGATCTTGGGTATGGTGATGACTTTTTAACTACAACACCAAAGGCACAATCCATGAAAGACGATAATTGATAAGCTGGACTTCATTAAAATTAAAAACTTCTGCTCTGAAAAAAGGCAATGTCAAGGGAATGAAAAGACAAGCCACAGACTGGGAAAAAATATTTGCAAAAGGTGTATCTGATAAAGGACTATTATCCAAAACGTATAAAGAAATCTTAAAACTCAACAATAAGGAAACAACCCAGTTAAAAAGTGGGCCAAAGACCTTAAAAGACATATCACAAAAGATATGCAGATAGCAAATAAGTACATGGAAAGATGCTCCACATCATATGTCATCGAGAATCAAGAAAATCCAGAACACTGACACCACCAAATGCTGGTGAGGATGTGGAGCAGTAGGAATTTTTGTTCATCGCTGGTGGGAATGCAAAATGGTGCAGCCACTCTGGAAAACATTTTAGCACTTTCTTGCAAAACTGAACATACTTTTAACATAGGATAACTCCTTTCAACAAAGAGTTGAAAATTTATGTCCACACAAAAACTTGCATACAAATATTTACAGCAACTTTATTCGTAACTGCCAAACTTGAAAGCAACCAAGCATTCAGTAGGTAGATGGATAAATAAACTGTGGTGTATCCAGACCATGGAATGTTATTCCACACTTAAAAAAAAAAAAAGGCTGTCAAGCCATGAAAAGACATGGAGGAACCAAAAATGCATATTACTAAATGAAAGAAGCAATCTGAAAAGGCTACACACTGTATGATTCCAACAATGTGACATCCTGAAAAACTATGGAAGCAAAACTATGAAGACATTAAAAAGATCAGTGGTTGCCAAGGGTTAGGGGAGGGGCAGGGATGCAAAGGCAGAGCACAGAATTTTTTAAGCCAATGAAAATATTCTGTATAATGTCCTAATGATGGATACAGGTCATTATATATTTGTCCAAATCCACAGAATGTAGAATGCCAAGAATGAATACTATTGTAAACTATGGACTTTGGGTGCTTATGTGTGTCAACTGTAAAAAATGTACCATTCTGGTGAGGGATGCTGATAATGAGGGAAGGCAGGGGTATATGGGAAATCTCCACCTTCCCCTCAACTTTGCTGTAAACCTAAAATTGCTCTAAAAATAATAAGTTTTAATTTCACAAATGGCTACCAAACATGTTCAGCATCATTCCAATTTTATAAAACAAACAAACAAAAATAGTATGTGTGTTTGTACTTTTTAAAAGACTGGAAAGCAAAGGGGCATGAGGAACTTTTCGGGGTGACTCAGATAACCTGCATCAGGCTGTAGTATGATTACAAGTTTGTCAAAACTCATCTAAGTATACGCATTGAATTATAAACTGTAAGTTACACATCTATAAAGATTTTTAAAAGACTAGAAAAACACATGCCACAACATTAACACTGACTATGTCTACATGTTAGAATTACCAGTAATTATTTATTTTCTTCTGAGTTCTTTCCTACATATTTCCAATTTTCTACAAAAAAAAAAAAAAGAACTGCAGCCAGTTAAGCTGTGACACGCCATCACTGATGGTTAGACATTTCCCAATTACAGCAACTTAAAAATGATGACATACATGAGTATTCGATAAATAACCAGGCTTTATATAGTTTGAGGGATTAGTAGTGGTATAAGAATTAATAAACAGAAACCTCAATTAAAATACAGACCAGAAGGCTTCCCTGGTGGCACAGTGGCTAAGAATCTGCCTGCCAATGCAGGGTACACAGGTTCAAGCCCTGGTCCGGGAAGATCCCACATGCTGCAGAGCAACTAAGCCCGTGCACCACAACTACTGAGCCTGCTCTCTAGAGCCCGCGAGCCACAACTACTGAGTCTGCATGCCACAACTACTGAAATCCGTGTGCCTAGCAACACGCGCAGCAACAAAGATCCAACACAGCCAAAAATAAAAATATATTAATTACTTAATTAATATTAAAAAAAAACCATGATGTCCACATCATGAAATTTAATAGGTTCCATTCTCTACATTTAGTCAGACCCGCCTGCAGACTGACACCTTTTTAAAAGAAACACTAGAAAAATCAAGTAACTAGAAACTCTGGGCAAGCTATTTAAATGCTCTGTGTATCAACTTCCTCATTTATAAAATAAAGAGAACAGACTAGCTGTTAAAACTTCTTTCAACACTAAATTCTAAGAATCACTACCTTAGACCCTTAAACTTTTCTACACCTAATACACAATGTCTAATTTTTCAACCCTTCTATTTAACCTGTAAACTAAAGAAAATAATAATGAATTTGAGTATGCAGGCATGTGAGAAGCAGCACAGGGCAGTGGTTAAGAAAACACTCTGGAGCCAGCCTGCCTTGGCTTGATTTCTAGCTCTGCCATTTATATATGACCTTAGGCATCCATCAAGCCATTTAACTTGTTGATGCATTTCAAAGTAAACTACAGACATCAGTATATTTCCCCCTAAATGCTTCTGGATCCTTATTACTTCTTAAATTAGTGCTATTTGAGCCCTCTTCCCAGGCCCTAAAAATAACGCCCATTTGGCAGCCCTACTGTGATGCTCCAACATCTGTCACACTCTTAACACCTACTGCTTCTGTTCTCCCAAGTAAAATGGCAAATCCAGGCTGATGACACATCACAAGGCCTACAGTACTTGGCAATTTAATACACTGTACTGTGTACTAATTAAGAATACAGTTTTGGAGGCAAATGCCTGAATATAAATCTGGACTGACACTTTCAAGCACGTGATCTTGCACAGTTTACATAACCTCTTTGTGTCTCCCTTTCCTCATCTATGACAGGCGGTACAACAATAATTACTCATAAGATTGTTGGGAGGATTAAATGAAATACTTAAAATACAAAGTCTGACACACAGTAAGCACTCAATGTTACCTGTAATATTACTATCTATGATAATCATTATTAGATGTTTAATACATAAGGTCCTATAAGAGCAGAGATAACAAAGTTTCCGCGAGGGGGGATAGCAAAGGATGAAGTTCGACAAAGGGGATTATGACCAGAATCTGTGGATTCAGTTTGGCTTTGAAGGGGGGATGGGGTGCAACCATCAAACCTCTAGGATAAAAAAAAAAAAAAAAACCTCTAGGATGTTCACTTCGTGGCTTAAATCGCTCCTTTGATTTTGTGGCCCCGCTAAACCGGCCTACAAAAATCTTCCGTTACTTACTATTAATTAATACCGTGCAGGAGAGAGGAGATTAGTCCTGGGGAAAGAAACCCAAGCGCCACAGAAGCCGAGCGGGCTGACGGCAGTGCGGGCGCGGAAGCACCACCGCCCGGAGTCGCCTCTCGCGTCGGCCTCCCCACCACAAACACACCCCCACGGCGCGCCCTCCGCCACCAGCCACCCCACGGCCAGCAGCGAAGGCGCCCCTCACACTTGAGACCGCTCCGCGCTCCCAGGCCCGCAGGAGGCGGCCACAGGCGCTCCGCCGCCTTCCTTCCCTCCTCCGTCGGAGGCCTACTCCGGCGCCTCTCCCCTCTTTGTCCCACACAAGCCTACAGGCTGTCGCAGCCTCACAAGCCTCCCCCTCCAGGGACGCACCAAAGAGGATCCGAAGGAAGCTGAGGCACCAGCCAGGAGGAACCGGAGGAGACAGCGATCCCTCAACGACTGAGCGGCTCAAGGTTCCCGCCTCGGCGCTGCCAATTGCGGACGAGCCCATCGCGCGTGCGCACTACCTTCCTTCCTCAGATCCCAGTCCAGCTGGACTCTGATTGGACGACCTTACCGCATCACTGCGCAAGTGCTTTTGCGTTTCTCCTTGACCTCTGCCAAGTTCGCTTCGGGATTCTGGTTCAATTCGAAAAGTATTTATTTGCTGCCTACGGTCAGACATGATGTTCATGCTGAGGCTACAGACCACATCCTAGGACAGATGAGGCATATTTCTTAAACCTGAGAACATCTACATGGATATGTTCGTGCAGTTTGATGGTCTGTCTGCATTGTAAAAATATACAAATATAATGGATTTTTACCATATAGCTCCTAAATTATGCCGCATTTTAGGAATGAGGGAATTTCAACGACTTTGTTAATACGTTCCTTTTAGGTAGCCAGCTGAAATAAGTGAACTGACGTTTTAAAATTAGTCCAACACCTTTTAATATGGTGACTAGTTAGAAATACATAGGTCGTGGGCCCTTTAATGTAAAAGTATCCCCAAACCAGGTCACCGTCTGTTAATATGTAGAAAAATATTCCGGATTGAACAAAACACTTTAAAACGTGTGAATCCAATAATTTTCATTATTTAGCATGATTTTCAAAAGACATTAACTCTAAAACTACGTGAAGAATTACAGTATTAAGTCTTACCAAATTGTAGTAGAGTAGCTATCTTTTTTATATAATAAATTGTTACAATTTTTTGGACTTTATTTTGGTAAAATCAGGAAGTGGTAGCTGAAGCAGCGTGAGTTCAGAGAGTAGTAGATGAGGTCAAAGAGATAACAAGGAGGGGGAAAATCATGTAGAAACTTGTGGACCATTATAAGAACTCTGGCTTTTATTCTGAAATGGGAGGGTTTTGAGCTGAGTTAGAAGACTATTTACATAATTGAGACAAGAAACAATGGTGGCTTAGCCCGGGTGGCTGCAGCAGAGACGGTAACATTTGGAGTCAAGATATGTTTTAAAGGTAGAAGCCAGATCAGAGGTAGAGTGTGAGAGAAAAAGAGTAGATAAGAATGACTAAGGTTTTTGGCCTGAGAAACTAGAAACATGGAGTTGCCATTTATTGAGAAAAAGAAAATATCAGAGGAGTAGTTACCATGGAGGGAATGGGTTCCGCATCCCCTTTGTGTTGTGGGCCCTTTGGTGTGAGGTGGTTGCTGCTTGGTTCCTCGTCCCCTTTGTGTTGTGGGCCCTTTTGTGTGAGGTGGTTCCTGCTGGGTGCTTACTAGGCAATGGTGATGTCAAGATGCAAATCTGCGGCATCACAGGAGAAGTCTAGGTTGGAAATTTAGAGGAATCAGCATGTATAGGTGCTATTTAAAGCCGTGACCCCAAGAACAAAAAATTTAAAAAACAGACAAGTAAAATAAAGCCATGACTCTGAATGAGGACAAGATAGCGAATATAGTTTTAAAAAAACAAAAAAACAAAAAAAACTTCATCCGGGGGAATCCCCTAGTGGTCCAGTGGTTGGGACTCAGCGCGTTCACTGCCATGTCCTGGGTTCAAACCCTATTCAGGGAACTAAGATACCTCAAGCCGTGAGGCGCAGCCAAAAATAAATAAAAATAAATAAAAGCTAAAACATCTTCATCCAGGCAATTCTATGGATACAGATATCTTTGGAAAAAAAACATTTTGGTAAACTTTAGTTCCTTTCCTTCTTTAATCATTAATTAAATACTAAAGTGTTATCACAATTAAATACTTTTTATAAGGACATTATACTGTGTCCTCAGGTTCAGTTAACTTTACAACTACTGAAAGTAAAAGTTTCTGTAACTTTAAATTTTGAATTAACATTTGTTAACTGGGTTTTGATAATGTTGGCTAATTGATTAACCAACACCAACATCAGAGCTGAATGTTTCTCCTAGGGGGAATGGAGAGGAGAAAAAGAATTTGAATTCCTCCTTTTCGTGAGATTACCCTTCTTTTTTCAGTTGTGTTTATTCCACTTATTTCTTAGCCACTACATTTCATCAATTTTGGACTGCTACTTTTTACTTCAACTGTTCAATAAATATCTGTAATAACATCTCTTATGATTCATACTCTACAGTACACACATTCTGAATCCTATTTTTTAAATTTATTTTTTACTGAAGTATAGTTGAATTACAACTATGTGTTAGTTACTGCTGTCCAGCAAAGTGACCCAGTTATATTTTTTTAATAATTTTTCATATTATTTTCCATTATGGTTTATCACCTGAATCCTATTTTATACTTAAGAATATATGAGAAAACAGAGGCCCACTGATAATTTAATTTGTTCATATCACACAGCAAGTTAATGAATAGGAAAGTCAGGTCTAGTGCCTAGCCTTTTTCATTCCTAATTTTTATGCTTTTTCATCAAAATTAGTTTTGGAGATACAGTTATTGAACAGCTTTTTAAAATGTCACATGTTTATGGAGCACCTTTGGATATTTGTTTTACATGACTTTGGCTTACAAGTGAATTCTTTCTGATTCCTTATTTAACTTAAAGGAAACAATGATTCCAGAGGACCCTAAATTGTTCTAGCAGAGCCAAGTGAAATGTTTAGTCAGAGTAAGTAGCAATTGTACTGTTCCAGGTTTACCAGAACATTGAAAAAGCTTCATCCCTAAACAACTTAAAGCAGCTGCAGACTTAAGGGCGTCCATTAGGCCTGCTTTAGTTCAAACCTTTACCAAAATACTCCCAAAGCCTCTCTTTAGCAAACAAAGAGAACTTCACTGAGGAATAATATACAGTTTGTCAACACAAATCATTTTTTGAGATTTATTAACTTGAAGGACTTCCCTGTGGTCCAGTGCCTAAGACTCCACGCTCCCAATGCAGGTGGCCCGGGTTCAATCCCTGGTCAGGGAACTAGATCCCACATGCTGCAACTAAAAGTTCACATGCCACAACTAAGAATTCTCATGCCACAATTGAAGATCCTGTGTGCCACAACTAAGACCCAGCACAGCCAAAAAAATAAATAAATAAATATTAAAAAAAAAAGATTTACTAACTTGAAAAATTTTTAAGAATTTTCTTTGGTTATTTTAGTCTTCTCCTTTGCTTTAAAATGAAAACCTTGCAAGTCAGCATTATATTTTTCCAAATTAATACCTCAAAACATTATTCCATTTAAAACCCTTAGGGAGGGCTTCCCTGGTGGCGCAGTGGTTGAGAGTCCGCCTGCCGATGCAGGGGACACGGGTTCATGCCCTGGTCCGGGAAGATCCCACATTGCCGCGGAGCAGCTGGGCCCGTGAGCCATGGCCACTGAGCCTGCGCATCCAGAGCCTGTGCCCCGCAACAGGAGAGGCCCCAACAGTGAGAGGCCCGAGTATCGAAAAAAAAAACAACAACAAAAAAACAAACCCTAGGGAATTCCCTGGTGGTCCAGTGTTTAGGACTTGGCGCTTTCACTACCATGGCATGGGGTTCAATCTCTCTGGTCAGGGAACTAAGATCCCGCGTGTGGCTTGGCCAAAAACAAAACAAAACAAAATAAAACAAAAACCCAAGAATACATAATATGATAAACATACTAACCAGAATAGGGTCATTAAAAAACTACACTTTGGGACTTCCCTGGTGGTGCAGTGGTTGAGAATCTGCCTGCCAATGCAGGGGACATGGGTTCGAGCCCTGGTCTGGGAAGATCCCACGTGCCGCGGAGCAACTAGGCCCGTGAGCCACAACTACTGAGCCTGTGCGTCTGGAGCCTGTGCTCCCTGTTGGGCCGAGACAGTGAGAGGCCTGCGCACTGCTATGAAGAGTGGCCCCGACTCGCCACGACTAGAGAAAGCCCTCGCACAGAAACGAAGACCCAACACAGCCAAAAATAAATAAATTAATTAATTATAAAAACAAAAAACAAACAAAAAAACAAAAAACTACACTTCGAGGATACTTAGGCAGCATGAAACAATGCAGCATATTTAAGAACATCTTAGATATGAAAGAAGCAGATATAAGAACCTAGAACACAACAATCAGACATGGAATTTCCAAAGCAGTCGGTAATCACAAAAAGCACAACTAGATTCTGCAGTTACAATCTAGGACAATAAATCCAAAGGCAATCTTTATATGTAAACTATTGGAAAGAGGAGGGCTTTGGCGCACATAGCTTTTAGCAATCTCTTCTTTGTTCCCCACAAATTGAACATATACTTTCTTACTTCTCAATCATGCTACAAATAGCATTATGAATTCTGCGTACCTTCCCACAAATTCACACTCCAATATAACTGCCATGACACAAGTTATAAAATCTTTCAAATTGCCAAATCTAGGCCATCTTTTCATCTTCACCTTTTGTGATCATTTGGAACATGTGGCACTACTTAACCACCCCTAAACCTCAGGTCTCTTCAGCTGTTTCAGTTCTGCTTTACTGACATGCTAACTTATTCCTCAACCTACTCAAGCACCTGCCCATCTCTTTTCCCCACTAGAAAGTACTTTCAAACAAGTAACTGCTTCGTATAATTTTATGCCATCATGGCCTAATATAATTCTAGAGGTATTAGAGTGTCTTAGAAATATCTTTTCTATTTGATCCTTCCATTTCCATTACCACTATCTTAGCTGAGGACATTACTTTTCATCTAGGTCACTGGATCCAAACCTGGCTGAATCTCCTGAGAAGTTTTTAAAAATAGATTTGTAGCCCCTGGAACTTGGGTTTTTTAAAACTTTTTATTCTATATTGGAGTATAGCTGATTAACAATGTTGTGTTAGTTTCAGGTGTACAGCAAAGTGATTCAGTTATACATATACATGTATCTATTCTTTTTCAAAATCTTTTCCCATTTAGGTTGTTATGTAATATTGAGCAGAGTTCCCTGTGTTATACAGTAAGCCTTGTTGGTTATCCATTTTAAATATAGCAGTGTGTACATATCAATCCCAAACTCCCTAACTATTCCTCCCCCACACCCCCATAAGCATAAGTTCATTCTCTAAGTCTCTTCCTGTTTTGTAAATAAGTTCATTTGTATCATTTCCTTTTTGCATATAGGCAATATCATATGATACTGCTCTTTCTCTGATTTACTTCACTCAGTATCACAATCTCTAGGGTCCATCCATGTTGCTGAAAATGGCGCTATTTCATTCTTTTTAATGGCTGAGTAACATTCCACTGTATATATGTACCACATCTTCTTTATCCATTCCTCTGTCTGGAACCTGAATTTTTAATGACCTTCCCAGATGATTCCTAAATTTGAAACCCATCGATATACAAACTTTGGGGGGCATCAAACTTCAGCACAATCACTTGCAGGACTTGTCAAAGCACACATTGCTAGGCCCCACCTCCAGTTTCTTATGTCTGGGGTGGTGCTTAAGAATATGAACATCTAATAGATTCCCAGCTGATGCTGGGCTGCTGGGCTGAGAACCATTCTTTGAGGATCACTGATTTATCAACAGATCTTTGCTGTAATTGCTTAACTGCTCTTCCTGACTCAGACTCTTCCCTCTCTAATCTGTCCTCCCTGCTGCACCAGAGGAAGAGTCTTTCTAAAGCAGATGATTACGAATTAATTTATGGAAAACGCCTTTTATAGTGACTGGCTAATAGTAGATCCTCATAAAAAAGTACCAAATTTTAAAATGTCGGGCTTCCCTGGTGGCGCAGTGGTTGAGAGTCCGCTTGCCGATGCAGGGGACGTGGGTTCGTGCCCCGGTCCGGGAAGATCCCACATGCCGCGGAGCAGCTGGGCCCGTGAGCCATGGCCACTGAGTCTGCGCGTCTGGAGCCTGTGCTCCGAAATGGGAGAGGCCACAGCAGTGAGAGGCCCGCGTACCGCAAAAAAAAAAAATGTCATTCAAATTAACAACAACCAAACTTTAGTTACTCCCTATGGCTTATATAGCAAATAATAAGACCTTTAATAATTTTCATAATTTAGGCCTAATCTCCAAGTACACCTTCCCTCCATTTCCTCTACTCCCACCCCTGCATTCTACACTGGCCAAAGTAGACTACTCACTGTTCTCTGCATTTTCATACCATCTACAACCTTTTATATTTTAAAGTATAAATACTATATTTTAAAAATACTACCACATGCCCCAAAGTATCCTGGAAATTCTTAGAAAGTAGACTATTTTCACTTACAATCTATGTCTATAAGACCATTTTAAAATAGTGCCCCCAAACTAAAAATCTCCCTAAAAAAAAACACATCTAACTTGACTGGTAGAGCTATAAATTAGTATAATTCTACTAACTTACATGTTATTTCTCAAGCAGGCATTAATTCCAATGACTTCAGAAATAATTTATCAAGTACGTCATATATGGTATACTTTTTTCCAGGAAAACATTTGAACCAATATTGCTCTACATATTTTTTAAAAAATCAAATATAGACTTTAATCTCCAAAATTCAGTGAGGTAGGCATAGCAGAGATTTGGCTCCAAAGTACTTCTCTACAGTATCATGTCCTATCACAAACTTACTCGGTAAATTTTACCATCTCAAATGAAAATAAGTTTTTATAGTAATCAAGTTCCAATTTCTAAAACTGATCTTATCTTCGGGCTGGAACCCTCTGGCCACATTTTGCCCTGCACATTTGCTTGGCTCATATGATGTTTTAAATTTTTTAATTTCAATTGCCATACTTGAAAACTGATTACACATCAACAATCCAGATTTTTGGCTTCTTTTTAAGAGTCAAAAGCACATCCATTAGGATGGATATTATTAAAATAAACAAAAAGAAAATAAGTGTTGGTGAGGATGCGGAGAAATTAGAATTCTTACTGGTAGAACTGCAAAATGGTGCAGGCACTATGGAAAACAGCATGGCGATTCCTAAAAAACTTATATAAAAGGAACTACCATATGATCCAGCATTCCTGTTTCTGTGTATGTTCCCAAAAGAATTCAAAGTAGGGTCTTGAGCAGGTATTTGTATATCCATGCTCATAACAGCACTATTCATAATAGCCAAAAAGTAGAAGCAACTCAAATGTCTATTGACAGATTAACGAACAAAATGTGGTATATACATACAATGGAATATTATTCAGCCTTATAAGAAAGGAAATTTTGACATATGTTACAGAATAGATGAATCTTGAGGACATCATGCTAAATGAAATAAGCCAGTGACAAAAAGGCAAATGCCACTTAAATAAGTTATGTAGTCAAATTCAGAGACAGAAAGTAGAATGGTGGGTGCCAGTGACTGGAGGAAGAGGGGATGGGGAAGTTATTGCTTAATGGGTATAGTTTCAGATGTGCAAGATGAAAAAGTTCTGGAGGTTGGTTGCACAACAATGTAAATATACTTAACACTACTGAACTGTAGACTAAAAAATGGTTAAGATGGTATATTTTGTTTTTTTAACCACAAATAAATTTTTTTTTTAATTTTAAAACTTAAAACATTAAAAACAAATTTTTTTAGAAGATGCATCAGCATTGTATCTGTCAGTTTTCCAACGTATCAATCAGCTGAAGCAGAGTAGTTTAACACTGTAAGCCCTCTCCAGGGCCACCAGCTCCAACTATCCAAGTTTTCTCCCTCATACCAAGGCCAAAGTGTCAACGGCCACCTCTTCCGCAGTTTTCACTGCCTATTCTTCACCTGGTTCTCTTCTCTCATGTTACTTTCAAGGCCATTGCTAGTACTTGAGTTTGCATCCTTTTCTCTGGCTCATGAATTTACAGAATGTTTATAAGATATTGCTCATTACTTCCCAACCTGTCCTTTGAATTTAAAAATACAAATCACATGCATATTTTTTTCCATCCTAACTAGCCTTTATACAAAAACCATTTCAAAGATGTTATTTATGGTCTAACAATATAATTGTAATATCAAGTCTTCTCTTTTTTTCCTTTGGTTATTTTAAATATACACTTACTTTAAAAACTCCATAATAAAATCAGTTTGAAATGTACTAGTTGGATTAGAACTCCAAGTTGTTCTGTATTCATACACTCACCTACTTTAAAAAAAACTTGTCTACATGATTGTTTTCTCTATTAGATACGAGCTTCTTGAGGGCAGAAATTGCATCTTATTCATCCTTATATTCCCAAGGCTATACTACGGTATATGGAACACGATACTTAGAAGACTTACTCTCGTTCCTACATTCTCTCTGTTTTTGCAATTTCCTTGCACTAAGCAATAAAACTAAACTGGAACTGGTACTGCTTCACACACCCTGATTACTACCATTGCTCTTAAATGAAGCATAGCAATATTTCAGAGCATTTTTTTCTTTGGGACTTCCTTGGTGGCGCAGGGGTTAAGAGTCCATCTGCCAATGCAGGGGACACAGGTTCAATCCCTGGTCCGGGAAGATCCCACAAGACGCGGAGCAACTAAGCCCGTGTGCCACAACTACTGATCCTGTGCTCTAGAGCCTCCGTGCTGCAACTACTGTAGCCTGTGCGCCTACAGCCCATACTCCACAACGAGAAGCCACCGCAATGAGAAGCCCATGCACCGCAACGAAGACTAGCCCCCACTCAATGCAACTAGTGAAAGCCCGTGCACAGCAAGGAAGACCCAACACAGCCAAAAATTAAATAAATAAATAAACAAATAAAAGCAATCATTTAAAAAAAAACAAATACAGATCATTCTATCAACTCCTTGTGTTATAGATTAAATGTTTTATTTGCAAAGGTATTCTGAGTTTTACATTAATTTCTAAACACCACTTGAAACTTTTCCTGAAATCTCTTAACGTAAAAAAAATTTGCAAATAATACATATACCTATTCTACCAAAATACTCATAAAACATGTTTATTTTTGAAGGTACATGGTCTTACATACACATCTAAATGTATATGACAGCAACCATCCCCCAGTACCTATCTGGCTCACTTCTGAAATGACTAAAACAGACTGGTAGGTCTTTGGAACTCCACTTCCATAGAATAAATTAATCTGATCTCTAATACCATTCAACCTAAAAAGTAGCTTCTTAGCTCTCCATGACGCAAAGGAGAAGTAAAGAATTAGGAGCCAGCCAACCTGGTTTTAAATCCTGTTTCTATCGCTTTCGAGTAAAGTTCCTCAACTTTCTCTATCTGTGAAGTTAGGATAATACCTCCTTTGCTGGACTGAGTGATATATGCCTGGTATTAATTTGCTTCTGCACTAATAATTTATTACTTTGGCTGGCCTGAATTACTGGGTACTAACCTAACAAACAAGCAGAAATGGCTCTCTGATATTTCTAAGTTTATATTCAACCTAAAGCTTAAAAAAGAAAATCAAGAAACATATCTATATATGGCCATACATTCTTATTAAGAAATATAATTATTTAAACAATTATTTTTACATATATTGTGTCAGACATTAAGGACAAACTTCAAATTCTATCTAGTGTGAAAAATGCTTATTTAGAGAAAATGAGCTTATTAGTTTCAGGATTAAAAGGGGTTTAGGTTACCTTGGGTTTTTGAGGCCATTAGTTATTAAAAGATTTCCGTTAACTTTCACTTAAATAACAGAATCTTTAGAACTGAGCTTTTCTTCAAGGTTTACCTTAGCAAACAAACTTTCTATTCACTCACAAATAGTTCAACAAAACAGCATTATAAAGGGATGGAATGAGACTCATACACTCCTTTGTTGTTTAAGAGAACTCTATTTTTTTTGTTTGTTTGTTTTTGGGGTTTTTTTTTTGCAGTACACGGGCCTCTCACTGCTGTGGCCTCTCCTGTTGCGGAGCACAGGCTCCGGACGCGCAGGCTCAGCGGCCATGCCTCACGGGCCCAGCTGCTCCGCGGCATCATGTGGGATATTCCAGACCGGGGCACGAACCCGTGTCCCCTGCATTGGCAGGCGGACTCTCAACCACTGCGCCACCAGGGAAGCCCAGAGAACTCTATATTTTATGCCAGATTATATAGGCTCAGTGTGATAAGATATCTCTTGAGGAAAATATGACTATTTTCTCAAAGTATAAACTTCATTTCTGTATATAAAGTACAGATTTTATTAGATGTTTCTGATTTCCAAAATAACAGTATTAGGATATGCCTCATTTTAGGCTTTAAAAAACTGCATAATAAAATAGTGTAAGTAGGTATAAAGCTAAAACACAAAGCACATATGTATTTCTTTCTAGTGTAAAGGAGAAGAGTGTCATGTTTCTTTCTGAACAGCTGAAAGGTTCCCAAAATTGCACTAGGTCACCCTAGTAAATTAACATGAGTGCCACATGACATTTAAAATTTTTGAGAACGCATCTGTTGGACACAACACAAAATGCTAGCTCAAGGTAGTTTACATTCTCAGTGATAGATAGCATTATATTCCTTCCCATGGCAGTGCATCTTTGCAAAACTGGATTTTCAGCAGCTGAAGTAAGTACTACACAAAAAGCATAGTGGAACAGGAATACTGGCAGTGTTCAAGCTGATTCCAAGGTTTGAGAAGTTGTGCAGCAACCACCATTACTTGTTAAATTCTTATTAAGTTGTTTGCACCTAACTGCTTAATAAATGGAATCATTAGGCATTTCTTTTGGTCTAGGTGTACTGTGAAAAAACTATAGAAACAGTAAAGGGCAACATGAGCTGAGAAAGTATTGGGGATGTCTGTGGTATATGCAAGAAATACACTAAAACAAAAACGTTATTTCACTGTTCATTTTCTACCTAAGAGATTTTCTAAATAGTCATATAAGAAGGGGAAAAAACATATACAAACATACAAAGTTTTGATTTTTATTGAAATCTTGTGTTAGGTATCAAACAAAATTTGCTTTCTTCAGATAAAAATATTCTCTCAGATGTATCCAGATAACTGCTAAGTCTAAATTGGTCCTCCAATGTCTTGTTTTATTTTTACTGTCCTCATGAAATGTTCATATACACTTAGGATGTTCCAAAAAAAATTTTTATCGTGTAAAGGACCGTACATGACGACCTCTACCACTGCCTCCACTAACAAACTTTCCTCTTGAGCCTCCACTGCCGCTATTTGCACTTGCCCAGGAAGGCCCCAGTCCCCCACGACCTCTGGAAGCACGGTCACGAGGACTTGGGCGATAGCCTATAAAAGAAAAGAATATAATTTTTAGTTGCAACATCCTTTCCCTTCCCATTACATAAATACTAATCTATACCACCAAGCTCAAACCAAGACAGGGATTACTGTTTGCTCCTTTAAAACCCAAGTGCAAGTTCTGTGAATGTGTTGAAGACCACTGAGTTGTCCACTTTAAATAGGTAAATTGTCTAAACATAAGAATTACATCTCAAATAAAGCTGTTATTTAAAAAATGTCCATTTGGGACTTCCCTGGTAGTCCAATGGTTAACAATCCACGCTTTCACTGCAGGGGCACAGGTGTGATCCCTGGTAGGGGAACTAAGATCCCGCATGGTGTGTGGTGCAGCCAAAAAAACAAACAATGTGCATTTGAAACCAAAAGCTACACCTGACCAGAATTTTGGACTTGACATAGGAATGTTTTAGGGGGGGAAAAAGGGTTATATGCTTACATACACAATACAAAACTGTAAACAGAAACAGAATACAGTTGACCCTTGAACAACTCAAGGGTTAATCCAAGTATAATTTATAGTTGGCCCTCATATCCAGAGCTTCCTCTGCAACCTCGATTTCAACCAACCATGGATCCTATTTATTGTTAAAAATATCCACATACAAGTGGACAACCCTTGCAGTTCATACCTTCATTGTTCAAGAGTCAACTTATATACTCTATGAAGACATCTCGGTTTACTCTGGTCAAAAAGGTACCTTAAGGATTGATTTTCCTTCTTTATTGAACTATAAAAAAATAGCACATCAACATGGAACTATACACACACAGTTCAGAATCTAAAATTCTGAGTATTTATACAGGAGATGTACACTGGGCACTCACTCACAGAAATAAAATTAAATTGACTTTAGAATTATATGTCTACATTCTAAAATATTCTCTCCCAGAATGAGAATATATGACATTCAACAATCTGCAAAGGATTCACCTCCCTCTCTCTCAGAAGTATCAAGTAAGAAGAAAGTGTACCTGTAGAACTAAGTGGTCGTAATGGTGGAAGAGGGCCCCTGTTAAAATTGCTCTGGCCTCCACGACTTTCATTGTAAGTTCCTCGAGGAGTATTCTGAGCACTCCAACTGGAACCTCTTGTTCCCTCCCGACGACTGTAGTTTCCTAAACATAGGCAACATGATCAAAATCTACTTTTTCCACAACTTCAACTGGATTAAGGAAGATATGAAATGTTTTTCTTAATTTTCAAAAGCAATGGAAGACAAACTATGAAATTTTGTACATGGAATAAAGGTAGAGTGGCAGCATCATATGTAGTCAGAAGCAGAGGCTCTGGAGCCAGACTGCCAGGGTTCAAACACTGGTTCTGCCACTTATATTTTATGTGTCCTGGTCAGCTAACTGACAAGTTTTCTCTTCTATTAAGTGGGGCTACTAAAAGAACCTATCTCATCGGGTTGATAAGAGTATTACATGCAAAGTGCTTAAAACAGTTCCTAACAAAGTTATGGGTTTATTATTAATGTAAACACCTATTCTCTTTTGCTCCCACCCTCTGAACTCAGAAGCATGAAAACATGTCATCAATCCACTAGTAAAATATAATTTCTACGTTTATATTTTAGAACTCAGATTCTAAAATCTTGAAAAATTTAAAACAGATTAAATATAACATTAGGAAGCAAGTAGATAAGAGAATCAATGGTGAACTACACAGAACAATCCTAAGGGAACTGTTGATAAATACAACTGTGAAAATTATGTATGGATATTATTCAGAATGGATAAACACAATTCTCAACATAAAAAGGAAAATAATTAGCCAATACTTCCTTTAAAATCATCACTAAATATGCAATTAATCAAAAATTAAATTAAAAAATGATTTTTCCTATACAATAAAATACTTTGCAAATAGTACCATCGGCCTAGAGCCAGATTAACTCTAGTAACAGAAAAATACTTTATCTGAATTGCTTCTATTCAAATCACTTCTATTCAATATTCTAATGTTAGAATAACTCATTAGAAAACATACATAATTCATTACCTTTTGAAGCAGGTGGTGTAAAAAACCTATTCTGACTGTGAAAAGCACCCCGTCCTCCCCGATTGCCTGAAAATCCACCACGAGAAGAAATCTTCTGAGATACTTTGAGTGGCCGTTTTGGTGGGGGTATTCCATCTTGAGGGACCACTTCTTTACTTTCGGCTGCAACAAAGTCATCCACATGCATAGACGGTGGTCTGCTTGTGTTCTGTTTTCTCTGACGAAAAATATCATGGGGTCGTATACCCTGTCCAAATCCTCCCCTGCCCCTTCCTCTTGGTGGTGGCACAACATGAGCTCGTTTGGCAGGTTCAATGTATTCAGATTTTCCACTATGAAAACAAAAATACTCCATGAAAACTTTCTCCTTTACACATTTCCAGTGAAAATATAAGTCAATCTTTGTAATACTGAAAACTATATATCAATTATTTCTTATTCCAATTTTGTTATTGCAAATATCTCTATGACTTGCCAGGGAAATACAACAAAACTAGCTAAGAATGGTACTCACATTTTATTGATATGACTAACAATTTTTTAAAATAATCCAGTTTGCTCTTTTTCAAACCTTCTGAACTCTCATTAAGTACAACAATATAATAAGTGTACTAGGTATGTCCTGGCCAAATTATTATCTTTTAAAAAATTCAAGGGCTTCCCTGGTGGCGCAGTGGTTGAGAGTCCGCCTGCCGATGCAGGGGACATGGGTTTGTGCCCCTGTCCGGGAGGATCCCACATGCCGCAAAGCGGCTGGGCCCGTGAGCCATGGCCACTGAGCCTGTGCATCCGGAGCCTGTGCTCCACAACAGGAGAGGCCACAACAGTGAGAGGCCCGCGTACCGCAAAAAAAAAAAAAAAAAAAATTGAAAACAATATTCATGACTCAAGTATTATGTCAGCTTCCTTTCTCCTTTAATAGTCATGTGTCTATCACAACACATTAAAATAAATAAGCTTACTTGACCCCAACCAAGATCTTTATTAAAAGAAATTTTACCTTGAAGTTATAAAGGTCTCATGCTTGTGCTTCCCAAGTTTGAACCCTTTAGTAGTCTTGGTTCTTCCTGGAGATGATGGTTCTGACAAAAACGAGCGCTCTAATTCCGAGTGCAAGTCAAAGTCACTACAACATTTTTCAGAGAGCTCAATCAAGTCAACCTTTACCTGCAGTCATAAAAATGAAACAAAACCAAAGATATATCTTAAATGTAACTATTAATGTGACATTACATTTTAAATGTACTATTAATATAACATTTGATTACAGGAATTCTTATCTCCTATAAACTATATTTGAGTCTCATAATAAATCAATGATAGGCCCTTCATCGTTTCAAAAACCAACACCATTGGTAGTTTAAAAAAAAATACCTTAGGAATTCAGCTGCTTTCATTTGGGGGTGGGTGGGTAGCATTCCTACTCACAGAAGGGCTATTAGTCTGGGAAACCTCTGCTGCCTGACAAGGATCTCAGTATTTCTCTATATAAAGTAACAATGGAGTATCTCCAGAACTTTTCCAAAATAATCTGAAAATAACATACTCCACAAGCCTTGTATAGTCACTACATATTATAAAAGGATTCTGTGCCACAGATCTCCTAGTTCTATGAATTTAATGAGGTTCCAACCTAAGTCAACTTTCAGAAGAATGAAAATTCTGTTTAAGTTTTATTCAAATTAATCAAACCTAAAAGACCAAAAATTTCCCTAAACCCCATAAGGTCATAACCATCATCTCAAGACAGCTGTGATTCAACATAGTTAGAACAAATATTTTCAACCTGTGATGCCAAATATGGTAGCCACTAATTACGAGTGCCTACTTAAATTTAAATTAATTAAATCAAAATAAAATTCAATTCCTTAGTCATACTAGCAACATTTCATTGCTCAAAAGCCACATGGGGCTAGTGGCTAACTGGACAGGGCAGATTATAGAACATTTCTCTCACTACAGTTCTAAAGAATCACTGAACAACTGACACTAAAGAAAAAAAATTGTTTAATGCAATTTTAATTCAATTGCATGTGATATTTTAAAGAAGGAAAAGGAGTTCTCAATACACCAAATACACCATAAATGTGAAGCAAATCATTCTTTTAGTTTCATTGTCCATAATGAATACTAGCATTTTTTGGACCAGGGAATATCCAAATATATTTCTTTCTTTGAGTATCCACTCTTCTTCTGGAGTACCCTTCCTCTTGATTTACAAATAAATCTGATGTTATCGAAAAAATATATATATTTTTTAAATCAAGAAAAAACAATATATGGTACAATAAGATGTGACTGAAATCATCCTCCCTATGAGAATCATTAAACAGACTGCATTAAAATCTTTAACTATACTTTTACCTATTCAGTATCACGTTAAAGAATGTCAATTTGGATTCATACTATATTATTTTAACAAATATATTTTTTACATTTCCCCAGATTAAGAGCAGATACCACAACAGAGCAGATTCCTCCCTTTAAACCCAAATATAGGAATTAATTATAATTTTGTGGGATACTATTCTATACCCTACAAATATAAGAAACCAAAGTGCTTCAGAGTACATATGCAAAAATGTGATTTTCCACTCATTCTCAAATATACAGATCACTAACTAGAAAGAGGCAAAACAGGTAGCGTAAAAAAACGAAGAGTCCTGGACACCATTAAGTGGGCAACTGACATAAAAATAATGCAGTACTAGTCCCAAGACAGACTTTTTAACAGCCATATAATATGTAATCTATTTTAGTCCTAACAATATGCAAAGAAACAAAAACATCAACAGAATTTTTTTCTAAATATTTAGTAATAAAATTACTTATACCAAATCCAGATCTGTATCAATCTCTTCAGCCTGAAATGGAGTGAACCACATAGATTTCAACTGATCATCCATGACATCAGCTAGCACATACGCAGTTCTAGAATACAGAAAGTATTTGTTAAAAAGCAGAATTCCAAAATTAAATATTTTAGCTTAACTTCTAAGTAAAACATGTGAACAGCACAATTAAAAATATTACCCTCTAAAAGTATTAGTAACATTAGCACTTAAAAAGACTCCTTCAAGAAGCTATTTAAGAATTAAGTATCCTTAAAAACCAGTAACTTGGAAATTAATCCAGTTATGACAAATTTTGATCTTTCAATAAAATCAAAGAGAGCCCTGGCTTTATTCCCAAAAAGCCAAGTTTATAACACTGTACCAATGTGTAATTTTTCTAAATTTAGAGTATAATTTCATCATATTAAATATTCATTATGCTCTAAAAAGGACAGTGCTCCAAAGATCAAGAGGCATATCCTCTAGACCAGGGATCAGTAAACTATGACCCCCATTCTGCCAGCCTGTTTTTGTACAGCCTGCAAGCTAGGAATGGTTTGCACATTTTTAAAGCTTTTTTAAAAAAAACAAAAGAAACAAGCAAAAAGCTATAGAAGTATATGCAACAGAGACCGAATGTGGCCTGCAAAGTCTAGATTTTTTATTATCTAGCCCTTAGAGAAAAATAAGTTGCTGGCCCTCTCTAGATCCTAGCCATTAAATATACAATATCTATTCAACCACAAAACATTGCTTGTTTTACCTATTGTTAAACAGATTCTGGAGAGATTCTGGAGCTGAAAGTACTGGTTCTACATCCTGGTCACCAAGAGGTAAAGGATCACCCGATGACTCCAGCATCTGCTTAAGTCCAACCACATTGTCCAACAAAGAATCCAGATTGTCATCATCTTTTGAATGCTCCTAGATATAAGCAAAAGCAGAATAAGAAGGTGCAGGTAAAACCTGAACATTTATGCCCATCATCTACTGACTCTTTAGTAGAAAAGGTGGTATTATTTCACTACTAAGAGATTTGGAACACCATCAAGAAATTATCAACTTAACATTAAACATATTAAAATAAAACAAACACCAAAAACGATTGTTGTTACTTCTAAAGTAGTAGCAGGGGCCACCCTGCATTCAAACAATAGATAATTCAAAAAGTACTGCCTTCATGTACTCCTTAAAATTCATAATAGTATGGGGACTTCCCTGGTGGCACAGTGGTTAAGAATCCGCTTGCCAATGCAAGGAACACGGATTCAATCCCTGGTCTGGGAAGATCCCACATGCCGCGGAGCAACTAAGCCCACACGCCACAACTACTGAGCCCATGCGCTGCAACTACTGAAGCCCACGTGCCTAGAGCCCGTGCTCTGCAACAAGAGAAACCACCACAATGAGAAGCCCGCGCACCACAACGGAGAGTAGCCCCCGCTCGCCGCAACTAGAGAAAGCCCGCGCACAGCAACGAAGACCCAGTGCAGCCAAAAATAAAACGTAACAAAATTTTTTTAAAAATTCATAATAGTATGGAAGACTTCACTCCAAATTATTAATTCAGAGTATAAATACCCGACTGAGAGTTCACTGTTTTAAAAAGTCACTAAGAAAACTTGTACAAGTCAAACTGAGAAGAAAATATGTCTTGGGAATGAGCTCTTCTTATTTTGTTTTGTTTTGTTTTTTTACCAAAACAAGCTTCTCTAGTTCAAGGAACAAATTTTCTGGACTTTCTTCTTTGCTTTGTAGAAGCTGTTTTAACTCTGCAGCATTAATACTCATCGTCCGTGATGGATGAGCTCCCTCTACTTCCATGAGACCACTATCATCTCCACAACATCCCTGTAAATGTCACACACAAGTTAAATTTGAGAGCAGAGAAATTTGCAAAAAATGCTTCCAAACTTACTCAGATATTTAAGACTGCTGCAATCTTCCCCTCAATGTTTTTGTTTTTACATCAGTATGAATGGCTAGTTTTAAGAATTAGTCAGCTCAAAGCTGAAACAAGTTTTCTTTAAGACTCACAAAATAAATAGGTAAACACTTGTATTCAAATTACTGGCACCAACATTTCTCAACAAAAATATCCAATGATAAATAACACTGGCACTTGCAGGAAACGTAATACATTAATTGATACTCAAGTTAATAAAATGCTTGCTATAACAGAACTAATGAAAGCTGAATTTGTTTTTCTGGAGATAAGGCAACAACTAAGAAAACAGTAACTATCATATTTAAGACTATGTGCAGTCATACAGAAAGTTAACATTTTCTGCTTTAAAAAGTATGCCACATAGGGCTTCCCTGGTGGCGCAGTGGTTGAGGGTCCGCCTGCCAATGCAGGGGACACGGGTTCGTGCCCCAGTCCGGGAAGATCCCACATGCCGCGGAGCGGCTGGGCCCGTGAGCCATGGCCGCTGAGCCTGTGCGTCCGGAGCCTGTGCTCTGCGACGGGAGAGGCCACAACAGTGAGAGGCCCGCGTACCGCCAAAGAAAAAAAAAAGTATGCCACATAATAAAATGAATATGGGAGTGGTGAAAAAAATTCACCAGGCAAAACAAATCTCAGTTCATGACAATAAATCCGTCCATATTGTCACATATGAAAGAACACTTAAGTAGTTTCAAATCTTCAGAACACAGCCCTGTTTTAAATGGCTCAACATGAATATTGGTCCTACCAATCCAAATGTAAGAGTCAGAATTTTTAAATTAACAGTAACAATTAAAATTTGTTTGTAGCTCCTACCATTTGTCCTATAACTGGACACATTTCGGTGAAAACTAAATGAAAATTATTCTTCACAGATTCCCACTCAATCTGATACTGTGCTTGAAGCACACTTGTTCCTTTCAGAAAACACTAGACTGAGGAAGTCATTTACATTGGACTATGGAAGAGGACATACAGTTTTAATAAGAAATTCAATAAACCATTATGTCTACAAGGGTTTTAACTGCTCTGTTGGGAGGTAGCAATGAAGACTAGGTTGACGATGGTCTAGTTCATGTTTTATTTTTAAAAAATTAAACTAAATGAGTTAAAAGCAATCAAAATGCACTAACAGACTGTGAACAGTTATCTTTAAAGGAACTGTCCCCTACATGTTGTTAAAATGTATGAATTACAGACTAAATTTATTTTATAGAAATAAGTATATTAACCAGAATACAAATTATCAAGGCATCTATCTGACTTCTTTCCTCACTCTTAGTTATTCATACCACTTTAACCAGAGGTGGGAAGTTCAGTATAGCTGAATCAGAAAGTATTATAATGATTATTATTTTTAAAGGTCAGGGAAAACAGAAGAAAATCAGTTTTTTAAAAGAGAGGGGGAAAACTATGAACTAATTAAAATATTTGGAATGATGTAAAATTTTCATCTCTCTCTACTATCTTGCTTTTTCATTATTATAAACAGAAACAGTTTTAAACAACATAAAATGCATTTTAAATTCTATTCTACCTGTTATTAAAAGTAGTCTTAGAAAATCTAAGGTCAAATTTATCACAATTTGATGTTTTCTATATATACATTACTGTGAGAATAAAAGAATTTTTAAGGAGATTTTTTTAAGCTATACAGTTATTTCAGAAAAGTGAAAATTCTATCAAATTTGTGATACCATTTCAAATCTCCTTAATCATTTGTCAAACACTTCAACTATTAAATTATACAAGACACTGTACAATTACACTGGGAAAAAGCTAGTAAGACATGGTCTCTGACCTAAGTGACCTAACAGTCAGACAGTGGAGTAGGAAATGGTAAATAGGCATATAAATGATCTATAAAAAGAAATCATTCAATAACATGCTGTGAAGTGTACAGAAAGAAAAGTAATATCAAAAGGCTTCACAAATTGGGATGCATTAAAATAGGCACTAAAAATAGGCACTATAAATAGGCATAGTTTGACCAGGGTGGGG
>NW_006780148.1:798230-844846 GCF_000442215.2 Lipotes vexillifer
GGAGAGAGGGAGAGAGGGAGAGAGGGAGAGAGGGAGAGAGGGAGAGAGGGAGAGGGAGAGAACAACAAACTAAGAGAAGCAATGGCCAAGGAGATACATATAGTAGATGAGACTTATGAATGATCGCTCCCAGTAAGGGAGAAGTGTTTGCAAAGGTAGCTTTTTGGCCATACAGTGAATAGCCTTGAATGTCATGCTAAAAAGTTTGGAACTTATTCTACAGATATGAAAAGGTATTGTAGGGTAGAGTGATATGATCCGATGTCTGCTTTAGGAAGTTATGAACTCACACAGAACTATTTAGAATGTACCAAAGAAGTAAATGTTTGGAAGGAAACTGGAGAGAAGGCTGATACAGTACTCCGCAAGAAAATATCAATAAACAGCTAAGAGTTATACAAAAACTGAATATAAATTCTGGAGTGGAAAAGTACAATGAGTGAAACAAAAAATTCACTAGAGGGACTTCCCTGGCAGTTCAGTGGTTAAGACTTCGCCTTCCAATGTAGGGGTTGTGGGTTCGATCCCTAGTTAGGGAGCTAACATCCCACATGCCTCTCGGCCAAACAACCAAAACATAAAACAGAAGCATTATTGTAACAAATTCAATAAAGACTTGAAAAATGGTCCACATCAAAAAAAAATCTTTTAAACGAATTATTTATTTATTTATTTATTTATTTGGCTGTGTCAAGATCTTTAGCCTGAGGCATGCAAATTCTTAGTTGCAGCATGTGGAACCTAGTTCCCTAACTAGGGATCAGACTCTGGCCCCCTGCATTGGGAGCACAGGGTCTTAGCCACTGGACCACCAGGGAAGTGCCCTCCCACAAAAAAAATCTTAAAAAAAAAAAATCCACTAGAGGGGCTCAACAGCAGATTTGAGCTGGCAAAAAAAAAAAAATCAGTGAACTTGAAGAGGGTCAACTAAGATTATCCATTTTAACGAACAGAAAGAAAAAAGAATGAAGAACAAGCATAGCCTCAGAGACCTGTGAGGTACCATCAAGAACACCAACACACACATAATAGTCTCAGAAGAAGAAGAAAGAGTCAGGAAAAAATATCTAAAGAAATAATGACTGAAAACTACCCAAATATGATGAAAACATTACACTTTCAAGAGGATCAACAAAGTCCAAGTAGAATGAACTCAAAGAGATCCACTATTAGACACATCATGATCAAACTGTCAAAAGCCAAAAAAAAAGAGAGAATCTTGAAAGCAGTAAGAGAGAGGTGACTCAACTAATAAAATATTAACAACTGATTTACTGTCAGAAACCACAGAAGGCAGAATGCGGTAGGAAAACATATTCAAAGTGCTGAAAGAAAAACACTATCAACAAAGAATTCTATAACTGACAAAACTATCCTTCAAAAATGAGGGAGAAATAAGGCATTCTCAATTCTTTTTTTTTAAGTGAGAGAGAATCTGTCACTAGCAAACCTACTCTACAAAAACTACTAAAGGGGGCTTCCCTGGCAGCGCAGTGGTTGAGAGTCCGCCTGCCGATGCAGGGGACGCGGGTTCGTGCCCCGGTCCGGGAAGATCCCACATGCCGCGGAGCGGCTGGGCCCGTGAGCCATGGCCGCTGGGCCTGCGCGTCCGGAGCCTGTGCTCCGCAGTGGGAGAGGCCACAGCAGTGAGAGGCCCGCGTACCGCAAGGACACTGACTTATGGACATAAAAGGAGTGAAACTCAAAGTTATGGCAGCTACTCTCATCCTTGGACTGAGAGGCCACAAATTCTACAGCCGGACTCTATTTTGCTAAGGCTGCTATAAAAATACAACAGACTGGGTGGCTTAAGCAACAGAAATTTACTTCTCACAGTTCTGGAGGCTGGGAAGTCCAAGCTCAAGATGCCAGCTGATTTGGTTCTTGGTGATCTTCCTGGCTTGCACACAACGTCTTCTTGCTGTGTCCTGACATGACTGTTCCTTGGTGTGTGCACATGGAAGAAGAGAGATCTCTCTTTCTCTTCTTACAAGGACAGCAATCCTACTAGATTAGGACCTCACTCTTGTGACCTCATCTAATCTTAATTATCTTCTAAACGTCCTGTTTTTAAACATAGTCACATTGGGGATTATGGCTTCAACATATGAATTTGCGGGTACATAGGTCCATAGCATGGGGCAAATCAGCCTCCATTCCTTTAGAATCAACGACTATGCAGGTTTCTAATTCTGTGGTTTCTAAGTTGTTTCAAGGAGCATTAGGCATCCTAAGGAGAACATTCTTGGAACCCCCCTCCAGGGACAAAGTACAGGTGGACTCTATCTGTTTTCTCTATCAGGCCTTCACATAAGATTTCCTCCAAAGAAAGGATTATGCTGTTAAAAAAAAAAAAAAAAAAACTACTAAAGGGAGTCCTGCTGGGTGACATGAAAGGATATTAGACAGTAACCTGAACCCACATGAAGAAACAGTATGTCAGTAAAGGTTAGGTAGAAGGCAGTATAAACATATTTTTGTTTGTAACTCTTTCCTTCTCCTATCTGAATTAAAAGACAACAGAATAAAGCAATAATAATAAAACTGTGAAGATGGACTCACAATGCATAAAAATGTAATTAGTATGATAACAGCACAAGGGAAGGGAACAAAGCTATATTGTAGCAGTTTTTGTATACTACTGAAATTATGTTGGGATTAATCAGAAAGAGACTATTCAATTAAGATGTTAAATGTAGTATCCAGGGAAACCACTAAGAAAATAACTTTTTTTAAAAAAGTAAAAGAGAGAAAAAGGAAATTAAAACAGCACAGTAGAAAACATCTGTTTAAAGCAAAAAAAAAAAAAGGAGATAAAGAAAAACAAAGATATGTAGGAAGTAAAGAGCAAAACAGCAGACATAAATCCTACCTATCAATAATTAAACATAAATGGTTTGAATATACCAATCAAAAGGGAAAAATTGGCAGAATGTAAAAAACAAAACAAAACATGATCCAACTATGCTGTGTATAAGAGACACACTTTAGATTATAAAATACAAATAGGCTGTACGTAAAAGGGTAGGAAAAAATATACCATACAAACAATAACCAAAATAAAGCTAGAGTGGCTATACCAATAATACAAAAAGTTTAGACAAAAGCTATTACTAGAGACAAAGAAGGACATTTTATAACAACAAAAGGGTTGATCCATCAGGAAGATATAACAATTATGAACATATATGCACCTGACAATAGAGCCTGGAGACGCATGAAACAAAAACTGACAGAAGTAAAAGAAGAAAGAGACAATTCAACAATAGTTGGAGACTTCAGCATCCCACTTTCAGCAGTGGATAGAACAACTAGACAGAAAACCAACAAGGAAACAGAAGGCTTAAACAACTATAAACCAACACTCCTAACAGACCTGTACAGAACATTCCTCCAAATGGCAGCAGAAGACACCTTCCTCTCAACTGCACATGAAACATTCTCCAGGATAGAAAATACCCCTAGGCTGTAAAAGTAGCCTCAATAAATTTAAATGGATTGAAATCATACAACATACGGTCTTTGGCCACAAGGGAATAAAACTAGAAGTCAGTTACAGAAGGAAATTTGGGAAATTCACAATTATGTGGAAATTAAACACACTCCTAAATAACCAAGGAGCCAAAGAAGAAGAAAAATTAGAAAATATTTGGATATGAACAAAACCAAAAACATGACATACCAAAGGCAGTACACAGAGGGAAAGTTATAGCTGTAAATACTTATATTAATAATGAAGAAAGATCTCAAATCAATAACCTAACCTTCCAAGTTAAGAAACTAGCAAAAGAAGAGTAAATTAACCCCAAAGCAAGTAAAAGGAAGGAAACAATAAAGATTAAAGCAGAAATAAATAAAATAGAGACTAGAAAATAGAAGAAAATCAAAGAAACCAAAATGTGGTTATTTAGATCAACAAAAGTGACAAACCTTCAGCTAGACTAACAAAAGGGGAGAAAAAAGGAGAGAAGATTTAAATTATTAAAATCAAGAATGAAAAAAGCACCATCATTAACAACCTTACAGACATAAAAAAAGTTTACAAGGAAATATAAACATTTGTGTGCCATCAAGTTAGTAATGTAGTTGAATGAAGAGAAACAAATTCTTAAAAAGACACAAACTACTGAAACTGACTCAAGAAGATACAGAAAATATGAACAGATTTATAAGTAAAACTATTTAATTAGTATCAAAAACACTTCCCACAAAGAAAAGCTCAGGTGGCTTTATTGATGAATTCTACCAAATGTTTAAAGAATTAACAACAATCCTTCACAAACTTCCAAAAAATAAAAGAGGAGAGAATACTTCCTAGCTCACTCTATGAGGCCAAAGATATCACAAGAAAGCTACATACCAATATCCCTATTGAATATAGACCCCAAATTCTTCAATAAAGTAAAGCAAACTGAATCTAGCAACATATCAAAAAGATAGTACACAACGAACAAGTGGTATTTATTCCAGCAATACAAGGTCAGTTCAGCATGTAAAAAGCAATCAACGTAAAATATAATACAGAGAAAAACAACCTGATCATTTATTTCAATAGACACAGAGAAAGTATTTAACAACATCCAACACCCTTTCATGATAAAAACACTCAGTGAACTAGGAATAGAAGGGAATTTCTTTGACCTGATTAAGGATATCTATGAGTAACCATAGCTAACATCGTATTTAATGGTGAAAGATGGAAAGCCTTCCCCCTAAGATTAGGAACAAGATAAAGATGTCAACTCTTGCTACTTTTATTCAACATGCAATGGAGGTTCTTGCGAGGACAATAAGGCAAGAAAAAGAAATAAAAGGTATCCAAATTGGAAAGGATACCATTGTATTTAGAAAAGTCTAAGGAAACCACTAAAAACACGTTCAGAACTAATAAACAAGTTCAGCAAGGTTTCAGGACACGATATCAATATATGGAAACCAACTGCATTTCTAAACACTAGCAAAGAACATTCAGAAATGAAATTAAGGAACAATTCCATTTACAACAGCATTTTTTTAATTCCCAATTTAATTAGAGGCATAAACTTAACAAAAGAGGTACAAGACTTACACATTGAAAATTATGAAACTTCATAGAAATATAGACAACCTAAATAAATGGAAAGCCATGCCATGTCCATGAATATGAAAACTTAATAGTACTGAGACAGTTATATTTCCAAAATTGACCTACAGATTCAATACAATCCCTATCAAAATCCCAGCAGTCTTTGTGCAGAAATTGACATAGAGACAGAAAAGGAGATTAGTGGTTGCCAGGAGCTAGGGGAAAGAAGGAATGGAGAGTTTCTGTTAATGGGCACACAGAGCTTCTTTGTGGAGTTATGAAAACATTCTGAAATTAGATAGTGGTGATGGTTGCACAATTCTATGAGTATAATAAACCCCACCAAATTGTTTAAAAGGGTGAATTTTATGGGATGTTATGAAAATGTTATGCAAAAAGGAGCAAAAAGGAGAAACCAAGGTAATAGCAGTGAAATACAAAATAAGGAATGAAGTATGAAAGGTTTTGTGAGTGAAACTGACAAGAATGAGCAGCTGCTGAAGATGGTGAACAAAAGGGGAAAGCCAGTATTCATGGTTTCTAACTTGATGGTCAGGAAAGATCAATGGTATAAAAGCAGGGCATATAAAAGATGAACCAAGTGTATGGGGAAAGATAACAAATTTGATTTTTGATATTCAGAGATTCTATCCACTAGAATGCAAGGGTAGACGGGAGAGGGAAACACAGAAGATGGAAAAGGAATCGAGCAGGTTATTAAAAGGGGTAAGATCTACCTCATAGATAGAAATGAAGTGATACAGGGGTACATTTTCCTCTGATTAAGGAAGAATACAACAGAGTAGAAAGAACAGGGAAAGAATCTAAGGGAGAGGGAAAGAATTTAGAAATTAAACAGGGTGGTACTGACCTTCTCAATGAAGGAAGTAAGAAAAGCAAATGTATTGATGAGGGATGAATAAAAGCATTAATCAGCAGTCCTGAGGGCCCAGAAGAACCTGGACAGCATGAATGAACACTGGTTAGTGGTTCCTGATTAGAAACTGTTTAACTGATGACACGTTTAAGAAAACTGTCCTGCAAGAGGCATGGGTCACGCTCTCACTTGCTCTCTTTCTGCCACCATCTTGGTTCCCCGCACAAAATGCCTGGTGAAGCCACAGAAACCGCCCCTGCTACAGAGCAGGAGTTGCCACAGTCCCAGGGTGAGACAGGGTCTTGAACAGAATCTGACAGTGATGAATCAGTACCAGAGCTTGAGGAACAGGATTCTACACAGGCAACCACACAACAAGCCCAGCTGGCAGCAGCAGCTGAAATCAATGAAGAACCAGTCAGTAAAGCAAAACAGAGCCAGTGAAAAGGCGGCACAGAAGGATATGTCCAAACTGGATCTTCGACAGGGTACAGGGGTTACTAGAGTCACTATCCGGAAATCTAAGAATATCCTTTTTGTCATCACAAAACCAGAAGTATACAAGAGCCTAGCTTCAGATACCTACATAGTTTTGGGGGAAGCCAAGATCGAGGATTTATCTCAGCAAGCACAGTTAGCAGCTGCTGAGAAATTCAAAGTTCAAGGTGAAGCTGTCTCAAACATTCAAGAAAACAGACTCCAACTGTACAAGAGGAGAGTGAAGAGGAAGAGACTGATGAAACAGGTGTGGAAGTTAAGGACACAGAATTGGTCATGTCACAAGCAAATGTGTCAAGAGCAAAGGCAGTCTGAGCCCTGAAGAACAACAGTAATGATATTGTAAATGCTATTATGAAATTAACAATGTAACCATCTGAAAAGAGGGCCTTTTTTGGTGTTTCAAAAGAGTAACTGCAGCTGGGTTGGAAAGTTGTACTGTTTTTATCATTAATAAAGTTATGGCTTCTTGTTGGATGAAAAAAAGAAAAAAAAAATCTGTCAAACTGATATTAACAACATGTCACTTAGCATCTGGTAAAACTAATAAGTGGTCTTCCATCAAGTAAGACACTAAAATCTCTTTAGAGTAGGTAGCTACAGTCCTACTGTTAAATATACCAATCTTTCAGAATCAAAGCATCTGGTAAATTTAATCACTTTAATAAACTACATATGACATAGAACAAACAATAGTTTGCCAATAAAACTGGCACAACAATAACTACAAACACAACAGGCAGCCAAGAAGGGCTTACTGGAGGAAATATTCTCAATATAAATTGAGAATTGGTCATGTCACAAGAAATATACTAAACAGTAAATTTAATTTTTTCTTATGAAATCATCACATACATTTATTTTGGTAATACTGTACTAAACAGGTCCTCGATAACTCCTTCTAAACAGAAATCTTAAATATGAGCTGCATTTCTTAAATCAATGTTGACAGAATATCAAACCCATAGGATGTTAACAGCCATACACATACACATACACATACACACAGACGTACAAGTATTCTACAGGCAATACATTTGGACAAAACTGGATTAAATTGCAGTAAAGCAAGTTTCTATTCATCCAGGGCCTTTTAGAGCTTTTAATATACTAATGTGCAGTTGAGCTCCATCTGGGGAGACCTTTCCAAACTTGTTTGACACTTTTTAAAGGCAGGCCTACTAGTGGCTTCTAGAATTGTGTCCACAATACATACCACAATTTTGATAAATACTAATGAGAGAAAATTTTAATTCGATTTTAACAATAAGATTTTAAAGCTGGGGAAATAACCTTTAATTCGTATCTATGATGGATCCAAAATATTCCAGTATAATAAGCTTTACATTCACCCCAAAAATCACAACATCCAAAACAGAGCCAGTAAATGTACAATTAAGTGACAGCAAGTAAATACTTGATTAAGAGACTGATAAAATTTGACTATTCTGAGTGACCCTAGCAAGGTAACTCAATGTAAAGAATTAGGTAAAAAAAAATAAATGCACTATAGGTATCTCTTTTAAGAAAATGCAAATCATAGACTATTCACAAATTAATAATGATGCCTAATAAATTAGAGTTCAAAAAATTCTACTCTTAAACATCTACTTTTTTGATAAATCAAAACCCCGTACTTATAGTGGGGTGAGGACATAGAAAAAAACAGTACTGTTAGTTCCAAGTTCCAAAAAAACATTATTCCAATATATTTTTGAACCCAAGCGATTTTTTCAACATATGTAAAAGTTTATAAATATAAGAAATACCAAATACTTATATATACTTACCATTGTATCAGAATTAAGAATTTGTCTCATAAATTCCAAAAATGAAGATGCAAGTTCACCCGTGTCTTTACTAAATGTGCTGACCACTCGTTTCAGTAAACTATGCAGAGCATTACTGTTTTTCCTTAAAGAACTGTAAATAAAGAAAATAGGCAATTTCTTAAAATTTGAGCATATAAATCTAGTATAAGAAATGAACTATCTCAGGACTTCCCTGCTGGTGCAGTGGTTAAGAATCCACCTGCCAGTGCAGGGAATGCGGGTTCGAGCCCTGGTCTGGGAAGATCCCACATGCCGTCGAGCAGCTGAGCCCGTGTGCCACAACTACTGAGTCTGCGCTCTAGAGCCCATGACCCACAACTACTGAGCCCGTGTGCCACAACTACTGAAGCCCACACACCTAGGGCCCATGCTCCGCAACAAGAGAAGCCACCACAATGAGAAGCTCGTGCACTGCAACAAAGAGTAGCCACCACTTGCCGCAACTAGAGAAAGTCCGCGCACAGCAACAAAGACCCAACGCAGCCAAAAATAAACAATAAATTAATTAATTAATTTTAAAAAATGAGCTATATCAGTTCAGACAGCCTAAAATTTAGTAAAATTAAAATTTTACATTTCAAAAAATGTAAAAAAGTAGTTTGGTGTTATCTGTCACACAAACCATTTAACAAAGCATTTTTTATAGTTGATATCTCCTTTTAAAGATAAACTTCAAAAACACTGAAAGAAAAAATTTCCCCCCAATAATGAAGCTATAAAACTTAGCAAAATAAACTTGCAGGTTCCCTTTTTTACACTTTTTATAACCTGAGGATTTCTCTAACGTGAGGTTATAGCTGTCTCAAAAGACTGACCAGAAAGCCTAACTTACGTAACTACAAAGAATGATTATCTTTATGACATTGTAATCTGACAGAAAGAAATTAAGGGTACAGAGTAGACATCAGCAAACTTTTTATGTAAAGAGCCTGATGATAAATATTCTAGGCTTTATGGGGTTATACACAACTCAATCTGTTTCTCTCTATACAAAACATCATTCTCAGTCACAACTACTCAACTGCTGATATAGTGGGAAAGCAGCTGCAGACAACACATAAATACTGGCTATGTTCCAAGAAAGGCTGGATTTGGCCTGTGGCCCCACAATTTACCAACCCCTAATATAAAGAGATTTCAGCATAAGAAAAAAATCACGATATGTATTCAAAATCATGACAATATACAGCCCTGCTAAAATTATCCTATGCATTTACACAGTTCATAGTTGATCAAAAGAAAATTTCAAGATTTGGGCAAAGCAATACAAAAGAGAGAAAGAAGACTCGTGCTCTTGATAACTTTATAAAATAATGAAATGGACAAGGCACAATGAACAGGAATGATATTAAATACAGAGATAATACAATTAATGGAAAAAGCAAAGGTTCAAAATTGGACTATACCAATTACTAGCCTCTACTTATATCCTTAAGAAAGTGAACCTTACTTAGACAGTCTATCAAAAACTGGAGTCCACTACACACCTTTTAGAATGTCTACAATTAAAAAAAAAAAAACTAGCAATACCAAAATCTGGCATTTTGTTGGTAAACTTGTAGAGAAGTTGTCTATAAAAGGGTAGCACACTGGACTGCTGGGGTGATGGAGATAGCTCTGCATGGAAATGAGATGCCAGACACATGACTCTACACATTTGTCAAAATCCACAGAACCGTGTAGCATAAAACATGGGTGAGGTTACAAAGAAAGGGGGAAAGCTAGAATCAACCTTCTGATACTGTATTAGAATCAAAGTATCTGTATGGACTCATTTAAAAAATTACATACATACAGGGACTTCCCTGGTGGTCCAGTGGCTAAGATTCCATGCTCCCAATGCAGGGGGCCCAGGTTCGATCCCTGGTCAGGGAACTAGATCCCACACACCGCAAATAAGAGTTCACATGCCGCAACTAAAGACCCCGAATCCCGCAGCTAGACTCCACATGCCTCAACTAAAAGATTCCACATGCCGCAACTAAAGATCCCGCAACTAAAGATGCTGCAACTAAGATCCAGCGCAGGCAGGCAGGCAGAAAGACAGACAGACAGACAGATAAATGGAAAGATATTTTTAAAGTACATACATAAAATAAGTAGATGAAAAAATAAACGTAGATTTGTGTATATGCATGATTTAGGACACATATATTTCCCAGCTCTAGCCAGTGAGAAGAACCAAAATCAGTAACATAAGTTGAACAACAAAATAAATAACAATAGTGTTCAATTATTATACAAGGAAAAAAAAGTCCATGAATCCATATTGATATACCCAAATAAGTAAATAAATGAGGGAAAAGTGATGAATTCTTTCTTACAGAAGGACAATTAAATGAGAAAGGAATGAGAAAAATAGGAAATCACTATTAGAACACCACAGTAATAACTGCCACATGCCAAGATTCACTGATGGATAGTAAAATGAGTGGACCAAAGTTCTAAGTAGAAATAGGACATTTACATAGTCTCAAAGTATATTCTTCAAAATGTTTAGTACTTAAAAACAGAAAATTAGTAAGTTTGCTGTGCAGAATCCTGGCAGACAGCACCTCAGTCAAGTGACCGAGGTTATTAATACCATCACTAATACATTATGTATTCCCTGATATGATGTACTCAGAAAGGTACATTGCCTCTGTAGTATCCTTCTCAATAAAGCATAATCTCAATCTAATTATGAGAAAACATAAGACAAAACTAAATTGAGGGACATTCTACAAATGCTCTCCCAAAATGTCAAGGTCATGAAAAATGAGGATACAGGAGACAAAGGATACATTAAAACTAAAAGCAAGGTAGGATCCTATCTTGGATCCCGAAACAGAAAAAGAACATTACTAGAAAAACTGGTAAAACCTAAATAAATTCTGTATTTTAGTTAATAGTATTATGCCAAGCTTAGTTTCTTAGTTTTGGTAAATATTCAATGGCTATATAAGACATCAACACAAGGGTAAGTTGGATGAAGGGTATATCTGAACTCTGTACTATTATTTTTGTAATTCTTCTTAAATTATCTCAAAAATTTTTTTCTTGAGTGGGGCCTGCTTCAGGACTAGATGAAAAGTATATAGTGATCTGTTTATTTAAAAAGCCAGATCATACTACACCTCTGCTCAAAACCTTACAATGGCCCTTATAAATAAACCTAGAGGCCCTTGATGATCTGCCCTCCCCACACCCACCCATTACTTCTCTGACCCTAGGCCCTATCATTTTTCTCCTTGCTTACTCACTTTAGGAGCAACCACCATGGCCTCAAGGCTTTTTCTCGGACAAGTCAGGCATGCTATTTGCAACTGCTCTCCCCCAGGATATTAACATATCACTCACCTCCCTCAGTTCTTTGTTCAAGGGCTACCTTTCTCAGTGAGGGCTTCCCTGATCACCTCCCCATACTTCATTTAAATGACAACTCTCACCCTCACTTTGGCACTCACTATCCCTCTGCCCTACTTTATGTTTTTCTGTAACATACTATGTATTTTAATTACATGTTTAGCATCTGTCTACCTCTAATAGAATGAAAGCATCAAGAAGATAGGGATTTTTTTTTTTTTAATTAAATCCCCAGCACCTACAACAGTGTCTAGCCCAGAGAAGAGGGCATTCAATAAATAATTGTGGACAAAATGACTTGTATTCCTTCATAATGTCTACTATGAACCAGGTTTCTAGGTGCTGGTGGGAGTACAGTCAAGAAAATAGTCCCTGTCCTTGTGTAGCTTATATTCTAGTGAGGGAGACAACCAAATAAGCAATAAGTCTATATAATGTAATGTCAAACAGTATAAATACAGTGAAAAATATAAAGGGGAATAATGAATGGGGACACAAAGGATAGGCTATTTTAGACAGGCATTTAGACAGGAAATATATTGATACAGATACCTGAGTGAAGTGAGGAAATAAGTCCTATAAGAATCTAGGGGAAAAGCATTTAGGAAAAAAACAAGTCTGGAGGTAGGAATGAACCTGACAGGGAGCAAAACTGAGGATAAAAAGCTATGAGATAAGTCAAAGAGATAAGCAAGGGTCAGACTGTATAGAGGCTTAAAGATCATTATAGAGTTTGAATTTTATTTGCAGTGCAACAGGAAGCCATCAGAAGGATTTAAGCAAAACAATGACATGTATCTTGTTTTAAGTTTAAAAAGATCAGTCTGAGTGCTAAGAAAATGTATTTTAGGGGGACAATAGTTGAAGTAAGAAGAGAAGACTGGAGGCTACTGCAATGGGTCATGAAAGAAAAGAGTGGACTGGATAGGGGTGGTAACTATGGAGGTGGAGAAGGGTCATCAGATTCAGGAGGTATTTTGGAAACATAATGAACTGGACTTACTGATGGACTGGATGTAGGGAGTGAGGAAAAGAGAAGAATCAAGAATCTTGAAGTTTAACATTTACCAGGACAAGCAGGACAGAAACATGTCTGAAGCAAGAATATCAAGAGCTCTGCTTTAGTTCAGTTTGGATGCCCATTAGATAGCCAAGTAGAGATGTCAAACAGATACATGGGTTACTTGGAGCTTAGCAGAAAGATCAGAGCTAAAGAAAGAAAAGGGAATAGGTTATGATGACTTACATGAATCTAGCAGAGCCAACGACATCACATATCATGCTATGGCAGAGGTATGCAAAGGGTATTTGTGAAAGCACCTAACCCAGCTAGGAATGGAGGAATCAAGGAAAGCTTTTTGGTTTTCTTGTATGTGTAATGTATGAGTCTTAAAGGATATAGAGTAAATATCCAGGCAATAGGAAAAAGGACATTCAAGAAGTAAAGTTTAAAGACTTTGGTGAGAGATTGGGAGGTGGTGGTGGGGAGAACTTGGATGTTCAGCAGTTGCCATCAACTAAGAGAGAATACAGGAGAACAGACAGACTAAGCAGGTGGAAAAGGTAGCAGCCAGCACCAAGCACAGTAGCTGGAACATAAGTTTTCAACCAATGTTATAAGAATTAATGAGAGGTATAAATACATGTTTCCTAATCCTTTCTATCTCGTAATTCTACATACTTCTACAAATTCCAAGGAAAACTATTTAGTAGCCACTATCTCCCTAGTGAAGAAAAAGATGAGGGCATGGACAGAGAGACGGGAGCAGAAATTACACTTGAGAGACTGAGCAGCATGCGGTTTACAACATTTCAAACAAATTTCATCTCAGACATTCCTCTAGAGAAAAAACACAGAATCAGCACTTTCAGCTTTAGGGTCCATAATATCACACTACCGTCATCTTTGAAGAACTACAAGTGAATATACCAACAAAACAAATATCTTAGAGCATGAATTAATGACCCTGGAACAATAAGATTTCCTTGTTAAATACTGCAAGATGCCCACATTAATATGTCTATCTATTCAATTTATATTTTTAATCCTAAAGATTTTATTACTAGCACTTTTCATTGCTAATGAATCTTTTCCATAAACACGAAATTTCTCCACATGAAAGAAATCATACCTTCAACCTTCTACAACCGCTATGAATTAATTAATATGGGGGATTTAAATACAAGATTATCTATATCTATCTATATACAATTTATCTATATTAAATTAGATAAAGCATTACCTTTTTAAATGAAATAATCCATAATCATGCTCTGCAAGAAACATCATTGTTCTGACACATGTCAGTAAACAGTTGTAACTACTCTCAGAGTTGGCTAGCACAGCCAGGAGACAGTCACAGATTGAGGCCATCAATTCTTTGTTTGGTAGAGAATTGGAGAGCTGCTCCAGTTCAGAAATAGAACCTTCAGAAGAGTTTGGCAAAATTAGTGCAATGTCCTGTGAGGGAGGAGGGGAGTTGGGAAAAAACAATTTTTTTAAATGATTGTCACTATCACTTAGCGCTTTTATTTCTGAAATACACAGCAATTAGTAATTATCAAAATACTATGGTTACTGTCCCATCCCAAACACAGATTCAAACACATTAAGAACAAAGGAGTTGTTCTGTCCTTCTATAAAGGTTAATACAAGGATACACACCTAAAGAAATAAAGACAAATATGTTGTTTCACAGTATTTTTACTTTATGAGACCAACGCCTTACCACTTGGCAACTGTGCCTGACTCACAGTATTCTTATTTTAAAAGAACATCTCTCTGAAAAATTTTTCCTTCTGGATTACACTGAGTGTAATTTCTATCTTCAGATGGTTAGGTTAGTACTTTTGGTACTAAAATATTTTAAATTACTGTATTATTCATTCATTTGAACATTTTTTAATTTATAAAGAAAGCATCAGAGAAATAAATTTTAATAAATATATCCATATTTGAATTAAAAACAACACAAAAAGAAATGGATGGAGCAAAAAAAAACATTTAGGCACAGTCTTCCAATATTTTCCTGTAGTTTTTATATATGTTTAAAATTCAAGCTTTTCAATGTCAGCAAGTTTACCTAAAAATAACTAAAAACTCATACTACTCTTTTTATAGAAGTAAAGCAGACATTACAGAAACATTTTTTAAGTATGTGTTATTGCCTTTAATCACCTCAACACACTGGAAGCAAGTATTCAACTTGGGTTAGAACTATAAAACAAAGCTTGAATAGAACAGAAATATAATAAGGTGAGGCCAGCCAAGAAAGAGGTTTAAGTGATCAGGGCAGCTAGGATGCTAAAGCTAGGTTGTATGACTGTAACTCATCACAGTCATACAATCCAACATGAATTACATTAACAAACACCAGTTGACTGCACATTCTGAGGTATAAAGACTTAAAATAAGCCTTTTTAGCTGGTCCAAAACTATTTTCTACCAGATCCCCTTTTTGTGAAAACAAGTCACACCAAAAATGTTCCTTCTTGAGTGTTAAATGTAACCAAACTGGATTTTGGTTAGCTAGAAAAAGGTAATCTTCCATGATGGGATCCTATTAAAAATATTCTGCCTGGAAAAATCATATTTGATTGATTTAGATAGTAGGAGCATTCTGACAAGCTAAAATGCCATTAGGCATAGAAATCTCCAAATATCGCAATAACAGTGGGCTCTAAAAGTTAAAACAATTCTCATTAACTCATGGAACTATAAACTGGAAGTCAATAATATAAACAGCAAGAAGAAATACTACTACTTTTAGTCAACGTCTTTATAGATGTTTATAGCACAGTAGTCTGAAACACACTAAAATGTAGTAGCCTGTGACGCCTTCAAAAGTTGTCCAGGGACTTCCCTGGCGGTCCAGTGGTTAAGACTCCATGCTTCCAATGCAGGGGGTGCGGGTTTGATCCCTGGTCAGGGAACTAAGATCCCACATGCCGTGGGGCACAGCCAAAAAAGATTTTTTTTTAAATTGTCCAAACAAGAAACCACGGTATTAATTCAACCAATCACAAAACTATAATATTCAAGAGTGAATTGGTGTATAATATAATTAGAAGGAAAATGAACATACTAGACATAACCAACCCCAAAGAATACAATGGCACATAAAGTAAATATCCAAAGACAGTGAGTATCTCATAAAGAAAATGAAAAAAGCTATTCAGAGAAACCTGTGAAGTACAAAGTCAAAGAAAGTTATCTAGCACCAAATCATTTTATTGTTGGCTCACTGGTCAAATTTATCTCCCTAAACAACAGTAAGAGTAATGGAACAGATGCGATCTCTTTGTTAACAGCCAAGATTTACATCAAGAGAAGCTTTTAAGAAACACATACACACACATAGAATTTATAAAAATAACTATAAATACCTGATCACAGAGAGACTGCAAAATGGATGTGATAAATTCAACACACTGTTGGCGAATAACACTGTCTCCAGGAGACCGCACCAAAGCCAACAGATCCTGGAATATCTCTGCATATCTTTCATCACCTTTAATAGTTCCATTAATTAGATGCAAAATAGCTAATTTACAAGCTTTGTGTGAAGCCAGAGCATCAAGAAGAGCAAGCAACCTGGTGGTTTGGCTAGTATACTGTTTTTCTTTATCTTCTGAAGTGCTGAAATAAAATCAACACATTTAGTAAACAAAATTCTTGATTTTAAGGCATTATTTAATAATTTGTTTTTCAACACATATCAACTTACACAAATCTTATATAAAACATTTCATTCCTTGGGTACGACAACTTCTCTGGCATTTTACAATTACTATAAAATTTTGTAAATTCAGGTTTTTAATAATGTATTTTCTTAAATCAGAGTACTTCATAGCTCACCTTTCAAACACCCCAATCTTGAAACACGTCAAGATATCTTGCACATGAAATAATGACATAAAGTTTCATGTGTCTGTGTGTCTGTATATATGTATATTTATATGTACACATATTATCGGAGCACACTAAACCCTGGTTTCCAAATTCTAAGTTAAAAAAAATGAATCTGTGTCAAAAATCACTTGAGGAAAAAAATTTTTAATGCAAAATCAAAATACCTTTGCAAGTCTTCTACAATCAAATCCAACACAGTTCTCATAATCAGAAGTGCAGTTGGTGAGGCAAGGTCACACAATTGAACACAAATACGTCGTAACATATGTTGAATGGGCTGGCAGGTTGTGCCAGAGAAAGAGCGAACTATTTCTTGGAGCAACTTTGCTTGAACATGAAGGTGCATGCTCCACAATTTTCGGGTGTTGAGTGCCACTGATATATCATGTGACTCAATAACCTGTTAAAAAAGTATAATGTGTACGTAGATTTTTAAAAATATTTATTTATAGTCACAAAAACTGTTCAGGAAGAACTGCTATGAAAAGAACATCTTTACTGCATGCTTAAAACATTTAATTTTCTGTTATACAATTAAACATTTGCTTGAATTCAATGCATCTAAAAAAATCTTATTGTTCTCAGGTTAGCAGTCAGTAGAGCAGAGTCCATTGGTGAAGCAACCTAGTTAATGGCAAATTCTAACACATGATAAAGGTGGGGGGAAAGGATTTAAAAATAACAAAAGTACAAGTACATATAACAGCATAATAAAATTCACATTAACAAAAATTTATTTAAAATGTTACTCCCATATTTCCTTAATGACCAACTTGCTTCAGTTTTATCTCACCCTCATCCAGTTATTTTATGTCTTTCTTAGGGGAAGGCGATGAGGGTTTGTTTTTTTGTTTTAAACAAAATCACTGGCTTTTTAAAAAGTGTTATTGCAGTCATTTATAAGATGCATGTTATATGGAAGTGATACCTGAGTTGTTTGCATGGGCAATGGTAGAGGCAGCAGCTCTGAAAGGAGTATGAGTCCAGAAAAAAATCCTTCAGGAACCTTCAAGATCGAAGAAAGAACTTCTTTTAACATTAAAGACCAAGTATTGTTGGCCAGAGTCTCTTCTGAGATTGTGAGCTTTTCATTAACTCCTTGTGTAAAAGTCAGTAATATATCAATGATATCATTCTGAATTTTCTGTTCATCACTATCCAAACGACCTGAGAGAGGGATAGAGCACAGGAGCATGTGTAAAGTCACAAGTGCCGAAGGGACACGCATGTCCTTAAACTCAAAGGATCCACCTCTCAGGAGTTCCGTTAACATAGTTTTAAGAAGAGTAAGTGTGCAGCGAGCCATTGAAATAGTAGTAACTCTGTGAAGGGTAGTCCCCATGTTGACATGGAGTCTCCAAGGCTGAGTCAGAATACTGTTCAATTTTTGCAGCACCCGAATAAAGGTGTCCATTCCTTCAGCAGAAAAAAGCTGAATGACAGCAAGATTCCATTTCAGGTCTTTCTGTTGACCTTTATATAAATAAGGGAGAAAAAAAAACCTCTAATTACTTACATATTAGTCATTGGTTAAGATTTTGAATATTTTATTTAATAAATGGTATTTATACTAGGCCTAAAAAATAGTAGTTTTTAAGTATAGTAGCCACATTACCTTCAACAGGAGGTGGTGGACATGCCACATTACAGAGAACACGCAAGGCAGTAGTAAGGCCAACTCCTTCTGGGGTCATCAAGTTATCAATATTCTTCAAAAATAAAAATGAATAGAAAGTTTAATTTCTTGGTACCTATCAGGCCCAGAGAAGGTATTAGTTAAAAATATGAGTTTCAAGTTAAGTACTTACACCATTTTAAACTTCTTAACTAAATTTAAAACATAAATAAGGCTAATGAAGTTTATAAAGGTTATATAATCTTTGGCATATGTTGTACTATGTATGACATTTTGAACATAAAATGAGTAATTGCAAACACAAGTATATTAAAAAGTACTGACTAAAACAAAGGCTACATACAGATTATCTATGAAACTCTCTGGATTAAGAATTTAAAATAGCTCCTTTTTGGATACTCTTACTATACATCCTCTTTCCCAAAAAGGAAGAAACGACTCTGATTTTACAAAGCCCTGTGGGTACTAAAGCTCTCTGAAAATTGAGGAAGCATGATGGAATGTTTTAACACTACATAACATACATTTTGAAAAATGCAGATACCACAAGAATCTAGTTATGATGGCCATTTGGGGCATGGCTAGAGGAAAAAGAAATACAGTTGCCTATGTCCTTAGCACCTGCCCACGCTATGCTTCCTGGCAACAAATGGTTATGTTTAAGTTGCTTTATTTTTGTAGTTTCCAAGGAGCAGCATATAGATGGTTAAAAAAAACTTAAAAGAAATAGCACTTTAAAATGTTACTATTTCAGCTTCTAAACCTCAGAGAAGAAGCCTAAAAATAAGAAAATCCTTTTCCTCATATGTTTCCCACCTTAGATTATCTTTTCCTCTAATTTCCTCCTTGCTGCCTTTCAATAATTCACAAATTACATAAGGCAGGGAGCTACAGAGTGAAGTTTCAGTCTTAGATCAACTGTCTTTAGTACATCTTAGAATGAGAGTCATTTATAATAACCATAATTAATGGGACAAGGATTTACACAAAAATTAAAACTCTTAATTACAGCATGTATTCAAATTTCTACTACTGAACTTTTTATTGGTTAAGTACTTTAAGCGAAACCATCTGATATTTATTGGATACTTTATATATTCTCCTAACCATGCACAAGTACCCTAAATACCTGACCATCTAAATTTACAGGATACTACTGTACTTCTGCTAAATAAAAGACTGAACATAATGAAAAACTCTAGATATCATTTGAGGCATAAAGAACAGAAGAATATGGTGGCATTATAGGAGGAAAAAGTACTCTTAGGGGAGATGGAGGAAAAATGAGAAGGGAGACAAGTTAGTGAAGAAAAATCTGAAGCAGATAAAACCCAAATAGCTCTTTGTTGGTGGGTCAAAACAGCAACAGATTAGATAATATACATACATTACTTCAATAACACACTGCAGCTCCAAGACCAAGGTAGTTTACACACACAGACACACACACACGTACACAACACATACAGCTCATCTATTAAATGAAAAAGGAGATAATTCAAGGTCCATTCTGCCCCGCTAGTTTAAAACTTTTTATGCATCTATGGGCACTTTTAGCCCTTCTTTCTATGATACACATTGGATCAGCTAAGGAGCAAAGAAAACTTTTCAAACTTCCAAAACTAACAATGCAATGATTTTAATGAATTTTTTCATTATGAATTACTTGAAGTGTATATGCATTTTTCAACTGTAATATTATGAATTATATGATTTTCAACTCTCATTAATTACTTCAATTGCAGATTTAACCATCCCAAATTAACAGAACTAGTCCCCATTGCAATTACCTGGAACTGACTCTACCAATTTTCAAGTACAAATTTTGAGGGAAATTCTTTTCCACTAAAGTTTAACTATAATTTTATGTTACATTATCATAGCATTTAACTTTAAAACACTTTTGTAAATGTCACCAAAATGGTAGGTGATAATATTCCTATTTGAGAGGGGAAAAAGTAGGACAGAAGCTGGTAATACAAAGCAATAAGGTTGTGTGCATCTGTGTTCATTATACACACAATTGCATACCCATCTATACACAGTACCAGTCTATACCCACAAGACTAGTAAATCAATCAAGCACACTTAACTGCATTACCTATACAAGTGATTTAAAACAGTATTACTATATACTACCGCACAGTTCTATAAAATCAAGGCACTTTTAAGTTTTACTTACCTGTTTAACATATTCAATTAGGTTTGGGATGCAGTTAATCTCAAATCTAAGGTTTTTCAGAGGTTCAAGCCACTTGCCAAGTTCTTAAAAACAAAAACAGTAATTCATAATATTTTAAAATAAAAGCCTTTATAACAAAGCCTTTAAAACAAGGGAGGTAAAGGTATTCTTTTCCTGAGAAAAACCATGGTTTTAGATTATCAGATCCATGTTCATTTCAATAAACTAAATTTTATACAGGAATAAACTTATGTCCAATTATTTAAACAAGCTTTAAAATGAAATGTAATGTCCTACTATACTGGCTTAGAAATAAAACAACTCAATCCAAAAATGGGCAGGAGACCTAAACAGACATTTCTCCAAAGAAGATGCCAACAAACACATGAAAGGATGCTCAACATCACTAATCAGTAGAGAAATGCAAATCAAAACTACAATGAGGTATCACCTCACACCAGTCAGAATGGCCATCATCAAAAAATCTACAAACAATAAATGCTGGAGAGGGTGTGGAGAAAAGGGAATCCTCTTGCACTGCTGGTGGGACTGTAAACTGATACAGCCACTATAGAGAACAGTATGGACATTCCTTAAAAACCTAAAAACAGGGCTTCCCTGGTGGCGCAGTGGTTGAGAGTCCGCCTGACGATGCAGGGGACACGGGTTCATGCCCCGGTCCGGGAAGATCCCACATGCCGCGGAGCGGTTGGGCCCGTGAGCTATGGCCGCTGGGCCTGCGCTTCTGGAGCCTGTGCTCCGCAACGGGAGAGGCCACAACAGTGAGAGGCCCGCGCACCGCAAAAAAAAAAAAAAAAAGAATTAAAAAACCTAAAAACAGAACTACCATATGACCCAGCAATCCCACTACTGGGCATATACCCTGAGAAAACCATAATTCAAAAAGAGTCATGTACCAAAATGTTCACTGCAGCTCTACTTACAACAGCCAGGACATGGAAGCAACCTAAGTGTCCATCGACAGATGAATGGGTAAAGAAGATGTGGCACGTATATACAATGGAATATTACTCAGCCATAAAAAGAAACGAAATTGAGTTATTTGTAGTGAGGTGGATGGACCTAGAGTCTCTCATACAGAGTGAAGTAAGTCAGAAAGAGAAAAACAAATACCGTATGCTAACACATATATATGGAATCTTAAAAAAAAAAAAAAAAAAAAAAAAAGGTCATGAAGAACCTAGGGGCAAGACGGGAATAAAGACACAGACTTACCAGAGAATGGACTTGATGATACGGGGAGGGGGAAGGGTAAACTGGGACAAAGTGAGAGAGCGGCATGGACATATATACACTACCAAACGAAAAACAGATAGCTAGTGGGAAGCAGCCGTATAGCACAGGGAGATGAGCTCAGTGCTTTGTGACCACCTAGAGGGGTGGGATAGGGAGGGTAGGAGGGAGGGAGACACAAGAGGGAAGAGATATGGGGACATATGTATAACTGATTCACTTTGTTATAAAGCAGAAACTAACACACCATTGTAAAGCAATTATACTCCAGTAAAGATGTTAAAAAAAAAAAAAATATATATATATATATATATAAAAAGAGGTTACTGCCCTTAGTTTTTTGGTTTCTGAAAACTTAAACGTTTACATGGTTACATCTAACTATACTGAATATTTTTGCAGCAATCAACTTACAACATTAAAAAAGAATTATAAAATTGACTGCTCATAAACCAATATAATAACATAATGTTTATTCACCTAATGCTGCCACTGATTCCCACACCCCCAAAAAAGCATACACAAAATGTGTTCATTTCTAACAGGATCAAACCCATGGGGGGACATTTGTTGAGTGCCTTTTCCCTTATCATGAATTTTAAATTTTATCAATTTCCTAATTTGCCTTTACAAAGTTAAAAGTAATCACTACCACCCCAAAACTAATAACAGCAAGCTTTGTTTATAAAAGAAACACATAAAATATACCATTTACTGCAACCAAACTCAAAATCTCCCAGAAGCTATGCCGTAAAACCTATACTTTATCACCAAAAATGTTTTTAGAAAAGCATTCTCACGTAATAAGTTCTAGATACTTTATAGGAATGAATGAAGGAAAGTGCAAATAGTAGTCACCCTCCCTTGGTACTACAATCCTGAGGATTACAACTGTTTACATCTGAGTATTTTCCTACGCATTTTTTAATTAACTCTTTCATATATGTAGAATATATAGTGCTCAAATGAAAGATATAAGAAATGATAAAACAAATACTAGTGTACCATCACACAGAAAATGTAGTAAGGCATTAATACTACCTTTGAAGACGCTGCATACCCTCCTTTTATAAAGGCATACTTCAGGGGGAAAAAATCTATTTTCAATATAGAAAGTTGAGTGCAGTACCCAACTTTTACTGGTGGTATCGCACATAAAATTTAGGATTAAAAAGAAAAGAGGCCTGGGACTTCCCTGGCGGTCCAGGGCCAGTGGTTAAAACTCTGCGCTTCCACTGCAGGGGGAACGGGTTCGATCCCTGGTTGGGGAACTAAGATCCCGCATGCCGTGCAGTGCAGCCAAAACAAAAAAAAAAAGAAAAGAAAGAAAAGAGGCCACATGCTATCATAACATTTATTCAATGTTATCAAATTTTCTACTTGGCAAGGTCAGAAAGCCAAGAACCAAAATAAAATAATAAAAACTTGTAATTAAATACCTTAAACTTTCCAAGACTGCCCACATAATAAGGTTTGCCATAAACTTCATTCAACATACATTTAGAAAATAATGTTCATATTCATCACTCTTCACTTGAGAATAGCACGTGTTAACCACAAATGGATTTCTAAGTTGTACTTATAACAGTGTTGTACTTAGAAATACATATATAGAAAACACACACACATGCAAACTATAAACAAAACTGAACTTCTGAGTTCATCTTTAATTCTACTTTGATTAGGAACTTCAACCACCCACAAATTTCCATGGCTTTTCAGAAAAAGGTACTTTGAACAATTTCCTAAAAATCTTTTTAAGAACACCATATAAAATACCTCCATAAAAGGTATCTTAACTTTCAGAAAGTTAAAAACAGGGTATTACCAGGTATATTATCAAAACATGATAAAGTACTAACTACAGATAATTCAAAGGCTTTTTTTCTTCACATATCATAAATGCTTAAAATAACTTCAAGTACCATACCTTGCAATTTAGCATTATTTTCATCTGCTTTACAAAGCTTCAAGAGAGATGCTGCATGCTGTTCTAGCATTTGGACATCACTGGAAGACTGAACCACCACCAAAATAAGTATGCATGCATAATTATAAGCTACTGACTTCTTAGACTTGGAATCACTGAAACAAAATAAGGTTTTAAAGTTTTTGATATGAAAATAAATTTTTAGGAACAATTTTTAACATTTTTTTCTACTTGGTTTTAAAGGGATCAAGGAATTTCACAATAAAACATGACTGACTTCCTGAAAACAGGAAATCGCACTTTAAAGTTTCACCTTCAATTCACCTGAAACCACTACTTAAAAGTATGTAATAACAAAGCACATGCATCAAAATGGAAAGTGAAATTCTATTAAGAAATAAGATCAGAACAATGAAATATTAATAAGTGTACTTCATTAGCAATGAAAGATTAGGAAGTACACTTCATCTGTCTCCTTTAAAATGGTTGTTCACTCTGGATAAATAGGAACAAGTGTGATGAATCAACCTACCACCATGATTATTCAGACTTCCACTACAGAACTGTTAATATACAGCTAGGCATAGAAGTCACTGTTGTTTGCCTTTTACAGGTCCCCCCAAAAGATCCATCACTCAAGGAGTCATATCAAGACCCCGATGCAAAGGATGCCACTGCTTTGCATGGCATGAACCAGGAAGAACATGTTTCTCTTCTCATACACTAAAACCCTCTGCCCTAGAGGGCAAGTTCTTGAAAACTACTGTCATTCTCAATCCCCCTTGTCCAGTCAAAACACTTCTGAAATCCGAGCACCATGAATAGCTTAGAAGGTGAGGGCAGAAGACAGCAAGATAGCCCTCATGACTCTTATGGTATACGTATGTTCCTGTACCTTAGGATTCCCCTCCACAAAAATTTGCAGGAGTACTACAGCTGCAATCTTTGTTAACACCGTGGGGAAACTGGAAGAAGCTGCTATTTCATTTCTTTACAGCCACATCTTAGAGATTTCATCATTCTAATCCTTAATTAAGAAGTTATGTGTTATGTCAAAAAATTATAGTTTTTATTTTCAAAACACATTCTTTCAACAAACTACCCCATTAGTGATGTGGTTTTCCAATAACATAGAAAATTTAAGGATTAAGCATAAAATTACCCTAAGGCTTCTTTGGAATAGTACTCCATTAGAGTAATAAGACTTTGGAGATTTTTCTCAAGACTGAAAACATGGCCAACAGCTGATCTTCCCACAGGATTAAAAGTAATCAAGTAAAGATTGTGAAGAGTTCCCAAGAGATCTGAATGGTCAGTTTCTTCACTGGCGGTACAACGCTGAAAATGGCTGAACAGTTCTGTAATACACTGCAAAGTTTGTGTTGAGTCCTGTAGCCACAAGGCAAATGCATCATCAATAACACCATCAGACTGGAGACCTTCTTCTTCATCTTGATCATAAAGGTGACACAGAGCTCGGATCAACAAATTTGTTGCTTCATATTCTGACATAAAAAAAAGAAGACCCTTTTGTGACTGTGCAAGAAACTTTAAAACATCTTTTGTGGCTTGCAGCACACCAGGGTGTGCACTTGTTACTGGAATTGACAAAAGCAAGGTAACCAACTCCAAGAAGTGATGACTGTGAAGATACCTGCAGAAGAAGTAATAAAATATATGTTAAGTCAGTATAAAACATTCTTCATTTATTCAATATTCATTAGACAGGAGAGAGGTAAAAAATGTAATGGCAATAATCCTTATCTTCAGCAATATACTGCTTTAACTAAAATAGTACTGTTAAGTAGCAAGTCTTCTATCCCCTAGGCCAAACAAAAGTGAAAGTTCTGTAAGGCTTTTTCCTAGCATTCAAAGGATGTTTAATAAGTAACTGTGACAAGTTTTCTCTTTCCAGAATCAACCATGACTTTAAAATCTGGGACTTCCTTCCAGGCCACTTATCAAATGCTCCTTCCTTTTAACCATGGTCCTACTCGACCCATGGCATATCAGTATATCTGAATTAGTATATCTAGGAAGAATATAGTACATATACCATAAAAAACTTATAGTATATTCAGATTTACTATAGGTAGTATATCTGAATTAGTACCTCTAGGGGAAAAAAACCCTCAAATTATCAATTTTCAGTATTTAATACAATAGACTCTTTTATCAAATCCAAGAACCATTTTTTTAGTACACATAGTTTTAGTAGAAAAAGTCTGAATTTACCTAACACCCCTAAATAGACCCAACTGCTACTGATAGAGTATTTTCACTGTCCTAAAAATACTCTGTGCTCCATCTATTCATCCCTCCCAATCCCTGGTAGTCACTGTCTCCACAGTTTTGCCTTTTCCAGAATGTCATATAGTTGTAATCACATAGCATAAAACTGCCTCTTCAATCAATTTCTGCTTAAACTCAGGCTTCTGTATCATGATAAAAACACCTCCACTAACTTCTTACCACAAAGGTGAACATTATTATGCTCTAAGAGCATCCTTAACCACCTCATGGAACGTTCAGAAAATAGTTAACATGGCAAGCCTCAGAATGTTTATTCTTAGAAAGTCCTGCTTGCAAGGTTGGCCCTTGGCTGGCCTCTGGGGACTTGGATTTTGGGAGGGTTTCCGCCCATCAACTGGTAAGAATACTCACTGCACCTAAACTGTTTATGCAAATAATATGGTTTATGCTGAACACCTGCTTTCCTTTTGGGAGTCTGGAATTCTGATACATGCTAGGTACTGGGTGCCTACATGGTTATCTCCCAATAATAAGCTTGGATGCTGAGATTTCAATGAGCTTCCTCAGTATGCAACATTTCACACGTGTCACAATTTGTTGCTGGGGGACTTAAGCGGGTCCTTTGTGTCTAAATGAGGAAAGGACTCTGGAAGTTTATGACTCGTTTCCCCAGGCTTTGTCCCATGCACCCCTTCTCTTTGCTGATCATGTTTTGTATCCTTTTGATATAATAAATCGTGGTCGTGATTACAACACAGTCCTGTGACTCCATCTAGCAAATCTCGGGGGTTATCTAGAAGACCCCAACATGGGACATTAGAGCCTTGCCATCACTTCAAACTAATCCTTCCAAAATGTAATTATTTCTTTCAAAATTCACTCTCCCTCCTAATTTACCAGTTTCTGTCCATAAAACCACAGTTCCAATAGTTACCTTGGCTAGAAACATCAAAGCTCCTTCTTACTTTCTCTTACTAGGTTCAGTTGCCAAGTCCTAGTAATGCTTTTTCACAAACTCTCAATATTAGCACAATATTTGTCTTCCCATTTTCTGTAAATGCCACTATATCAGGCCAAGTACTTAGCACAACACCTACCACCTACAATCTTCAGACAGGCTTATCTACCTAATAACTCCAATTTCTCTTCCATTGCAATACATCTTGTAACTATAATATAATCTTAGAACACTACTTTGATCATACCAGATCTGCTACTCCAAAATATTTGAGATCTTCCCACATTCTAAAAACAAAATCCCTGGGAATTCCCTGGCAGTCCAGTGGTTAGGACTCAGTGCTCTCACTGCCAGGGGCCCGGGTTTGATCCCTGGTCAGGGAACTAAGATCCCACAATCTAAGCAGTGCAGCCAAAACAAAAACAAAAACAAACAAACAAAAAATCCAAATTCCTTAGTGCACAGCATTCAAAGCCCTTTATTTCCTGCAGTCTGATACCCAAACATACCTCCTCCAATTATGGGGGAAAAACAAGACTTAGTAGGCCATTAATTACTCGTTTTCCCTCACTGACTATTTGAGAGCATCACCCTTATACTCAGTCATCCTCAGTGCATGACTTCAATTCCTACTTTATCAAAAATAGGATCAATGGGCTTCCCTGGTGGCAGAGCGGTTGAGAGTCCGCCTGCCGATGCAGGGGACACGGGTTCGTGCCCTGGTCCAGGAAGATCCCACATGCCGCGGAGTGGCTGGGCCCGTGAGCCGTGGCTGCTGAGCCTGCGCATCCGGAGCCTGTGCTCTGGAGAGGCCACAACAGTGAGAGGCCCTCGTACCGCAAATAAAAAAAAAAAAAAAAAAGGATAAGTGAGAAGTGCCTTGAAAAAAAAAAAAAAAAAAAGGATCAGTGAGAAGTGCCTTGTCTCCTCTACTGTCTCCACACTACAAAGGTATCTGTATTTGTATACATATAAGGTTTCCTTTCTCTTGTTCAAAGCCAAACTCCTACTTTATACTCTTGACCTCATCTCCTACCAGACATTGCTTTAACAATTATCATCTTACACTCCTGTAAGAACTCAAACTAAGGCAAGATCTGATAGTTTCAGCTAAAAACAGGAATGGATAGGTACAGATTTTAGAATGGGCAAGTACTGATTTTCTGTTAATGCACTATGTTCCAAAGCAAGGCAAAAAATAATCACAGAAATAAGGAATAAAATAATAAAAATGCAATTTTTGCATTTAGTTAAAAAATTATTTACAGGCAAAATGCCAAAAAGAAACTCTCAAAAATTAAAACAAAATTTTAAAAATCTACCATGGGTACCTAATAATGGCAAAACTGTACCAATAGATAACTAGAGAGTTAGATGGCAGAAACAAATGGTAATTAAACCTTTAATATATCTTTAACCAGGACTGTAAAATTAATTTAATAAAGTATCAGTTTAATCTACAATGTATTACAGTGATAAGGTACAAAAAGGTTTACACTGAAAAGCTCTCTCCTTCCTGTTCCATCCTCTTTGTACCACCTTCCCAGAAGCCACTCAGTGGTTTCTCATTTATTCTTGCTCACAGACATGCTTATATAAGCACTGTTGTTGATTATTACTATCTTTAACTTAAGTTGCTACTACAACTTTAAGTATTAACTAAATATAGCTCACCCACAGTAACATATTTCTCAGTTCCACTTATTTTAAAATATCAAGTATCCTTGACCTACAGACAGAGTAAAAAAAAAAAAAAGAAACCGACCACATAAAATTGCCTCTAATGACTGGTAAAATATATTTCCCAAAGCCAAAAATGTCTTACCTAAAGAGAACAGGGTATGGATCATCCCTCTCTGGTGGTCCAGTAATACGTGCCATTGTTGGGAAAGACTTAACAGGAGGTTGGATCATTGTATGAGGTGCAGTTTCCATTAAATGAAAAACTTCCTCTAAGAGGTTAATAAGCTTTTCTATTTCCCCTTCACTTATATTTGAGGATTCCAAAAGATCCATATCCATTGAAGCCTCTACCTCATTTTCATATTCTGGGTTTGTTCTCTCAAGTCCAGTATCTGTATCATGATCAGCTTCACTGTGGTTAGGAACAGAAGAAGTCTTCTCTGCTAAATGGTCACCAAGTCTTTTAATCTCTGACAAAATTTCATAGAAATGGCATTTCTGAAGAATAGCTGAACCAGCAGTGACAACCCTCACAGTCTGATCTAAAAGTATGAGCTCCAGCAGTTTTTGATAGCCACTTTTTTCACTCTGCCTACTTCTTAAAAATGCTTCCATTCCTTCTGTCATACTAATGACACTGTCCAAAGCTTTAAATGCATTTAACTTAAGGGAAGATGAGACATGATCAGCAAACAGGAGCTCAAATAATCCACTGATCACTCCTGCTTGTAGCAGTCCCATGACTCCTTGGGCCCCACATTCTGCCAGTGAGGACACTAATTTGGTCCCAGCTTTGAGCTGTCGGACATTTAAGGCAATGGGTTGGCGAAGGGCTACTTGTAAATTTAAAGCTTGCATGGTCCAGTCTATCAACTGGCCAAGGGCGTCTTGTTTTGTGTTTTTCAATTGCAAATAACTTAATCCTTTTATTATTAAACTTGGAATTTCTTCTAAAGCTGTTACCCATTTTGCACCTCTATCTTCTTGATACAAATCCAACAGTTCAGTTAACTTCACTGAGGCTTCTACTGCCCCTGAATTTTCTTTATCTGGACCTTGATCCTTCATTCTACTGATTTCAATTTCAAAAGTAGTCTTGTATGGACAGCTGAAGTATAAGAGTGGTACAAGCTCCCTGTCATATGGATCATACGTCATAGGAGGAACTGAAGCTAAGTCTTCAGCAGTGTATTCAACATCAAAGTTTGGATACTTAAATGTTTCACGTTCCAAGTCAGCAATTCCGTCTTCATCACTGGAAATTTGTTCATAACCATCATCCCCTGAAAATCAGTTTGAATAATATTTAGTTGTTACATCATTGTTGCTTAATGCAGACCAATCTGGTTTGTCAAAAATATCATTTAATAGTGTGGCAAAAAATAAAAATTAATGATTTCCTCAACAAAATTAATTTCTGCCCCAACATCTTATCAACAATTACTAACATTTTATAGTTTCTAATAGAATAATTATGGAGAAACTTCATAAGCGAAGTTTTCTATTATATCTGTTCAGCTTTACAACTAACTCTGCTACAGATCTTTTCTTCACAAAATTAAATTAGAAATGCCTCAAAAAACAAACCAAAAATACCTCTCTCAGGAGGAACGAAATTAAGCTTGCCCTCATAAGAGAGTATTTTTAAGATGGAAAAAATAAATTGATGGGCCAAAATTATTAAATTAACTAAAAATCAGTACCATAAATACCAAGCTACATCAAATATTTCCAGAAAAAACATTCTATGTTCTTTTTATAACATGAGTTTCATATTCCTTCACTTTCACTTCTCTGTATTTACCTGTCACACAGTTTCCCCAGTTCTGTATTGTTTTTAGGGAAAATTTGCTCAGCTTTGCCAAAACAAAGAGTTTTCATATTATGACACATGCAGCTTTTTCCTCTATTTATTAATACAGGACTAGAAGTAATACAGGAGGAGAGATGGAAAACTTGTTGGCTTTACTTTTTAACACTACTATTACCTGGCTGTGGTAAAACAGAGATGTGCAATTACAGCCTAAGAAAGAAAAGGAAATGGTTCCACAGTATTCCTGGAGTAACAGCCCTCTTTTGACATTCTTTAGCTCAAAACAGTTTAGCCATAGCAATACACGCATATTTGAAAAGGAAGGGCCTATAGAGACTTGACTCTGGAATAACCACCAGATGTCTTCTGGTAAAAATCAAATTAACCAGCCTCATTCTCTCACCTTCTCTATTAAAATGTCCTCTGACTAACAAAGCCTGCATGAAATCTAACTACTACTTGCCAGTCAAATACAATAAATCTAAAAAGGATTTTGTGGTAATCTGGAAATGGGGTAAGCTAAAAAGGTTATCACTCAATAACCCAATTATTTATATTTTGTAAAAGGGCCCCTGTGATACTAGAATGGTCCTCTCTCTCACGTAGAATGATGCTCACTCGTACTATCTTATAAAAGAAAAAGGCAGATAATCTATCATTTTACATAAATACTTTAACACTACATTCCATTTACTGGAGAAATTAAGAGCCAATTAGCTTAAATATCTCTTTTTGCTTTCAAAGGAAAAACAAAGCCTAACTAAAGGACTGCATAATGCTGCCATATGTCCCTGTGTAATTGAGATTTTTCCTTCTGAATTTCTAAAAATAATGTAGCATTTTGCCAAAATATCTAGGTGGCAGACATCTTTAGCAATTCCACCCAGCTTAAAACACCACTCCCTTACTCTCAAAACAGATCACCAAATCCCTAATCACCATGTACTTGCTGCATATCCCTGCTTCCCTGGACAAAGCTGATGGTATCAAGGTGCAGCTGATACCATAGCAAGCCAAAGAGAATCTCTCTCCCAGAAAACTGGATCTGGATCTGAGACACAGCCAGGTAGTTTAGACTGGCTGGTTAAAGAGAGGAGATTAAAGATGTGGGGTGAATAGAGATATAACAATTAGTTAACAGAATATAAATTAGAAACACAAAACAGAGAAGAGACAGAAATCCCAGCTCTAATCAAGTCTTAAGGCCCAGCTACAATCTGACTCAGGTTTCTTGAAAGCCATTTATCTCCGCTACAAATTCTTTTGCATTACTAAAAGCTACATCAAGCTAGTTTCTAGCACTTAAAACCAGAAAGTCCTGTAGCTAATTTAACCCACCTTCACCTTCTTCATCTTCTTCACCTTCTTCCTCTTCATCTTCCTCTTCCTCCTCAGGGATACTATCTACTGTATGGCGATCATCCTCATCCTCATCCTCTTCTTCCTCGACATCCACATCATCTTCATCATCTTCTCCCTCTTCTTGTTGTTCCTCTTCTACTTCTCCTTCATCAGAATATTGACCTTCCTGAGGAACAGAATTCCGATCAGGAGAAATGGGCTCAAAGTAATCTTCTCTATGAGGGGCATCCTCTTCCTTGTCACCAGACACTGAAAAATTGAGGTTTAAGGCACAGATTATTTTAACTGTTTAAATAACATGAGGCAGAAGGATTGGATACTGCAACTACTTAATGACATTTTGGTTGATTTAGCTCATAGTTAATAAGTATGCTTTATTAATTATTAATAAATATTAGTAGTATTAAATAAACATACTTTAAACAAAGTATTAAATAAACGTAGCTCATAATTAATGAAGTATGCTACGTTATGTTCTAATATAATAATCCTCTTCTCTTTTAGCTATTAAGTAACTATACAGATTTTTACCTCTTCCAATACCTACTGTTTATTTTTACTGGTGCTGTTCTGTACATACCACTATAGCACATTAACATTTTATTTTCAAAGTAATGTTGCTTCAGCTTCAAATTAATTAACTGATTTTTTTTCTTTTAACAAATTCACTTGCCAACAAAAAAACACAAGAAAACACTGCACAGAATGGGGGCAGAGGATATTCATCAAGATTTGATTACCAGCATCTAATTTTTTTTTCTTTAATCAAAAAGTACTATTAACATTAATCAAGAGGGGGAAAATAGGGCTTCCCTGGTGGCGCAGTGCTTGAGAGTCCGCCTGCCGATGCAGGAGACGCGGGTTCGTGCCCCGTTTCGGGAAGATCCCACATGCCGCGGAGCGGCTGGGCCCGTGAGCCATGGCCACTGAGCCTGCGCGTCCGGAGCCTGTGCTCCGCAAATGGGAGAGGCCACAACAGTGAGAGGCCCGCATAACGCAAGGAAAAAAAAAAAAAAAAAAAAAGAGGGGGAAAATAAACTATCACTGATATATTTCTACCTGGCAATGGCATGGGATCATCCTCATCATCATCAGGTGGAGGGGGTCCTGGTGGAGTTCTTGGTCCCCTTGGCTGTGGTCTTGGAGGGCTTCCATTAAACTGATCTTCTTTCTCCCCATCAGCTAATTTTATTAAAAAAAGAAAAAGAACTTTCAAATGACTAAAGTATAGTGAAATAAATGCATGACAAAAATGCTATTCATCATTTGAGTTTTCATCTTCAGAATTTATTAACTTTTTCCTTCCTGACATGTAACAGAAATTTTGCTAATTAGTTTATAATGGGCAACTTAGAATTTTTGATGTCCCATATACCAAAATATAATGTATGTAACTCTTGTGCATTATCCCAGAAAAATGGAGACTTATTTTCCTGCAGGAAGATGTACATGAATGCTCATAATAGCTTTATTTGCAAAAGTCAAAAACTGGAAACTACCTAAATATCCTTCAGTGATTGAAGTTAAATAAATTATGATACATCCATACTATGTATTACTACTCAGCAACAATAAAGAATGATCTAATACACACAGAAAGTAGATAAACTTCAAAGAAATTATGCTGAATGAAAATAGCCCATCTCAAAAAGATCCCAACTTCATGATTCCATTTTGTAACATTCATGAAATAATATAATTACAGAGACAGAGAATAGATTAGTGATTGCCAAAAGTTAGGGACAGGTGGGATGGGTTTGCCTGTAAAGGCATAGCACCAGGGAATACTGTGATAGTACAATCAAGTCTCTTAATTTTGGTGGTGGTTATGCAAAGCTAGACATGACATAAAATTACACACACACACACACGTATACATGTTTAACTGGTGAAATGTGAACAAGCTCTATAGATTGTAACAAGGCCAATTTTATTTTGATATTGTACTAGAGTTGTAAAAGATGTCAACTAGGGGAATCTGGGGATGAGTACACAGGACTTCCCTATACATTTCTCTGCAACTTCCTATAGATCTATATTTCAAAATAAAAAGTTAAAAACATACACACACATATATATATGTATATGTATATGCAATATATGAGCTTAAGTGTCCATTTTAAAACAAGTCAGCGAGAGTGAAGTCAGACAGAGAAAGACAAATATCATATGATATTGCTTATATGTGGAATCTAAAAAAATGGTACAAATGAACTTATTTACAAAACAGAAATAGAATCACAGATGGAGAAAACAAACTTATGGTTACCAGGGAGGAAAGGGGGTAGGGGATAAACTGGGAGATTGGGATTGACATATGCACACTACTAAATATAAAACAGATAACTTATAAAGACCTACTGTATAGCACAGGGAACACTACTCAATACTCTATAATAGGGAAAAGAATCTAAAAAAGAGTGGATATATGTGCACGTATGACTGATTCACTTTGCTGTATACCTGAAACTAACACAACATTGTAAATAAAAATTATACTCCAATAAAATTTTTTTTAGAAGTCAGTAAATTTTTTATCCACTTGTCTTTTTTTATTTTTTTTATTGAAGCATAGTTGATTTACAATATTGTATCAATTTCTGCTGTACAGCAAAGTGACTCAGTTATACACATATATATTTGTTTTTATATTCTTTTCCATTATGGTTTATCCCATGTTGAATATAGTTCCTTGCGCTATACAGTAGAACCTTGTTGTTTATCCATTCTATATGTAATACTTTGCATCTACTAAGCCCAAACTCCCCATCCACCCCTCATCAACCTTGCCTCCCCCCGGCAACCACAAATCTGTCCTCTATGTCTGTGAGTCTGCTTCTGCTTTGTAGATAGGTTCATTTGTGCCATATTTTGATTCCACATATGAGTGATATCACAACGGTATTTGTCTTTCTCTTTCTGACAAGTCAATATATTTAACAAAATTTTAGAGTAACTACTTACCTATGTCAGATGCTGTGATAAGGCTACAGACAATAGGAAAGATCAATGAAACTACAAGCTTAGAAAAGATAAAATTAACAAACCTTTAGCTAGACTCACCGAGAAAAAAAGAGGACTCAAAATCAGAAATGAAAGAGGAGATACTACAACTGATACCACCAAAATACAAAGGATCACACCAAGCTACTATGAACAATTATACACCAACATATTGGACAACCTAGAAGAAATGGATACAGCCCTAGAAACATACAACCTACCAAGACTGAATCATGATTAAATAGACTATCTGAACAGACCAATTACTGTAAGGAGATTGAATCAGTAATCAAAAACCTCCCAAAAACAAAAGTCCAGGACAATACGTCTTTACTGGTGAATTCTACCAAATATTCCAAGAAGAATTAATACCAGTCCTTCTCAAAGTCTTCCAAACTCGTTTATAAGGCCAGCATTACCCTAATACCAAAACTAGACAAGGATGCCTCAAGAAAAGAAAGTTACAGGCCAATATCTCTGATGAACGTACATGCAAAAATCCTCAACAAAATATTAGCAAGCCGAAGTCTATAATACATTAAAAGGATCATACATCATGATCAAGTGGGATTTATTCCAGGGATGCAAGGGTGGTTCTGCATCTGCACATTAGTCAATGTGATACATCAACAAAATGAAGGCTAAAAATCATATGATCATCTCAACAGATACAGTAAAATCATTTTTCAAAATTCAAATTCATTTATGATAAACACTCTCAACAAAACAGGTATAGAGGGAATGTACCACACCATAACAGGCCATATGTGACAAGCCCATAGCTTTAACATCATTCTCAATGGTAAAAAGCTTTTCCTCTAAGATCAAGAACAGAACAAGGATACCCACCTCTTGCCACTTTTATTCAACATAGTGTTGGAAGTCCTAGCCAGTGCAGTTAGGCAAGAAAAAGAAATAAAAGGCATCCAAATTGGAAAGGAAGAAGTAAAACTGTCACTCTTTGCAGATAACCTGATACAGGTATACCCTGCTTTTTGGAAGTTCATTTTATGCCACTTCACTTTTACAAAAGACCTATCTTAGTACATGTTTTCAATAACCAAAAGAAATCCAAAGTGGATTTTCACTTCTACAAAAAAATGTGAAAAGAGAAAATAAGTGTTAAGCATTTGTTTTGCACTGAGCTGTTACAGAGGCAACATAACCCCAAAGAGTGAGAGTGGCACTGCCAAGCTCCTTCCCTGGCAACTACACTCAGCACCTCAGCATTTAGCCACCATAGCTTTGAACTATTTCTGTGAGCATCTGGGCTTTACCTCAATTTATTTTGTGCGTCCATTAGTAAGATGTGTCCTAAGGTAATTGTTTCTTCGTTTTATACCATTTTGGTGCATGAAAGGTTTCATAGGAACACTCTATTTCAGACAGCAGGGGAAACCTGTATAATATAAAGAAAACCCTAAAGACTCCATTAAAAACCTATTAGAGGGACTTCCCTGGTGGTCCAGTGGTAAGGAATCCACCTTCTAACGCAGGGGACGTGGGTTTGATTCCCTGGTTGGTGAACAAAGATCCCACATGCCACGGGGCAACTAAGCCCACACACAACTACTGAGCCCATGCACCTCAACTAGAGAGCCACGTGCTGCAAACTACAGAACCCACGTGCTCTGGAGCCCACGCACCACAACCAGAGAGAGAAAACCCGCCTGCCACAACTAGAGAGAAGCCCATGCACTGCAACAAAGAGCCCACATGCTGCAACGAAAGATCCCTCATGCTGCAATGAAGATCCCGCATGCCAAAACAAAGACCCGATGCAGCCAAAAATAAAAATAGATAAAAATTTTTTTTAAACCTATTAGAACTAATAAACAAATACAGTAAATCTGTAGGACACAAGATCAATACCCAAAAATAGGTTGCGTTTCTATACACTAATAATGAACTACGAGAAAGAGAAATTAAGAAAATCCCATTTACAATTGTATCCAAAAGTATAAAACACTTAGGAATAAATTTAAACAAGGACATGAAATACATGTATGTTGAAAACTACAAGACATTGATGAAAGAGACTGAAGGAGACACAAATAAATGAAAAGATATTCTGTGCCCATGGACTGGAAAAATTAATACTGTTAAAATGTCCATACTAGGGGGAATTCCCTGGCGGTCCAGTGGTTAGAATTCCACACTTCCACTGCAGGGGGCCCAGGTTCAATCCCTGGTCAGGGAACCAAGATCCTGCAAGCCACACAGCATGGCCAAAAAAAAAGAAAGTCCATACTCCCCTAAGCAATATACAAATTCAATGCAATCCCTACCAAAATTCCAATGGCATTTTTCACAGAAATAGAACAACAATCCTAAAACTTGTATAGAACCATCAAAGACCCCAAAGAGCCAAAGCAATCTTGAGAAGGAAGAATAAAGCTGGAGGTATCACACAACATTACAAACAACGTTACAGAGCAATAGTACTTTAAACAGTATGGTATTGGCATAAAAAGAGACACAAAGGTCAATGGAACAGAACAGAGAGGCCAGAAATAAATCTATGCATATATGGTCAATTAATTTACCTGTGCTTAGCAGGTACGATATAAGAAAAAAGATTAAACTACAGTGTGTGACCACCATCAGAGCAAAGATCTCACACCACACTATTATATAAGGATTTAAGAGAAACAATGGTCATTTTATTTGTGCTCATAAAATGCTAATTGTAAAGCAAAATATTTTTCCCTATGACCTCAATTATAATTTCAAAATTCATTCCCAAATCTCCTTAGCTCAACAGCTTATGAGTAATACTAGAGTGAGGAAAAGAGACCCTGGGAAACATGAGTCCAGCTGTCTGCTCTATAAAATGAAAGTCACTAAAGTTCATTAGAGGTTTTTTGTTTGTTTTTTCATAAAGTTGCTTGTGCTTTATTTTTATTCTTTTAATATTTATTTATTTATTTGGGCTGCACCAGGTCTTAGCTGCAGTACGTGGACTCTTAGCTGTGGCATGCAGACTCTCAGTTGCAGCACATGAACCCTTAGTTGCGGCATGCATGAGGGATCAGTTTCCCGACCAGGGATTGAACCCAGGCCCCCTGCATAGGAGCGCAGAGTCCTACCCCTGAACCACCAGGGAAGTCCCTGTTTGTTTTATTTTTTTTCGCCCCGCCATGAGGCACGTGGGATCTTAGTTCACTGACCAGGGATTGAACCCACACCCCCTGCATTGGAAGAGGGGAGTCTTAACCACTGGACCGCCAGGGAAGTCCCTAGAGTTTTTATTTTTCTTGTCTTGAGTTAATAAGCAAAAGGTTCTCAAAAGCAGGAAAATCTGCCTTAACTAAGATTTAGACATCTAAGGAAATTTGAAATGCAGTCCTGATAAAACAAATGCCATTAACACGAGTATTCCAAAAACACATACCATATTTACTGCCTATTCCTCAATTCTTTGAAAGACAATTTTCATAGTAAACCATGAATACCATGGATTATATTATCATATACATATTTTAAATGAAAAAAAAAAAACAAACCTTGGGTCAATTAAAAAAGCATTCTTGCAAAGTAGTGGAAGAAAATAAAATGCAACCACTTCAACATAAAAAACACTCTTATAGGAAAGAATGGGAGACTGACAGATAACTTGTCAAACCTTAAACAAGGTTCAAAAAGTAGAAGAGTTCTTTGAGTTACCTTTTCCTACTATAATGAACATAAGTGTCACTGATAAAAGCAAATTTAAAATTCTCACCATGGGGACATCCCTGGTGGCGCAGTGGTTAAGAGTCCACCTGCCGGGCTTCCCTGGTGGTGCAGTGGTTGAGAGTCCGCCTGCCGATGCAGGGGACACGGGTTCGCACTCCGGTCTGGGAAGATCCCACATGACACGGAGCGGCTGGGCCCGTGAGCCATGGCCGCTGAGCCTGCGCGTCCAGAGCCTGTGCTCCGCAACGGGAGAGGCCACAACAGTGAGAGGCCCGTGTACCGCAAAAAAAAAAAAAAAAAAAAAAGACTCCCCCTGCCAAGGCAGGGGACATGGGTTCGATCCCCAGTCCTGGAAGATCCCACATACCGTGGAGCACCTAAGCCCATGAGCCACAACTACTGAAACCCACGTGCCTTAGAGCCCATGCACCACAACTACTGGGCCCATGAACCACAACTACTGAAGCCCATGCACCTAGAGCCCGTGCTCTGCAACAAGAGAAGCCATCGCAATGAGAAGCCCACACACTGCAACGAACTGCTCGCCACAACTAAGGAAAGCCTGTGCACAGCAATGAAGACCCAAAACAGCCAAAAGTAAATAATAAAATAAAATAAAATTAAATTAAATTCTCACCATGTTTTGGATTCCTTTTCAAACTTGGCTGTGGCTGGGGAGGTGGTGGAGGTGGAGGTGGAGGTGGTGGAGAGTCTCTGTCATGACTTATGACTCTATCCACTGATCCATATATTGCCAGTGTCAGACAGTTGTACCAGCCTCTTAGCACCAAACCATCAGTATTCACCTGATTAGGGGGGAGGGGGAGGGGGAGGGGAAGAGATATCTTTCAAATGAATGTTTTACTATGTCAGAAGTAAACAGGTATCAAATTACTTTGTGGTTCAACTAAAGTATAAAAGTATGCTGAAAATGCAAAGGTCAATATTGGTGGAAATTCACCCAGAGGCACACCTTTTGCATGGCCCTCCAGAGTTACCATACCTAAAACTGTCTCAGGACTACATCTCCCCAGTTCTATACTTTAGGCCAATCCTATTCAAAAAGCATAACCAGATTCCCAACCAAGAGAAGAGAAATGAGAAGGAAATTAAGGGGGAGCTGCTGCCAATTCATAAATTAAACCCAAATAGTTACAGGGGTCATGGAGATACACAAGAGTACAAATTGTGCCCAGTCTCAAGAATTATAAAGCCTATAAAATTATACAGCATTCTTTTTACATGACATGCAGGTATATTCTATGTATCTATATTGTACTTAAAAAGTAAGGGTAACCAGAGGCATTAAACAAATTGTTTTTGCAAAGAAACTTTATCCTAAAAAGATCAAAGACTTTATCAATGCCATTAACCCTCAATATTTCCTTACAAAATAACTTTATGTTTTTCAGAGCTTATCTATTAATCACTCTATCTTCACAACAACTATGGGAGGTAATGAGAGCAAATATTATCAACAAATAAGAAAATGAGACTGTCAGTAGAAAAATCTGGCTAGAAACCAAAGCCCCTGACTTCTGAGTTCTCCTCCCACTCTACAGTGTTGGGTAAAGATGAAATAATAAGTGGTAATGGAACCCTAGAGGAAGGGTTCTAGAGGAAGAAAAAAATTATTATTCTCCTTGCTAACTCTAGCAAAGGGAAATCAGGGACCGGAAGAAAGGCTCAAAGACTATGCCCACGGATTAACAGACTCTAAACAGAAATACCACTGGAAGGAAGATAAATAGATAAAGAATACAATTTTTAGTCTAAACAAGGTGCAGAGGATTAAATACCCATCCCCCACCAAAAACAAACAGCAGGCTGAGTAGTCCCATATTAGATCACCATTATTTTTGGATTTCGGCTCTTCCATGATTCAGATCTTTTAGATGCTTTCAGAATGGCATTTGGTATCAAGAAAAAGACACTTTTGATACACAAGGAAGAAGTATGAAATATGAATTTTTAAAGAAAACTTAATTAAGGTACAATGGTGTTTAATAATAATTTACCTGCCTGTCATCTTCTGAATTTGCCCACCTAAATGAAAAGAAGGAAGAGCACAGATGCTGGCTTCTTCCTGACGCAAGTATAAAATTAGAATAAAGAGCTATATGGGTAGATAATAGCATTACAATGTCTTTGCTCCATTTTAAAATAGCTTCTGGAATATAAGAGGAATCACACAAGAAATGATGATATTCTGCAGAACTAGAACCAAGTAAGTTGACATTCTGCATCACTGGTTTATCTGGATCAAAAACTCTGAATGGAGGTGAGAACAACAGTAGTAACAAGTTGAAAACTGACTTCTACAATTACCTTTGAGTTGGGTCTAAAGATGATGGAGGTATTCTCATCATATTCCAGGCTGCCAAAAGAGTAGGAATAAATATATAGGCTCAAACACTGAACATCACAGTTCATGAACAAGTTTTTCTAGATTCATATATTTCAATCAAATGCTAGATTTGTGTTTTAATGAACTACAAAGTTTGGGTTTAATTTACTCTCCACAAAATGATATCAAGAAAAAGTATAAAACAAACCCCCCAGAGATTCTGGTTCAATTGCTTTGAGGTGTGTGTGAGAATCAATGTTTGTTTAAAAGCACCCCAGGTAATTCTAATGTACAGCCAGAGGAGAGATCCACAGCATTATAGTCTTCAAAAAAAAAATGTATACCGGGACCAAAATTTTTAAAAAGCACCTATTTTTATCAGGTACTGACATAAGAATAACATTCTATAATATTAAAAATTAGCTGCTTCAGATTACCTAGGTTCCCTTCATTTTAAAAAGAGGTTAAATTACGAATATAATTTAATAATAAATGAGTGGAGAATCAATAAAAGAATAAGTAAAATATAGAAAACTTAATTCCTGACAGGGACAGAAAATTTTCCATTTTTAAGCTGCCTTTAAAAAATTGTTATTTTATAAATGAATTTTTATAAATGAGTAAACCCATCTAACGGTTAATTAATTTGCAGACATCAAAACAACTAGTGTTAGTCATACCTAGCATGTATTATATAATTCAAAATAGGAGTAACTGTAACAAAATTCTCATTTTACAAAAATGTGACTATGGAATTTTAAATTATGTAGTAGTGTGACGTAAAAGACATAGACAAAATTTCAATGTGTTTATATAGGTTTTTTTAAGAATCAGAAAGTAATCTTTTCCAAATTAGAAGGTTATTATCAAATCATGTGATATGTATAATGCATACACCAATAAAAAGCAAACAAAAGATGGTTAATGTTTCACACATTTAAAATTTTATTTTATAAATAAACTCAACATGTTCTTAGGAGCTTGACATTTCCTTAATATTGTCAATTGAGAAAATTAAACCCTGAGCTCTTGGGTCTACCACCATACATAGCCTTTTCTTCTATCTAAAGAATAAAAAGGTTTTGCTTACTAACTTATGAGTTGCTGGTGAAATTACCTAGTAAGTACATACCTTCCCAACCTATCGAAAACTGGGGCACTTGGTTTGCTTACATTGTTAAAGAATAAGTCTAATTGAAATGTGTGCGGTGATGTCTCCCTGTGAATGAAACAAAGTTGAAAGGTCAGCCTTTACAATAATCAGTTCCTAAATTAAAACAAAAAACAAAGTAAGTACAAATTTAAGAGCAATTCTAGAATTAAGATAAATTATTCCTAATATGTAAATAACAAAAACACGGAGCTAACTGCAATATTTCCTGTAATTTTATTCACATCCAATTCTCAAGAAGTCAACTATTCACTTTGAGTACTACTGAAAAATTTTTAGCCTTCAAATATCTTTTGCCTGCTACTTGGACCATTTTAAAACACACAGATATTTAAATTTTTTAATGTATTTTAATGGCAAATGCTAATTAATCATGATATCTAGTTTTATAATTCCTTATATCATTATTCTATTAGCAAAAAGAATCAGGAGTTAACTAACTTTAAGTTGTAAATAATAATTACCATTTAATTTCAATTTAACCCACATTCATACAGGACTGTAATAATAATTTGAGCATCAGAGCCCTAAATTGTGTCTTAAAGCCCAGACTGAAATTTGTATAGCACTAATTTACATAAATATTTTGATTTTTCTACAGACTTCTATAATCAAGATTAAAGTCTATTTAATTTGCACTAGAATGAAACCCTGCTACACCCTTGCTGAAATTCCTTAGGCTCAACTAAAATCTTGATTTTTAAACAATGCATGCTTTGTTGTTTATTTACAAAAAATCCATATGGTAAAAAGTGTAGTGCCCAGGGTACTCTGAAAGAGATTCCTTTATGTATTTCTGGTAGAAGTACAAACAGGTACAATCATTCTGAAAGACAATATGGCAATAAAATTCAGGAGACTGAGAAAATGTTCACACCATTTGATCCAGAAATACTTTTCTCTACAAAGTGTTTCTATGGAAACACTAATATACAAAGACTTTTTTCAAGAGGAGGTGCATTATACTAATAATTTGAAAACTAAAAACCATCTAATGGTCTCCACTTTAAGAACTAGCCAAATAAATAAGAGTACATTGATTTGTTAGATTATGCAGTCATTAGAAATCATATTTTCAAATAAATTTAAATGATGTGAAGTACTCCTGACATAATGTTAAATGAAATAAAGGAATACACAGAGTAGCACGCAGTGGGATCAGAGCAGCATCATACATTTTATCTTACCCAAATTCAACTATATGTGCTCAACAACTCTATCTAGTTTCTCTCTCCTAGCCTTCCTCTTCAAACCAGACCCTGGCCTCCAATATCTCAAGGAAAGGAAGAAGGACTGAAATGCAAATTCTTTCCTCTGGAGGCACCAAAAACTCAGGTCCTGGTCACCGAAAAGCGATTTAAAGAATCAATGGTAATTTGACTCCACTAGAATTTCATCTTAAAACTTGTTGACTCTAAAACCTAACCTCACATAAGATACCACATTTACAAAAAACAAAAAACAATATATATATAAACGCACACATATAAATTTAAAAACACATGGCCTCAAATGTTAAGATTCTCTCAGAATGGAGGGATAACAGGGGTTTTAATTTTACCTGACACAGTTCTGAATTTCATAATGAGAAAAAATACTATCATAAAGTGTGCTGCACAAATATATCATCTCTAACATTACTTTTAACCTTGAGATTTCAGGCTTCCCAACATCTTACATATTTGTATTACTGAATCAATACTTTATTTTACTGTTCTATAACATACTGTGCATAAAGTTGTTTCTGATAATAATTTCATATTTGGAACTATTAAAACACAAACAGCCATTCACACCCAGCTAAGAAAAAGGAGATAAGAAGAAGGGAAATGTAACAAATACTCTTACCCACTGCAGCTAATGGCAGAGATTCATATTGCCTACTGTGGTAGCCAGCCTCCAAAATGGCCCCCAAAGACCCCTGCTTCCTATGTAGTTCCCTCCCACACTGTACCAGTAGAATATGTAATCAACAGAATATAGTAAAAGCAGTATACTGAAGTATGTCACAGTATGCCATTTCTGATATTAAGTTATAAAATACAGCGACTGTGGCTTCCTTCTTGGGCATGCTCTCTCACTTTCATTCTTGGATCACTCACCCTGCAAAAATACATGCTGTGACATAAGCAACCCACAGAAAGGATCTCCTGGCAAAGAACTGAAGACCTGCCAACAGTCATGTGAACAGGCTTCTAAAATTCCCCAGCCGCAGTCAAATCTTCTGAGACTGCAACCCAAAGCCTATATCTTAGTTATAACCTTATGAGGGAACTTGAGCCAATCAAGCAGCTCCCAGGCTCCTGACCCTCAGAAATAGTAGGGGATTAGGTTGCTAAATTTGCTACAGTTTGTTATACAGCAACAGATAACTAATAGACCTTTCTTGACCAAAAGCAGTACAATTAGAGAAGACTGCTGGATACACTATCATTACTCCATCTTTCTCATTCTACACACATAGGAAGAGTAGAAAGAAATACAGGAAAACACATGGCAAAAAAGATATGAAGTCAATTACAATGATTTGTCATTATAAATACTAATCATTCTTACTGTTTTGTTTTGTATTTGTTTTACCTTTGAATGACCTGAAAACATTTGAAGATTTTTATATCTACCTCTAGGAATAACCAACTACTTTTCACAATTATGAAGAAATGAGCCCTTAACTTTGAATCTGCACCATTAACAGTCACCCCTGAAGCTGGCTTAACTCTTTCAGGTAATAGAAACTGAGCTATCACAGCATGGACATAACAAAATGTGGCACTGATACATAAGAGTAACGCCTAGGCTATAAGCTAAAAACCCACAGATATATTTACTATACATATTCATGTTTCTATAACCAAAATTTAGCTTTCATCTCCAGTTCATGTAATTAAAATCAGAAGATGATTATTCATGTTACAACAAAGATCAAATTCCTCTGTTTTATGTCAGTTGTTAAAATTATCAACAACTCCACAACAGGGAATTCCCTGGAGGTCCAGTGGTTAGGACTTGGTGCTTTCTCTGCCATGGCCCAGGTTCAATCCTGGGAACTAAGATCCCACAAGCCGCACTGCATGGCCAAAAAATAAAAATTAAAAAAAGATTAAAAAAAAACAAAAACAAAACTCTGCATCAGGAACCATGTCTTACATTTGGTTTATTTCACAAAGAGCCTAAGAAAGAGAAATGATGCTCAAATAACTACTTGCTCAGTACAACTAATGGTAATGTGAAGCTACATATTTATAAAAAGACACATGTATCAGGCTAAGGAGATCACCAATAAGTCACGAAAACTGATACTATAAAATAATATAATAAAAAATGTAGCAACATAATAAAAGATATATTTCTAAATATTCAGACTCATTCTTACTTATTTTCTAGAAAAAAGTCACGTTAAAAATACTTCATCTACTATACTGTGCCACCCTAGAATCGTCTGGAAAATATAAACCTATTTCCACCAATTAAAAAAAAAGAAATGAAGAAAGAAAAACTTAATCTAGTACTCAGGTCAAATAATGACTCTTCAAGTTTATAATAATATATAGATTATAGAGAAAACCTAGAGTGAATTACAATGCAACATAATATAACCATAACTGAATAAAGTTTTAGGTTTTTGTTTTTTACTTACAAAATATTACCTTAAATTTTTGCATTTAAGAGTATGTTTCTAGATCAACTTTAGTCAAAAGTACTTTTAAAAAAGAAAACTGACTTACCCATATGCTCTACTGTCAGGCAAGCTGCTATGGGCTCTTACTCCTGGGGGTATGACTCGGACTTCATTGATATAAACCACACATGGAAAACGAACCACGTCTATATGAGAACTTTGCTTTAAGAAAAGGGAGGAGAGGAATATACTGTAAGCAAAACACTTTGCCTATTTAAAATTTATTCACTTCAATTTGTTTCATTCAGAATGCCACAAATAATTTTAAAATAAACACCACATCATTAAAACAGTGCTATTACATTATTTATAATGGTATTCAAACCACTCTTAAAAACAGCTGATGATAAAATGTATCTAGTTAAACCTCTCCATTTGTATAACAACATTTCCTGCATCTGCTTCCCTGCTGATGTTTTGCTTAAGCCAATAGAAACCTACAATCCTTTACTGGAAACCTCTGGAGCCAGACACCATTCAGAATCCTGACTTTTGGAATTCCTTGGCGGCCCAATGATTAGTACTTCACGCTTCCACTGCAGGGGGCACAGGCTTGATCCCTGGTCAGGGCACTAAGATCCCGCACACCAGGCAGTGCCGGCCAAAGACAAAACAGAATCCTGACTTTTTAGATTTTTAGAAAGCAAATGATACAAACACTACATATTACTTAACACCCCCAGTGGCTTCTGGAGCAGTACCTTGTAACCAAAACATTAATACTTCTGCAGCAACATGTATAAACAGTTACACTAAATAAAGATTATAACTAGCATCATATCAGTTCAAATCAGAGCACGTGGCCAGATGTATCTAGGGCAGATTTTTCTGCCATTTTTGAATTTCTGATAGATGAGAGATTGTGAATCTCTATTTAAATTAGCTTAATTTACCAAACTTACATACTAATATCAAGAGATACAGGGAAGCCACTTAGGCACCAAACAGTTAAGGTAAACCCTCTCAAATTTAAAAAAGGAAAAAAAATCCACAAACTAAGAATTTATTATAATAACATAAATGGATAGCATAAATTTAGTGTACATTTATTTCTATGTATCATTTGACACAAGATCAGACAAACGCAGCTCTTGAGATCAATAATTTAACTTCTTTTTTTTTTTTTTTTTTTTTTTTT
>NW_006780148.1:845058-858589 GCF_000442215.2 Lipotes vexillifer
GCAGTACGCGGGCCTCTCACTGTTGTGGCCTCTCCCGCTGCGGAGCACAGGCTCCGGACGCGCAGGCCCAGCGGCCATGGCTCACGGGCCCAGCCGCTCCGCGGCACATGGGATCTTCCCAGACCAGGGCACAAACCCGTGTCCCCTGCATCGGCAGGCGGACTCTCAACCACTGCGCCACCAGGGAAGCCCGAGATCAATAATTTAAAAAGAAATTTTTCATATTGTTTTTGCACGATTGTTTTATATCAACTTTTCCTAGCAGTTCAGCCAAACATCATTACCTAGAGGTCAAAGTTTATGACTGAGTCCTAAGTGCCTCTTGAAGCTGCAAAGAATACTGTGCCTATCAACAGACCAAAAGACTAGTCAAATGAGTCTTTCCTAAAATGTGACAGAAGATGACTTTCCAATTTTGCATTTTAAGCTCAGAGATTAAACATAATTAAATATATAGGTATAGAAATCTTAACATAATGTTAACTATTCAAGTGTACTTTATACTCTCAAAGATATAAAAGAAACAGGATGAATGCAAAGTGTGGCTGATTGCTGGTTGTTTTCCAATACAACTCTTCTAGAGAAGTCTGAGTTGGGCAAAAGTGAACTAAAAACTGAATTTCCCATGTCCTGGGAAGCCAGTGTGAACATGTGATTGCTAGATTCTGATCAATGGGATGTAAATGGAAATGACATAGGCAACTCTGGGTCATGTCCTTAAAGGGAAAATTCAGACTTCAGAAACTCCTGCCACCTCTTATTCTATACTCTGCTGCCTTTCTAGAACACACGTTATGGTAAGCTGTCTTGGACAATGCAGGCAATTCCCTAAGAATGGGAGAGGAACCTGTCTCTGACAATGCAGAGCTGTCACATTAGCCCTTAGAATACTTAAAACCAGACTGAAAGAGAAAATCTTATTTTATCTAACCCACTGTTATCCTGACTTTTATGAGAGCAGCTGAAATTGTATCCTAATTATTACAAATATACTGTAGGTATTCAATAAATACTACAGTAGATTTATATAAAAGAAAAAGCATTCTGCCTCAAACTTTGGCTCTATGTTTCCGTCCTGCAAAGAACTCCTCTACTTAAAAAGTCTACTATACAGAAGCTCCTTTGCTTATGTGGTTAAAAATTCTCATTAAGATTTACAAAGGAAACTTAGAACAAAACTTTATTTATTCTAACCTCCTTCCACCCTGCCCCCTGCTAATTAATGAATGGCATTAGTAGTAGTTAGGGTGTCGTCACTGTGGACCTAAAAAAATCAACTTGAGGTTTTACAAATAGCCTTTCAAAATCTATTTTGTTTGTAAGTAGAAGAGCTTCTATACTAGTTGCTACCACTTTTATTCAATATTTATTTTGAAACATTTACTAAATGTCTATAGTGTTCCAAGGTATGCTAGGTCCTGAGAATATAAAGACAAGACATAATCCCTGCCATTAAGGTACAATCTACTGTAGTAGATGAATAAATAAATTGCTATGATACAGACTCACACAGGAAACTATGAAAACTCAGAAGCGTGCTTACCTAAATCAGACTGTGGGCAAACATTTGTGGCGGGAAAAGAAGAGTGTCAGGGAAGGCTTCCCAAAAGAAGTAGCACCTGATCTAAGTAAGTGTTTAAGGCAAACAAGAATCAGTGGAACAGAGGGATAAAGAGCTTTCTAGGCAAAGGGAGAGTCATGTGCAAAAGGAATGCAAACAAAAACTTGGAAGGTTCAAGAAATTACAAGCATAGTTCACCAAGGCTAGAGGGCAAAATGTGGGAGGAAAATAGGGCAGAGTAGCTACTAAACACAATCAACAGAATTACAAGAAATAAGTTTTTCATTCACTGCCAGAAGTCAACTCCAAAAATCTGTATCGCCATTTAGGACCTCTCTCCTGAGCCCCAGACCACTATATCCAACTGTCAACTGGACATCTCCATTTGAATGTCCCTCTGGCACCAAAAACTCAACAAGTCCAAAACTGAAGTGTCCTACATCAGTGATGGCACCACCATCCAGACAATGGCCAAGACAGAATACATTATCATCCTTGGATTCTTTCTCATTCTCTCTCACCTAAATAATTCCTTCATCCAAACATCAAGTCCTATTGATTAAACCTCTAAACAGCTCTCAAATCTGTGCATTTCCCTCCATTTCTGCTGTCACTCCTCTAGTTCTAGACACTAGGCCAAATTCCTCGGTCTTATAAACAAGTATGGTCTCTTCTCACCACTCCAAATTTATAGCCCCAACATACCCTGGTTTTCCTCATCTTTATGCCGTCACTCATGCTACTGTCTCTGCTTAGAACCCTTCCACGCTCCTCTCCCAGCTCCTTTCAGATGTCAACTTTCTCTTAAAAGCTAAGCCAGATCAAGTCTAGATGAGTGCTTATCAAACTAAATTCTAATTGCTTCTTTTAACTCTCCTGTTGGAGTGGTATTTCAAGAAGACAAGAACCACGTCTCAGTTCACTGTTATATTCATAGTGCTGAGCATAGTCATTTAATGAATGAAAGACTTTTAACAGGTGCTTAATAAGAGTTGACTGAATTGTGTTTTCAAAGTTAAAAATATTACAATGAAGTAGGGGCTTAAAATATCTAGAGGAGTACCTAAACCTAGGAAGACAGGTTGACAGTGGGAAATCATGGAATGGAAGGTTTATGATTAGAGAGGTACCTGAAAAGTGAAGAACAGACTGGTCAGGTTCCATGACTCAGCCACATCTAAGGAAGAAGTCATTGTGTGTTTAAAGGTCACAGTATAGCTGTCTCTCCTTACTTTCCTATTCCTGCAACTATCTTCTCTTCCCTATCCTCTCCTAAGGGTAAACTAAGGCTATGTCATCTATTCCTGCCACTTCCATTATCACTGCTGTTTGCATGAGTTCCAAATTGGCTTCCTAAACTCTAAAATGAAGTAGGACTTTCTAACATCAATCACCCTCGTAAGACTGAATTTTAAGCCAGCAATTCCACTCTGGAAAGCAATAAAGAACTAATTAAAGACATATAAAACAATTTAGCCTCAAGTATATCGTATCACTGTAAAAAGTCAGAAGCCTAAATGTATGAGAATTTAATATATAAATAATAGCATTACCACTTAAAGAACTATTACACAACCAATAAAAATATTATACAGGATGGCTTGGGACAGGGATAAAAGATTTACTTTTTACTGTCCACACTTTTGAATTGGTACCTCATATGTGTGTTACCTAGTCAAAAAAGAGACAGAATGTTTGAAAATGAAGCTTACTTTTAAAATGTTGTATAGGTGTACTTCTTCATTTATAAAGATGCACAACACATTGTTAGGTGAGAAAAGAAACCAGAAAACAGTATTATAGTTATCAGTACCTTAATGTGTGTGGTGGGTGTATACATTTAAGTGTATGTGTGTATGTATATATATATATTTTTTTTTTAATTACTAGAGGACTTGTGAAAAATTTAAGAAAGTTGTTAATGATAGATGAGACCACGAAAGGTGGAACTATGAAAGCCTTTGCTTTTCTGTAACTTCTAATTATTCTATAATAAAATTAAAATTTACTAAAATAACATTTTTTTATTTTTTAAAAAGTGGCATACAAACCACAACACAATTTGTAATTCATTTAGCACTACTCAAACTCCTTCACATATTCCCCTTGTGAAACTTGAATAAATGCCTGTTTTCCCTATCAGGTTACAAATTCCTTTGAAAACAAGTGCAGTAAATTTTGGGTTTTTGTTTTTCTACCTGTATTGCCCCTCCTAGAGCTATGCCTCACCTTCAAAAGTGTTTTTCATAAATAATTGTTAAACAGATTCCCAACTTCCTACTGTGCGAATCTATCTGGTGTCTGACTAAACAAATCAAAAACTAAAATATCTTGTTCCCATCAAAGCCACTTCAAACCCACTTCCAGACTCTTCTATGACTAACAACGGCCCCACCAGGTCTCTAGTTCCACCAGTACTCTATAACTAGAATTCTATCATTTTTAACTACTCTCACACAATCAGTTGCCATCCTGTCAATTCTACAACCAAAATTTATATTGTACCTATTCCCTCCTCCTTAATCCCACTGGGACACAGCACTGCACAGCTTTAGAGCCAGGAAATGTGCATTGGTATGTCTTAATTCAGCTATGCCACTTTAGGAAAGTCACCTAACTTCTCATGCTCAGTTCCTTATCTATCAAATGGGGATAACTATCTTTCAAAATTGATTCATGAATTAAAGATAATGTATTTAAATTACCAAAGCACTGTGTCTTGCACAAAATAAGCATTCAATAAATGCTATCAATGATTACTGCCCATCTGCTAACTCAAGTTTTCATTATGTCTCACCTTTTCTTCTCAATTTGCCACCTCTAATTATTCTGAACCATTTTAGGCATTACTGATGTACCAATGTACTGGTGTACTAACCTACCTTAATTTTACTAATCATATCATTTGCCTGCTCAAAAACTACTTATTTCTTACAAAATAAAGCCCATACTCCTTTGCTGACCATTTATGGAACTCTGTGATTTGGCTTCAAACTGCCTATCAGATGCCACTTCACACTACTGCTTCAGCATACCCTTCCAAAGGACTGACTACTCCAGGAGAATGCCCTCCTTTCCTATATATAACTGTGGAACATATTCTCTTCCACCAAAGACCAAGTTCATATGCCACCTGCCTTGATGAAGTCTTCCCTGATACTCTCAAATGAAAAGTGATCTGTCCCTCCTCTGAAATCACGAAGCCTTTTTTGGTACCACCAAAGGGAGCTAAATAAATATTGACTGGGGTCCTAATATATCAGACACTGATAAGCATTTTGGAAATAAAGGAGACAAACCTCAAGAAATTTCTACTCTGTCCCTATGCACTCATCATAATCTAACTTGAATCATAATTTTGTGGACCTCATGTCCAATACTAGTTATAAACTCCTTGAGAACAAACATCCCAATATTCCATATCCCCAAAAAACCCCTACTCCTGCTTCAAGACTCAGTTCAAATATGATCTCTACTAAGCCTTCCTCAATCAATGCCAGAAGGTATTTACTACCAGTCCTATCCTCTCCATGGTCCTCAATGCTTGCTTAAGAATGAATGAATACTAGATTTCTAAATATATGGTAAGTGAATGAATGCTAACTTTCCTAAACTAGTAAACTACTAAACTAATTCATCATATGCTTTTCTTTCATTTTTAACTGTTCCCCATTTCTGTATGCATGACAGGTTTGTTCTTATCCAACTACTGCCTCCACTGTGAGTTTTCTAAAGCCTAGCTGGAACTGCAGTCAGAAAAGTATGGTCATTGAACAAACAGAGCTAATTGACCCAGATGAAATGAGAGACCACAAGATAATTCACTGTTAGTAAGATATGCTAAAGTTTCCAAATATTTGATTTTTATAGACCTATAAACCATTCGTTAAAATAATCAGAAGACCAAGGTTGTCAAACTTTTTATTTAACAAGTACCAAAGTACAACTGCTACCCACTACCATCCCTACCTCTGAAGACAGAAAAGCTCCCTCTTAAGGTACAAACTACTGTACGTATAGAACAAATAAGCTACAAGGATATATTGTACAGCACAGGGAATGCAGCCAATACTTTATAATAACTTAAAATGGAGTATAATCTATAAAAGCTGTGAATCACCATGTTGTACACTTGAAACTAATATTGTAAATCAACTATACCTCAATTTTTAAAAAAAAAGTTCTCTAGAGGACTTCCCTGGTGGCACAGTGGTTGAGGCTCTGCGCTCCCAATGCGGGGGCCCGGGTTCGATCCCTGGTCAGGGAACTAGATCCCGCATGCCGCAACTGAAAACGGACCCCGCACGCGGCAACGAAGATCCCGGACTCGGCGCAGCCAAATTAAAAAAAAAAAAAAAAAGGTTCTCTAAATTAAGTTTACACTGAAAGAGAAATGTGAGCTCTGGGGTTTCTTTGAATTTCTCTATGAACTTCATTTCTGTACGTTCTTGGCCGGTTGACTATTCAATTTACGTGTGGCAGAAACAGTCATGCATTCAGGGGCGCTCAACTCTACAACAGCCCACTCTCGCCCCTCAAAACGACAACACAATTGCCCTTTACCGTTTGACTACAATTCTCTCCTCTTCACAAGTATGCTGCACACAAAGGGCGTTCTGTGTAAGTTCTTCTTGTCCTAAGGTGTGAAATCTTTCCAAGAGATAAGTTGTATTAAAGTTTCAGGACAAACTGGAGAACACCGCAATCCTAAGACGAATGAGTGTCACATCTGGGTGGCATAAGTCCCGTTAGAAAAGAGACCTAGCAAAAGGGATTTGGGAACCAGGAAGCGAACGTGACCCGCTCGGTCACTAACACTACTGTCAAACACAAGGTGTCCGAGACCCCTTCCAAAACACCACCTGAGGTAAACCTGAGAACCATGATCCTTTCCAAGGCCCAAAGCGGACCCAGGGGGTTGGGGAGGTGGGTGCGGGACCAAAGCAAGTAGAGCAGCCAACTCAACCAAAGACGACGCGGGGCCAAAACTACCGCAGGGAAATGTAGGGGGTGGGGGGTGGCTACCGCCACCCCCCCCCCAAGACGCGGAGCCCACACCCAAGCTAGGAGGAGGGAGAGTGTGTGTGAGGAATTAAAGCGGCAATCGGCACGAGGAACAGTCGAGACACGCCTAACGATTTTTTGTAAGAGTCCCCAATTCGAGAAACAGGGTCGGAATCAAGTCGCGAAGGCTTACCTCAGCGCTCGGGTGTTTAAAAGTGTCTAAAAATAGCAGCTCCATCGCCGAGTCCACCGCCATGTTTGCCGCGGGCGGGGGAAAGGGGAGGACTTCCGGGGCAGCCCTCCAAGATCGGCGACAGCGGCTCAGGAGAGGGAGAGACGCCGGTACTTCCTGTGACCAAAGCGCTGGCGCCGCAAGCCTGAACCTATCGCGACGCGTCGCGCTTCCGGAAGTCGCCGGCCCAGCCTTCTCCAGCGCGGCGGAGGGCGCCCTCAGAGCGCCGAGAAGGGAAGAGGAAGAAGGGGAGGGACTACGGCGTCTCCAGTGGTCCAAACCGCGTCGTCCTACCGCGTTTTAGAGCCACGAGAGCTTCGGGGCGGGGGCGGAATGTGGAGCAGGTTTAGGAGAGGCGGAGGAGGGGTGGGGAACGCAGCCAACTCAGGACTCCTGGCCCAGTGAACCAGCCAGCAAGAAACCTTTACAGGGCTGGCAGGAAAAAGGTGCAGTCAGCGAGGTTGGAAAGTTAGACTTTTTTTAAAAAAAAGAAAGGAAACTGTCTCAAAACGAAGAGATTTTTTTTTTTTACTCATCTGGAAACTGCATTGTCAATAATAATACCTAATCCACAGGCTTATTGTGAAAATTTATTTAAATAAAATTCAAAAAATTGTAAAACGTGAAATGCCATGAACAGTTAAAATGTCGAGTGAAAAGTGAGCCTCCCTGGCTCCCTGTTGATGAACATTGCAGCAACTGGAATTATTTAGTAGTCTACATTGGCACAAGTGCTTGGGAGAGCAATTAAGAATTATCTAGTAAAATTACATGTGCCTATCCCACTTCTAGGAAAATTCTTGCACATATGCCCAAAGAAATACCTACAGATACAAGAATACTCATGGCAAAACTTTATAGTTTTAAAAAACTGTAAACTTAATTGTCGTTAATAAGAAATAATCAGTAAACTCTGGTATATTTATGCAATGCACTAGTATAAAACATGTAGAAAGAATGAACCAGTGCTATATCTACTAACATGGATAATCTAACAAATGGTTAAGCAAACACTTATTCTTCACACATTGAAGAGTATATAGAATTTAAATAGTTCAAAAGATATAAAATAACAAATTTTTAGGAGCATATATGTTATAAAATTAAAAAGAAATGCACTGGAATGATAAACACTGAAATTTCAAGATAGTGGTGAACCAGAGGGAGATGTAATTGAGAAGTGCACATGGGCTTCAAATGCTTTGTTAATGTTTTTTTTTTTAGGTTGGTGGTTGTTTCACAGACGTGCCTAACATTATTGTTTGTACCTTTCGGTATGTCTGAAATATTTAATAAAAAATTAATTTTTAATTTTTTAAGTAAATCTCCCATCCACCTCATTCTTCAGCCATCCACTTTCCTCTCTATTAGCTAAGAGTTTATCTCTTTTACTATTTGTTTTTTTCAGAGAACCACTTCTTGCATTTATATTTATTACTTTTATCATTTTTCTGTTTTCTGATTCTTTAGTTTCTGCTTTTGTATTGGCTAATTCCTTCTGCTCTCTAGGCTTATATGCTGTTCTTTAATTTCTATGGTGATACTTAAGTTACTTATATTCTTATTTATTACTGTATATTTATGTCTACCAACTCTTCCATAAGCTCTGCTTTAACTGTAACTAGTATACCATGTAGTGCGTTTATTACTGGTATTTTTTTACATAGTCTGATTTTCTTATCTTTGATTTTCTTTTTGACCTAAGTGTAGTGTGAGGTAGATTTTAAAAAATAATAATATTGGGGGAATTCCCTGGCACTCCAGTGGTTAGGACTCCAGGCTTTCACTGAGGAGGGCGCGAGTTCAATCCCTGGTGGGGAAACTAAGATCCCACAAGAGGCATGGCCTAATAATAGTAATAATAAACTATTATTTAGAGCAGCTTTAGTTTTATGGGAAATTGAGCAGATAGTACAGAGTTCCTATCTATATATCCCATTTTTTCTATCAAGGATTCCCCTATTATTATTATTTTGCGTTATTTAGGGGGGTACATTTATTTTATCTATTTATTTATTTTTTGGCTGCACTGCGCTGCTCGTAGTTTTCCAACCAGGGGTTGAACTTGGGCTGCCACAGCAGTGAAAGTGCCAATTCCTAACCACTGGACTGCCAGGGAATTCCCAGGATGGTACATTTATTACAATTGATGAGCCAGTATTGATACATTATTTTTATTTATTTATTTTTTTTTCTGTACGCGGGCCTCTCACTGTTGTGGCCTCTCCCGTTGCGGAGCACAGGCTCCGGACGCGCACGCTCAGTGGCCATGGCTCACGGGCCTCCACAGCATGTGGGATCTTCCCAGCCCGGGGCACGAACCCATGTCCCCTGCATTGCCAGGCAGACTCTCAACCACTGCGCCACCAGGGAAGCCCTGATACATTATTATTAATTAAAGTCCATATATTACATTAGGCTTCACTCTTTGTGTCGCACATACGTACCAAGTGTGTATTTGGGTTTATAGACTATCTCTGAAATCATTATGCAAGAAACTGATCGTTATTTTTGCCTCCAGGGACGGGAGCTTGATGGCTAAGGTACAGAAATAGAATTTATTTCCATGTACATGTATTACCTAATAAAAAATAAAACTTTTTAAGATGAATAAGAATTGAGTATAAAAACCATGTATAAACTCTTTTGAGAACTTTTGTTGCATAGAACAAAGAAATGAGGTATTCTTTCATGTGTTTGTTGGCAATCTGTATATCTTCTTTGGAGAAATGTCTATTTAGGTCTTCTGCCCATTTTTGGATTGGGTTGGTTTTTTTTTTTTATTGAGCTGCATGAGCTGCTTGTATATTTTGGAGATTAATCCTTTGTCAGTTGCTTCATCTGCAAATATTTTCTCCCATTCTGAGGGTTGTCTTCTCGTCTTGTTTATGGCTTCCTTTGCTGTGCAAAAGCTTTGAAGTTTCATTAGGTCCCATTTGTTTGTTTTTGTTTTTATTTCCATTTCTCTAGGAGGTGGGTCAAAAAGGATCTTGCTGTGATTTATGTCATAGAGTGTTCTGCCTATGTTTTCCTCTAAGAGTTTCATAGTGTCTGGCCTTACATTTAGGTCTTTAATCCATTTTCAGTTTATTTTTGTGTATGGTGTTAGGGAGTGCTGAAAGAATGCTCAACATCATGAATCATTAGAGAAATGCAAATCAAAACTACAATGAGATATCATCTCACACCGGTCAGAATGGCCATCATCAAAAAATCTACAAACAATAAATGCTGGAGAGGGTGTGGAGAAAAGGGAACCCTCTTGCACTGTTGGTGGGAATGTAAATTGATACAGCCACTATGGAGAATAGTATGGAGATTCCTTAAAAAACTAAAAATAGAGCTACCATACGACCCAGCAATCCCACTACTGAGCATATACGCTGAGAAAACCATAATTCAAAAAGAGTCATGTACCAAAATGTTCATTGCAGCTCTATTTACAATAGCCAGGACATGGAAGCAACCTAAGTGCCCATCACTGGATGAATGGATAAAGAAGATGTGGCACATATATACAATGGAATATTACTCAGCCATAAAAAGAAACGAAATTGAGTTATTTGTAGTGAGGTGGATGGACCTAGAATCTGTCATACAGAGTGAAGTAAGTCAGAAAGATAAAAACGAATACCGTATGCTAACACATATATGTGGAATCTAAAAAAAAAAATGGTCATGAAGAACCTAAGGGCAAGACAGGAATAAAGACACAGACCTACTAGAGAATGGACTTGAGGATATGGGGAGGGGGAAGGGTAAGCTGTGACAAAGTGAGAGAGTGGCATGGACATATATACACTACCAGACGTAAAATAGATAGCTAATGGGAAGCAGCCGCATAGCACAGGGAGGTCAGCTCGGTGCTTTGTGACCACCTAGAGGGGTGGGAGAGGGAGAGTGGGAGGGAGGGAGATGCAAGAGGAAAGAGATATGGGGACATATGTATATGTATAACTGATTCACTTTGTTATAAAGCAGAAACTAACACACCGTTGTAAAACAATTATACTCCAATAAAGATGTTTAAAAAAAAAAAAAGAAAGAAATGAGGTAATTGCTGGAGGGGAAATGGAATCAAAGAGTATTTTTTAAGATGGAGGATAATAGAGCATGTAGACTGCTGGGAATAAAGCAATGGAGAAACGGTGATGATGAAGAAAGAGAGGGGATATTTCAAGAAGCAATGTATTGAGTGGAGGGAGGGATGGTATCTGGTAGACAAGTAGAAAGTGACCTTTGCTAAAAAGAACACCTGCTGCCTGGTAACCAGGGGCAAGAAGGAGTCCATGGGTACACAGCAGATGGGAGTAATGATTTAGTATGTGGAAATAAGGGAGTTCCTTTTTGATGGTTTATATTGTCTCTGTGCAATCATCAGCTACGATTGAGAGGGCAGAAAGATGTAGAGGAGGTCAAGAAAGAGAGATGTATTAGCCAGACTTCTGGGAGAGCTCAGAATCCCTGATTGGCTATCCATCACCTCTCACAGTGTGTAGGGCCCCAAATTCACTTCTCCTTGCTCACTCTTTCACCTCGTCCCACTCTGATGATTCAGCAATTCCCATCTAGATATGGCTCCCTTAATCCAGAGGTATTTCACATCTCTGTGCCCTTGCTTACATGTTTTCCTCTACTTTGAATATGACTCCCTCAATATGGCTTTCAAAAACCTATGTACAGTTACAATAGTATCCAAAAGAATGAAGTACCTAAAGAATGAGTTTAACCAATGAGGTGAATAGCTTATACACTGAAAACTACAAAATATTGCTAAAAATATTAAAGAAGTCTTAAATAAATGGGAAGACATTCCATGTTCATGAATTGGACGACTTAATACTGTTAAGATGACAGTATTATCCAAAGCAATCTACAAATTCAATGCAATCCTTATCAAAAGTCTAACAGCCTTTATTTTTTTCCTGAAATGGAAAATCTGCTCCTCAAATTCATATGGGCCACATATGGGCAAGGGGCCACAAATAGCCAAAACAGTCTTGAAAAAAAGAACAAATTTGGAGGATACACACTTCCTTATTTCAAAACTTACTACAAAACTACAGTAATTAAAACTGTGGTAATGGCATAAGGATAAACATATAGACCAACGGAATAGAAGTGAGTCAGAAATAAAAAGATTCTCAACATCACTAATTATTAAAGAAATGCAAATCAAAAGTACAATGAGGTACCACCTCACACTGGTCAGAATGGCCATGATTAAAAAGTCTACAAATAACAAATGTTGGAGAGGGTGTGGAGATAAGGGAACCCTCTTACACTGTTTGTGGGAATGTAAATTGGCGCAGCCGCTACAGAAAACAGTATGGAGGTTCCTCAAAAAACTAAAAATAGAGTTGCCATATGATCCAGCAATCCCACTCCTGGGCATATACCCAGACAAAACTATAATGCAAAAAGATGCGTGCACCCCTATGTTCATAGCAGCACTATTTACAATAGCCAAGACATGGAAACAACCTGAATGTCCGTTGACCAATGAATGGATAAAGAAGATGTGGTACATATATACAATGGAATATTACTCAGCCATAAAAAAGAATGAAATTATGCCATTTGCAGCAACATGGATGGACTTAGAGATTATCATACTAAGTGAGGTAAGTCAGAAAGAGAAAAATATCATATGATATCACTTATATGTGCAATCTAAAATACAACACAAATCAACATATCTACAAAACAAAAACAGACTCACTGATATAGAGAAAAGACTTGTGGTTGCCAAGGGGGAGGTAGGGGAGGAAAGGATTGGGAGTTTGGGATTAGCAGAGGCAAACTTGTATTTTTTAATTTTTTTAAATAATGCACTTTTTTTGGCCACGCCACGCAGCTTGTGGGATCTTAGTTCCCCAACCAGGAATTGAACCCGGGCCATCGGCAGCGAGATTGCAGAGTCCTAACCACTGGACCACGAGGTAATTCCCAAACTTTTATATATAGTATGGATAAACAACAAGGTCCTATTGTACAGCACGAGGAAATATATTCAATATCCTGTGACAAACCATAATGGAAAAGAATATGAAAAAGAATATAAGTATGTATAACTGAGTTGCTTTGCTGTGCAGCAGAAATTAACACAGCATTGCAAATCAGCTATACTTCAATAAAGTTTTTAAAATAAGTCAGAAATAAACCTTTACATATATGGTAAATTGATTTTCAACAAGGATACCAAGGCCATTCAATGAAGGAAAGAATAATCTCTGCAATAAATAGTGCTGGGATAACGGGATGTCTATATGAAAAAAAATGAAATTGGACCCTTAACTCATACCGTATACAAAAATGAACTCAAAATGGATCAAGAACCTGAATATAAAAACTAAAACCATAAAAGTCTTAGAAGAAAACATATCAGTACATCTGTATTACCTGGGATTTGACAATGGGTTCTTAGACAGGACACAAAAAACTTGAGCAGAAGAAAAAATAAATTGGACTTAATCAAAATTAAAAACTTTTGTGCATCAAATGACACTATCAAGAGACTGAAAATACAATCTATAAAATGTGAGAAAATATTTTCAAATTATATGTATAATAATGGTCTATTCTCCATAACAGACTCTACAACTCAACAACAAAAAGACAAACCACCCAATGAAAAAATGGGCAGAGAACTTGAATAGACATTTCTCCAAAGAAGTTCAAATGACCAATACATACGTGGAAAGTTGCTCAACACCTTAAGTCATTAGGGAAAG
>NW_006780148.1:858730-861576 GCF_000442215.2 Lipotes vexillifer
AGGGAAAGACAACTCAAAACCACAGTAAGATACTTCACATCCATGAGAATGGCTACAGTTTTTTTGTTTTTTGTTTTTAAATCAGAGTTGGTGAGGATGTAGAGAAATTGGAACCCTTGTACATTAGGAATGTATACTGGTACAGTCACTGTGGAAAGCAGTTTGGCAGTTTCTGAAAAAAAATATAGAATTACCATATGACAGAGAATTACCATATTACCACTGCTAGGCATATTCCAAAAGAACTGAAAAAAGTACTCAAATACTTGTATATGAATGCTCATAGCAGCACTATTCACAATGGCCAAAAGGTGGAAAGAAGCCAAATATCCATCCATGAATAAATGGGTAAACAAAATGTGGTGTGTATATATACTTCCTGCACCACACAGCTCCCTGACTCCTCAGATTTGATATTTTTTATCTGTACTTTGGACTATATTCAACAGATTAAGGTCTAGTGCCCAACTAGCTTTTGCCATTTCTTCATAGGTTAGGGTCCCCCTTCTAGCCTATGAGCTTCTTCCAAAGTAGTGATAATACCCTGTTCCTGGCACACACTAAATACTCAAAAATGTTTATTGAATGAATTGATTTCTTTTTCACTATTTCAAATCAGATATCAAATTATGTATTATGCATGTTTTATATATCAAATGCTTGGATTGTACCCTTCTTTTTCTTTCATTTCTGTCTCTTTTGCTCATCAGATTAGAAACTCCCCCGGAACAGTGCTCTGTAAACAGCCCATAGTAGCTGTTGCTGTTTTACCAGCTACAGTGTCTTTCCTTCTTTGATTTTCACCACCCTGCAGTGAAAAGAGCCATTTGAAGAAAAACAAGAATTGCCTCTAATGTGAAAAGCAACTTACACAAATCTGAACCCTTGCCAGGGGCAACGTGACAAAAAGGCAGAGGTGGTGGGAGAGAGCTAAGCAGCCCACAATAAGTCCATGCTGTATTCGTCTGATAACAGATGAACTCTTTTCCAAGGTGACTGACATGCACATCAGTACACAGAGCGGGAGGAGGGTTGGAGTGAACTGCCAAGCATTTCAGCCTCTCCAGAGACCAAGTACATCAAGAACAACTGAGTTGGGAGTCTGGCAAACTGCCAACTGCACGACACCCATCCACCAGTGGGAACACAAAGGGCCTTCATTTTCCTCTCTCTCTGAGCACCCTGATTAAAAGTAACAGCTGTCCCCTTTATCCATGAGACTTTTTTATGATAATTGCCTACAAGCCAAGGGCTTGCTGTGTAACTTCCACATCATTCTTCAGAATGTAGTCTGGAGATTACCTAAAGATTTGAGAAGCATAGATTGTAAACTATTATCTACACAAACTATCTCGAAATAAGCACACCCATTAGTGCCAGTTGTTCAGAAAATTTCAACGACCCTAGCTATTTTCCACATCTTTTCCAACCTCATAAAGGCATAACACTCTGGGATCCTGTCTATTTTATTTTATTATTTTGTTTTATTTTATTTATTTATTTGGCTGTGTTGGGTCTTTGTTGCTGTGCTCAGGCTTTCTCTAGTTGCAGTGAGCGGGGACTACTCTTTGTTGTGGTGCATGGGCTTCTCAATGCGGTGGCTTCTCTTGTTGCGGAGCACAGGCTCTAAGCGCTGGGTCTTCAGTAGCTGTGGTGTGCGGGCTCAGTAGTTGTGGCTCGCGGGCTCTAGAGCACAGGCTCTGTAGTTGTGGCGCACGGGCTTAGTTGCTCTGTAGCATGTGGGATCTTCTCAGACCAGGGCTCGAACCCGTGTTCCCTGCATTGGCAGGCGGATTCTTAACCACCGAGTAGGTGGTAATTTTTAAAAAAGATCATTCACCACTGATAGCTTCAGAAACACTGGTCTGGAGGAATTCAACCTCTGATAAAACTTCAGCTTTAACTCGCTTCAGGAGAGAGCTAGGGAAAATGCATTCCTCAGTCTCTCTTTCCTCCCACCCTCTGACCTCTGTTTCTCCCTTGGGCCAAACCCAGTTAGAAGCCAGATGGCAGAAAGGCCCAGGTGATACAGTGTACAGCCAACCAGGTCGTGGAGCAGGGCAGAGAAGGACAGGAAATGGATATGGTGGAGCAAACAGAGAATTAGCTGTGCTCTGGGCTGTGACACTCATTCGCTGTGTGATCTTGGGAGAGTTACTTAGTCTCAGTGATCGTCAGTTACCCCCATCCCATAAAATGGGGATCCTTAGACCACCATCCACTTATTCCACCACTCTTCATTAACTTGCTTAAGCCAGAGACCTGGCAGTCATTCCGGTCTCATCCAGTCCGTCCTGAGCATCTCACCTCCATAATGACATTCACGCGTGGCGCCTCCTCTCCGTCCTTACCGCCCTCCCTGGGCTGAGCTCCTCTGCCTTTGGCCATTGTACTGCAGCAGCCTCTGACTGGCCTTGCTCTTCTCCAGCGCATCTTCCAGAATGACACCTGAGGGATCTTTTATTTATTTTTTAAGATCTTTTTTGATGTGGGCCATTTTTAAAGTCTTTATTGAATTTGTTACAATATTGCTTTTTTTTTTTTTTTTATGTTTTGGTTTTTTGGCCCCCTAAACCATGTGGGATCTTAGCTACCCGAACAGGGAACGAACCCACACCCCCCTGTATTGGAAGGCGAAGTCTTAGGCACTGGACCGCCAGGGAAGTCCCCTGAGGGATCTTTTAAAATACAGATTTGGCCAACTAAGTTCCTAGCTTAAGTACAGAATTTGAGAGTGAGCATTTAAAACTACTTAAGTGTTTAGAATGCTCGAGTGGTTTCGTTTTGTTTTGGTTTTGGTCCTCAGGTTATAAATGTTTTCTTATGCTTCTAATCATGCTCTTTCC
>NW_006780148.1:861586-887855 GCF_000442215.2 Lipotes vexillifer
TCTGTTTGAAATGCCCGTGCCCCTTCTTTGCCAGCTAACTCCCTATTCAGTTTTCAGAACTTGGAGAAATTTGTCTGACCACCATACCCACTACAAGCAGGGGGCTCCTAAATGCTCTTACTGTACGCTTTATTACATCACTTATTCGTGCATGGTAATTAAACTTCCTTTTAGAAACTGGAAACCCCATGAAGGAAGGAACTATACAATTTTTATGGTTGTATTTCCTTGCCTAATAGTACCTGAACACAATTAGTACCATATATATATACATACACACACACACACACACACACACACACACACACACACACACATATATATACCTTCTATATATAGTTGAATGATTTGTTGAATAAATGAGAATTGGGATGGTCAGCTAAGTCTTTATGGAAATGGAATTTGAGCTAAATGTTTTCTGAAGGATAGATAAAATTGAGATGGCCAAAGAGGAGGGGAGACAGTTTCTGGTTGGTTTAACAAATTGAGCAGAGGCAGAAAGACCAGTGTGATTAGTGAGTAGATGAGCTTGAATGTAGGAGCTAAAGATGGGAGAGGTCAGCTGAGGTGCAATGGAGGATTGCCGTGAATTCCACATTGGAATTTGTTTTGTAAACTGGGAGTGAACTGAGGAGTTGAGGTTGAGCCTTGACCTTTTTGAAAGAAGAATGAAATTATATAATAATGTGTCAGGAAGATTACTCTTCCTGGGATGTTTACAATGAATTGAAATAAAAGACTAGAAGCAAAGTGGTCATTAAGAAAATTCTTAAAATAATTCATGTGAGGCGGTTAAAAGTATGGATTTGGATTGTTTGCAGTGGATATGGGAAGGAAACGAATGACAAGAGACATTAAAAAGAAAGAAGTTATAGGGACTTCCATGGTGGTCCAGTGGTTGATCCTGCAATGCAGGGGATGGGGGTTTGATCCCTGGTCAGGGAACTAAGATGTCATATGTCGCGGGGTAACTAAGCCCCTGCCACACCTACAGAGCCCATGAGCTCTGGAGCCTGCGCACCGCAAGGAAGAGCCTCACGCTGCAACAAAAATCCCACGTGCCTCAACTAGGACCCGACGCAGCCAAAAATAAATAAATAAATAATTATAAAAATTTGTTAAAATAATGGTCCTTAATGAGTAGCATAAATGCATGGAACTCAGTGTTTACTGATTATTTGACACTAAAATTCTGGTCAGTACTAATGACAGAAATAAAGAGGGTACAAAACAATGAGTTAATAAATCCAGCTGTTTTTTTTTTTTTTTTTGCGGTACATGGGCCTCTCACTGTTGTGGCCTCTCCCGTTGCGGAGCACAGGCTCCGGACGCGCAGGCTCAGTGGCCATGGCCCACGGGCCCAGCCGCTCTGCGGCATGCGGGATCCTCCCGGACCGGGGCACGAACCCGTGTTCCCTGCGCTGGCAGGCGGACTCTCAACTACTGCGCCACCAGGGAAGCCCCCCAGCTGTTTTAATAAAGTTTATTATTGTTATTACTTAAACTTAAAAAGCCATGTCGAAAATTTAAATCTCAGGCAAAGGTTTGACTCCAAGGCCCTGTTACAATATCTACTGCCACCTGCTGGCAGAGAAGTGACTATAATCTAATTACAAACCTACAAACTTAAGTCATGGTTAATGATATACAGTCATCGAAATGTCAAGCAGCTAGATAGTGATAGGGGTTTCTATTCTTTATTATATACTCTAATTGCTGTACCACTACCAGATCAAGGGACCCTGGGAACCTGCTAGTGGCTGATCAAGCTTGGTGTCTTATCCCATTTTAATTTTACCCCTATTACCGAGTGGTTGTAGGATTTCCTTAGTTGTTTTTTCTAAAATTATTTTTTATTGGAGTATAGTTGATTTACAATGCTGTGTTTAGGATTTACTTAGGTTTACAGTTTCCTCACTTCTAAGATTTGAAATGGTGAAGCTTTTCTGTTTGCTTTTACAAGGTTATTAAAAGAAAGAATGGAGAAAAAACATGTTGAAAGGTAAAGATACTCTTGTTTGTACCAGGCATCAGTTTTGTTCTACAAATTGATTTTTTTAAAATTTTTGTTCAATACCATACATTTTTATTTTCGCCATGTTGTAGTAATATGTTTTAAAATCTAGTAGAGTGATACTACATTTAAATGAATATTGGTAAGTTAATGTTGATAATACTGGATCCATACACGTATCCTTAAAATAGTCATGCCCTTTGATCCAATACTTTTCATTTTGGAAACTTAAGAAAGTAATCACAAAACGGTGAAATAGCTTTATTTACAAAATTTGTATTGCATCATTTGTAATAAAAAGAAATTGGAAATAATGTAAATGTTTAATAAAATAGTAACTGTAAACAGTGCTATAATCATAAAACAAAATATTTTACAACCATCAAAATGATATTCATAAACAACTTAGAATTACATGGGAAAATTATTTTATTTGCAAAAATGCATGTGTTATGATTGCAAATATTGTATATAAAACAAAATAAAATTTTAAGAATTCATGCATATAAAAAACTAGAAAGCAATATACCAAGGGTCAGAGTTACTTGACTATGAATATCATTTTCTTTTCTTTTTTTATTGTGTTAAAATAATCATAACTTTTTTTTTTTTTGGCTGCGTCAGGTTGTTGAGGCATGTGGGATCTTTCGTTGCAGTACTCAGCTTTCTCTCTAGTTGTGGCATGTGGGTTTTCTCTCTCTAGTTGTGGTGCGAGGGCTCCAAGGCACAGGGGCTCTGTTGTTGCTGCACGTGGGCTCTCTCTTTGAGGCACATGAGCTCAGTAGTTGTGGCACGCAGGCTTAGTTGCCCCGAGGCATGTGGGATCTTAGTTCCCCTACCAGGGATGGAACCCTTGTCCCCTGCATTGTAACGCAGATTCTTTACCACTGGACCACCAGGGAAGTCTCAAAATACACATAACATTTAAAAAAATTATTGTTATATTCTAATCCATCATTCTCTGTGGTGAATTACTAAAATCCCATATGGGTGCCTAACAAATATTACGTATTCAATAAGTATTCATTTCTTTCTTCTACCTAACAACTCCTGGGAGTGGTGAGAGATTATGTGTGTTGCTTTATATTTTTATTCTTACTAATTTATGGAATATTTTCATCTTTTCATTATTTTATATTCCCAAATGAGACCATGTATTCTGAATCTGTGTCAGAATATTAGCCATGAATCCATAAGAATGTAAATAGGTGTGGCTGACTGACTGAGGCAAGAGTCATGGTGAGGTGCAGCATCTTAGCATGATCATTGTCTAGGTACTTGATCTGCAATTAGGAGCTTGTCTTTGACCCCATGGGATTAGAAACTCTTGTTAACTGGTTTCCTCAGGAGTGATCAAAATAGAGCCATTTTAGTCACACTCACAGGGGACTTCTCTGGTGGCGCAGTGGTTAAGAATCCTCCTGCCAATGGAGGGGACACGGGTTCAACCCCACATGCCATGGAGCAGCTAAGCCCGTGCACCACAACTACTGAGCCCGCGTGCTGCAACTACTGAAGCCTGCGCACCTGGAGCCTGCACTCTGCAACAAGAGAAGCCACAGCAATGAGAAGCCCATGCACCGCGACAAAGAGTAGCCCCTGCTTGCCTCAACTAGGGGAAGCCCTCACGCAGCAACGAAGACCCAACGCAGACAAAAAAATAAATTAAAAAAAAATTTTTTTAATTTAAGTTAAAAAAATCACGCAAATAAACTTATAAACAAATTTCGATTTTTTAATTTTCATTGAAAAACCAGAACATATGTTAACTCACTGTGATAGACCTTATGGAATCACAGTTGTAGGGGTGATTAATGGACTCAAGAAACTCCAAAGCCCAGTATGAATGAGCTAGCACCAAATGCCCTTTCCCTCTGTTGGGATATATCTAATAAGGGAGGTGACAACTGTAGTAGAAACAGATGATTGCTTCTTCTTTTTTTTTTTGATCATGCTGTGTGGCTTTTGGGATCTTAGTTCCCCAATCAGGGATCAAACCCATGTCCTGTGCAGTGGAATCACAGAGTCCTAACAACTGGACCGCCAGGGAATTCCCATGATTGCTTCTTCTTATGCTGAGAATCCTAATTTGTTTAGGATACCCATTCCTCATTCCCCTAAAACCATGAATTTTAGGAAAGCTGGCATCAGTTCTAGCCTGAGAGAACAAATGTTGTTTGGCCTAATTTCCTTTCATGGCTACTATATTCTTTTTTTTTTTTTTTTTGGCTACTACATTCTTCATGCTAGTGATTGATTTAGGGAGAAGCATGTGGTTCCACTTAGGCCAATGAGACATTCGGGGAAGTTGACTAAGTAGGCTTCCAGAAGAGACTTCTTAGCTCTTAAATCTAAAATTATAAAACTCTTAGAAGAAAACATGGGGGGAAAGCTTCATGATATTGAATTTGGCAATAATTTCTAGGATAAAACACCAAAGCAGAAGCAACAAAAGAAAAAAACCAGATAAGTTGGACTATCAAAATTTAAAATTTCTGTGTATCAATATATCCAACAGGGAGTTAATATCCAGACTATACAAGGAACTACATATAATTCAAGAACAACAACAACACCAAAACCACAATTTAAAAATAAGCAGGGCTTCCCTGGTGGCACAGTGGTTAAGAATCCGCCTGCTAATGCAGGGGACAGGTGTTTGAGCCCTGGTCTGGGAAGATCCCACATGCTGTGGAGCAACTAAGCCCGTGCACCACAACTGCTGAGTCTGTGCTCTAGAGCCCGCGAGCCACAACTATTGAAGCCCTCACGCCTAGAGCCCGTGCCCCACAACAAGAGAAGCCACTGCAATGAGAAGCCCACGCACCACAACAAAGAGTAGCCCACGCTCACCGCAACTAGAGAAAGCCCGTGAGCAGCAACGAAGACCCAATGCAGCAAAAAATAAATAACTAAAATAAATAAATTTTTTTAAAAATAAGGATTGGCAAAAGGCACATGAAAAGATGCTCACCATGGGCTTCCCTGGTGGCAAAGTGGTTAAGAATCCGCCTGCAAATGCAGGGGACACGGGAGCCACAACTACTGAGCCCGCATGCCACAACTACTGAAGCCTGTGCACCTAGAGCCCATGCTCCACAACAAGAGAAGCCACAACAATGAGAAGCCGCACACCGCAACGAAGAGTAGCCCCCGCTCACCGCAAATAAAGAAAGCCCACCTGCAGCAACGAAGACCCAACACAGCCATAAATAAATAAATAATAAAATAAAAATTAAAAAAAGAAAAGATGCTCAACATTGTTAATTACCAGAGAAATGCGAATCAAAACCACAATGAGATAACACCTCATATCTGTCAGAATGGCTATCATCAAAAAGACCACAATGGTGATCCAGTGGTTAAGACTCTGTGCTTCCATTGCAAGGGGCATGGGTTCCATCCCTGGTCAGGGAACTAAGATCCCACATGCCACATGGCATGGCCAAAAACGAATTATGTAATAAAAAATAATTTAAAATAAAATAAATTAGAAAAAAAAAAGACCACAGGTAACAAATGTTGGTGCGGATGTGGAGAAAAGGGAACACTCCTACACTGTTGGTGGGAATGTAAATTGGTGCAGCCACTGTGGAAAACAGCCTGGAGGTGCCTCAAAAAACTAAAAATAGAACTACCATATGATCCAGCAATTCGCTCTTGGATATACATCTGAAGAAAATGAAAATACTAATTCAAAAAGATATATGCACCCCAATGTTCGTAGCAGCATTACCTAAAATAGCCAAGATGTGGAAGCAACTTAAGTGTCCATCAACAGATTAATGGATAAAGAAGAATGTGACATATATATATATATATATATATATATATATATATAGACACACACAATGGACTACTACTCAGCCATAAAAAAGAATGAAATTTTGCCATTTGCAATGACATGGATGGACTTGAAGGGTATTATGCTTAGTGAAATAAGTCAGATAGAGATATGATATCACTTATAAGTGGAATCTAAAAAATAAAACAGGGCTTCCATGGTGGCACAGTGATTAAGAATCTGCCTGCCAATGCAAGGGACACAGGTTCGAGCCCTAGTCCGGGAAGATCCCACATGCCACGGAGCAACTAAGTCCGTGCGCCACAACTACTGAGTCTGAGCTCTAGAGCCTGCAAGCCACAGCTGCTGAGCCCACGTGCCACAGCTACTGAAGCCTGCACACTTAGAGTCCGTGCTCCGCAACAAGAGAAGCCACGACAATAAGAAGCCTGCGCACCCTAACAAAGAGTAGCCCCTGCTCGCCACAACTAGAGAAAGTCCGCGAGCAGCAATGAAGACCCAATGCGGCCAAAATTAAATAAAAAAACAAATAAATAAATAAATTTATATATATAAAAATAAAACAAACTAGTGAGTACAACAACAACAAAAAGGACATACATATAGGAGAATAATCTAGTGGGAAGAGGGGAAGGGCAATATAGGGGTAGGGGATCAAGAAGTTCAAACTACTATGTATAAAATAAATAAGCTACAAGGATATATTGTACAGTACAGGAAATATAGCCAATATTTTATAATAACTAAATGGAGTATAGCCTGTAAAAATTATAACTGTTGTATACCTGAAACTTTTTTGTTGTTGTTTGTAAATTTATTTATTTATTTATTTATTTATTTATTTATGCTGTGTTGGGTGTTTGTTGCTGCATGCGGGCTTTCTCCAGTTGCAGCGAGCGGGGGCTACTCTTTGTTGCGGAGTGCAGACTTATTGTGGTGGCTTCTCTTGTTGCAGAGCAAGGGTTCTAGGCGCACGGGCTTCAGTAGTTGTGGCTCGCGGGCTCTAGAGCACAGGCTCTGTAGTTGTGGTGCACAGGCTTAGTTGCTCCGCCACATGTGGGATCCTCCTGGACCAGGGCTTGAACCCGTGTCCCCTGCATTGGCAGGCGGGTTCTTAACCGCTGCGCCACCAGGAAAGCCTTCTGAAACTTATATAATGATGTACAGCAGCTATATCTCAATTTTAAAAATATTTTTAAAAAACAAAACAAAACAATAAATGGGGAAAGGGTTTTAGACATTGCTCCGAAGACAATATGGCCAATAAGCACATGAAAAAGATGCTCAATACCACTAATCATCACAGAAATGCAAACTGAAATCTCAGTGAGATATCACCTCACATTCATTAAGATGGATAGTGTAAAAAAGAAGAAAGAACAGAGTTGGTGAGGATGTAGAAAAACTGGAACCATTGTACACTGTAGGAATGAAAATGGTGCGGAGGCTATGGAAAACAGTATTGTGGGTCCTATTTAATTTAAAACATTAAATATAGAACTACTATATGATCCAGCAAACCCACTTCCAAAAAGACTGAAAGCAGGGACTCGAATATAAATTTATACACTCATGTTCACAGCAGGATTATTACAATAGCCAAAACGTAGAAGCAACATAAATATTCGTTAACAGATAGATGATTGGATAAACAAATATCCATGCAGTAGAATATTATTCAGCCTTAAAAAAAGAAGGGAATTCTGGCACATGCTACAATGTGGATGAATCTTGAGGGCATTATACTAAGCCCATTACAAAAGTACAAGTAGTGTATGATTACACTTATATGTGGTACCTAGAATAGTAAAATTCACAGAGACAGAAAGTAGAATGGTGGTTGCCAGGGACTCGGGGGAGTGGGGAGCGAGAAGTTACTGTTTAATGGGTACAGAGTTTCAGTTTTGCAAGATGAAAAAGTTCTGGAGATGAATGGTAATGATGGTTTCACAAAATGTGAGTGTATTTCAGAAAAGTGGTTAAGATGGTGAATTTTATGTTATATATATTTTGCCACAATTTTTAAAAAGAGAGAGACTCAAGAATGAAACAGTTCCTTTTCTAACTCCAGTTTTTAATGTGGAGTGATGCCTGGAGCTGCTGGAGTTTCAGTAACCATCTTGCAACCATGAGGGGACTACACAATACTCCGAGGGGTGCAGAGCATAAAGACAGAAACTGGGCTCTTGATGATAGGATTAAGTCTCTGAATTAATGATCTTAGGTACAGCTATTCTTCCAGACTTCCTGTTTTATAAGACACTACGGTACCCTTTTTGTTTAAGTCCTTCTGAGTTAGGTTTTCTGTTATTTGAAACTGAAACATCTTAACATGTAATAACATTGTTGTCAGTCGGTTAGCACACCATATTCCCCAGGCAGGGCTAGGTCCACAATGACCAATTTTTCTCTAACTTTCCTTATCTAAAACCTTCATGAAGTATTAAAGACTTAATATTACTACAATATCACCTCATGACCCACTACAAGATTTCTAGCTTTAAGGTGACAGAATTCCAGGTCAATAGTTTCCCGCAACCCGCTATGGCTATTCCCTGAGGGTGTCTGCAAGAAAAAAAAGTACCTCTCTGTTACCATATATGTGCAATTCCGTTATGTGAATGTTGTGAATATTGTGCTTTCTTAAATTAACATAGTATTACACTGCAGGGATGAAGCTACATTCTTGCAGGTCTCCCAGGAAGGGTGAGGTCATTTCTGATGTCAGATACTGAAGGAAGAAGTCTGTTTTTCAGTCAGAAGCTTGAAGCAAAGAGGTCCAAGATAAATAGTTAATGTGGTTTTGCTGAATGAAGGGTCAAATGCCTAGAAACCAAAGGACACCATCAAGAAAGTGAAAGGGCAGCCTACAGAATGGGAGAAAGTAATTTGCAAATCATATATCTGATATGTGTCTCCTATCCAGAATATATAAAGAACTTTTAAAGCTCAACAACAACAACAAAACAAACAGTTCAGTTAAAATGTGAGCAAAAGACTTCAAAGACATTTCTTTGGAGATCTGCAAATGGTCAACAGGCCCAGGAGAACATACTCAACGTCACTGATTCTTAAGAAATGCAAATAAAACGACAACGAAATACCACTTCATACTCAATAATATGTCTATAATCAAAAAAACAAAAATAAGTGTAAGATGAAGTGAGGATGTGGAGAAATTAGAACCTTTATATGTTGCTGGTAAGAATATAAAATGGTGCATCTGCTGTGGAAAACAGTTTGGCAATTCCTCGAAAAGTTAAACACTGAATTACCATATGACCCAGAAATTCCACTCCTAGGTATATACCCAAAGAAATGAAAACAGAGGCTCAAATACTTGTGTACACATGATCATAGCAGCCCTGTTTACAATAGCTCAAAAGTGGAAACAATCCAAATATCTATCAATTGACGTATTGATAAACAAATTATGGGGAGTTCCCTGGTGGCCTAGTGGTTAGGATTCAGTGCTTTCACTGCCATGGCCTGGGTTCAATCCCTGGTCAGGGAACTGAGATCCCGCAAGCTGTGCAGCATGGCCGAAAAATACAAGGGAATATGACTCAGCCATAAAAAGGAATGAAATACTACTATATGCTACAACATGAATGAATCTTGACAACATTATGCTAAGTGAAAGAAGCCACATACAAAAGACCTCACATGATTGCATTTATATTAACTATCCAGAGTAGGTAAATCCCCTAAGTTAGAAAGCAGGCTGGTAGTTGCCAAGGACTGAGGGGAGGCGGGAAAGGGGAATGACTGCTTAATGGGTACAGAGTGTTTTCTGGATTTTTTGCTTTTTTTGGTCACACCACATGGCTTGTGGGATCTTAGTTCCCCGAAAAGGGATCGAACCTGTACCCCGTGCAGTGGAAGAGAGGGGTCCTAACCACTGGACCACCAGGGAATTCCCGGGTACAGAGTTTTTTGAGGTGTGATGAAAATGTTTTGGAACTAGATAGGGGATGATGAAAATGTTTTGGGGTGATGAAAATGTAGTGGTTGTACAACATTGTAAATGAACTAAAAGTCATTGAATTGTTCACTTTAAAATGATTAATTTTATGTTATTTGAATTTTACCTCAAAAAATAAAGTAATAAAATAAATAAAGCCAAGATGCCTAGGAAGCTACTTCTGGGTATTAAATGAAGATGGCTTCTTCCATGGAGAGAAAAGGGAGCAGCCAGGAGGTGAGGGACCCAGGCAGTCTACTTTGGGTCAACTCTTTGGAGCTGGATTGAAAATATCTCAAAAGGGCAAGCAGAATGGGAAGAGATTAGCTGTGCTAAATGTGGAAACTTCTTTGTAAAACAGACTTTTTATAATGCTTCCAGTTTCTATATTTATTTCCCACAATTTCAAGTAAAATTAGTTGTAAAGTTTGGAAAACTATCTTAGGCTGTGAGTTTCTTGAAAGTCAAGAACTGTCATATATTTGAACCCTTTTTGCCTGGTACATAGTGGGTTCTAGAAATGCTGATTTGACGAAATTAGAGCAGGAGGTTTTGATTACACTTGTGTAGGTGGGTAAAAATGGGAACAATACACTTTTTTTTGGAACATCCTTGTCATAGCAACAGTAAACAATTACAGATCACAAAGGAAAGTGAGACTCAAATTCAACTGGAGGGACAAAGGAGTAAATTTTTTTTATGGTTAAATCAATATTTGGTTTCTTAAAAGAGGTGGTAACTCCTTATAGTATATGTCTTACTATGGTAAGCAAACTCTACCAGGAAGCAGGAATTTTGTCACAAATAATAGAAAACCAAGCTCAATTGGTTTAACGGTGAAGGGAATTTATATACAAAATGCCCAAAGGTAGGGCTGACTCCAAGCCTAACCCTGAGGACCAGTTTCTTGCTGTTTGTACACTGCCTTTTTTGTAAAGTTCCTGGGTTAGCTTGCTTTCTCACATCCAGCAGGAGGAAGCCAACACAGTTCTCCCATCAGCATTTTCAGGAAAAATTCTGATTGGACTGGTTCTGTCACCTGCCTACCCCCAACCAAGCACTGTAGCCTATTGGATGGAACACTCCCAGGCTTAGACTAGATCATATGTTTCATCCTTGGATTCTGGATAGAATCAGTCTCCCCAGAACCTTGGGATTCCAATAAGGAAACTGAGGATTGGAGGAAAGGAGAGGATGAGAATATTGCTGGGAAGGCAACTGACAAAAGTCCACTACATAAACTATCTTAAAGCCACATTTTAAAATCCACCTCACGTTTATGGTCTAAAGCCCAAACTCAGTCATATTTAATATTAGTCCAGTGGGATGCTCCTCAAAGAAAAAGTCCTCTGATCAAACAAAGCTGGCAAATAATATATACTGTAACCCCCTCTTAGAGGTTCCCTTTGCTCACTAGTTTAGCGAAGGCTTTGAGAAATGCTTCGGTGGAGAGGCAGATGAACTTTGTTTAGTCAACTGTTTCACAAGCTTCTTTGACTGAAGAAACCTCTTTTTGAGCAACACCTATTAACAGCCATGGAACAATGGAACATGTTTTGAAAAAGACTGTGTCATTGCAAAAGTCTGACGTCTTCAGACTCGGCTCTGTCTTTGGTGGCAGCAACTTCTTTCTACTTAGTCACCAACTCAGCAATTACAGAGGGCTTCCCTGGTGGCACAGTGGTTAAGAATCCTCCTGCCAATACAGGGGACATGGGTTTGAGCCCTGGTCCGGGAATATCCCACAGGCCGCGGAGCAACTAAGCCTGCACGCCACAATTACTGAGCCTGTGCTCTAGAGCCTGCGAGCCACAACTACTGAGCCCGTGTGCCACAACTACTGAAGCCTGTGCACCAAGAGCCCGTGCTCTGCAACAAGCACTGCAATGCGAAGCCCACACACGACAATGAAGAGCAGCCCCCGCTCACCACAACTAGAGAAAGCCCGCACGCAGCAGCAAAGACCCAACGCAGCGAAAAATAAATAAATTTATAAAAACAAACAATTACAGAACCAGGAGTAGTTTTGCAACCAGAAGATTTAATGCTGTTTTACAATTTTTTAGCAATATGAGATTATTGTGTCAATTTCACGAGCCTTTTGTCTGCCAATAATTGCCATGCTTAATCTTTTCTATCTCGTTTGTGACACCATGGTTAGAAAGAAATGAAACAGTATTAAATAGTTATCTCTGGGAATGGCAAACTGTTAAGGACACTATCACAGGGTAAATTGTAGACTCTAAAATCACAAGAGCTTTACAGGAAAATGACACCCAGACTTTCCAATATTCCCAGAAAATGTTCCCTGTTAAAAACTGTCCTTAATGGTCATGAAGAACCTAGGGGCAAGATGGGAATAAAGACACAGACCTACTAGAGAATGGACTTGAGGATATGGGGAGGGGGAAGGGTAAGCTGTGACAAAGTGAGAGAGTGGCATGGACATATATACACTACCAAACGTAAAATAGATAGCTAATGGGAAGCAGCCGCATAGCACAGGGAGGTCAGCTCGGTGCTTTGTGACCACCTAGAGGGGTGGGATAGGGAGGGTGGGAGGGAGGGAGACGCAAGAGGGAAGAGATATGGGAACATATGTGTATGTGTAACTGATTTACTTTGTTATAAAGCAGAAACTAACACACAAAGATGTTAAAAAAAAAAAACTGTCCTTGCTCCACTCCCATCCCTATTTCACAAAGTGAAGAGATCTCACACATGTCTTGGTAAAATATCTTGTGAGAATGTTCCCTCTATAAAAAAAAAAAAAAAGCTAGGTGCTAAATATGCCATTACCATTAGTAAATTTTCTCCCAAAATATCTTATGGATTTAGAGGGCATTGGAGAAAAAAAGTCCAAAAGTGAATAATGTAAAAGAAATGTGAAAACTGTGATTCTTTATGAAAAAGTAAAAGAAATGTGGGCACAGATGAAATTCCCTTTGATATCCAGTGAAGGGCTTGAATGGTGTCAGATTCCCAGTGGTTAATAATCTAACCTGCTTGGGACCTCATATGATTCTTTACTCCTTTCCTGCCCTTACCCACTAGCTTTGTTTAGTTCTCCTCATCTTGATACCTCAGTCTTCGGTCATGTATTTATATGAAATGCCCAATTTCAGACTAAACTCTGGTTTCAGAGACTTTTTAAAACATATTCCAACAAATCAATCAAGTGCCCAGCAAGGTATATGGTCTTTTACGGGCAGCACAGCTGCAGATTTGCTTATTTCTGCACAAATCATTGCTTAGTTGATAGGCCATTTGGCTTTTGTTTTTTTTATTGCAATGATCATTTAAATTCTAAATCTATATTCTTATCCACAACCCTGTGGTCCAGGAAAAGCAAAGGGAAGTGTGATGTTTGTGGAATGAATTATGGTCACGTTAAGCAGATTTTCTTCAGCAGCATGTATATTCTTGCTGTATCTTGCATGATGTAGTTGTACAGTTAACTTCTAGGACTCCAGTTTGTATTATGACAGTCACTAGAAATGTGGTTCTAAAGCCAAAAGGTGGAGATTTCATTGGAATGCAGAAGAGAAAAAATAAATGTAGCTAAATTTGTAAATATTATTTGAGTTCATTCCATGTACCAGGAATTATACCAGGCACCAGAGATTCAAAGATGAATAAACAGTATTTTTTGTCTCACCCAGTTCAATCCCTCATCATCTTTTCACTGGACTGTCACATTAGTATTGTGACTAGACTCCCTCCCTCCAGTCTTACCCCTCTTTAAGCCATCGGCTACACTGCAGCACAGCAGCCCATCTGAAATGTAACTCTAACCTGCATTAAGGGCAAATTCTTTAGCATCATAGCCAAGAATGTCAAGACACTCCTCTCTCTGTCTCCTGTCACTCTTCGCCTCGACATTTATGTTCTAACTGTATCCAGCTCCTTGAGCTTTCTGCGCATGTGCCATATTAATTTACACCTCTGAGCTGTTGCTCAAGGCCTGAGCCTCTGCCAGCCTTGCGTTTCTTCCAGCTCGATTTTGTTCTTTCTTCAAGGTTCAGCTCATTTCCTCCATGAAGCCTTTCCTGAATGTGCTGGGTACTCTAAGTTCTCCCTTATGTCTGGGCAATCTTCTAACATGGTATCCTGCATATTATATTAAAATTATGTGTATGTTTCTTCCCTCTCACAATTGGCTCCTTGATGGCAGAGACTGTGCCCTGGCTCTGCCCTGTGCCCTGGTTCATCTCTGTACTCCCAGCTTTCAGCACAGTCCCTGGCCTGTAGTTTACCCTCAGTTATTGTTTATTGAATAAAATAGAACTGAATTGATCATCTTAAATTTTACATTTGCTAAATGAAATTAAATTTTGCAAGTAAGTTTTTATAGAAACTAACACAACCTACCAAACTCTAGAGAAGAATTTTTAAATAGTGGAGCATTATATAAATTCACTATGGTTTTCTTCTGTTAAGGGACTTCCCTGGTGGTCCAATGGTTAAGAATTCGCCTTCCAATGCAGGGGACGCAGGTTCGATCCCTGTCAGGCAACTAAGATCCCACATGCCATGGGGCAACTTAGCCCACATGCCGCAACTACAGAGTGCACGTGCTCTGGAGCCCGTGCACTACAACTACTGAGCCCGAGTGCCACAACGAAAGATCCCACGTGCTGCAATGAAGATCCTGCATGCCGCAACTAAGACCTGACACAGCCAAAAATAAAATAAAAAATAAAAAGTCAGATATGCTATTTCTAAATAATAAGATAATGAACATAATTAATTTTGGAGGTACCTTTCCTACCAAACATAAATGTTACCCTGTAAGAAAGTCTCTTCAGTTTCACCACAAACCCTGAGATCTATAATGATGCAAATTACAACTTTATTCCTTTTATGATTTCATAAAAATAATGAGTAAATCCAGCAGTATAGTCATTTTCCAAATGAGGACAATCCAAACTTAGGCCCCACAAGGCTGTTCACAGATAACAATTATTTTGAAAGGAAACTTGAGTGGACAAACGTGACTTATCTGCCCAATATGCCTTCCTTTGGGAACCACACATTCCTCACTCGTTATGGCCCAGATGGGAGTGCAATCATAGAACCCCATGCCCTAAAGGATACCTTTGGATTAACCTGTCCACATGGCAAAGTGACTGCTTCAGAGCTGAGTCCACAACTCAACCTGGGAGAGCCACAGCCCTTCCCATGACTACCCACTCCTACGATACAGAGAAGCTGCAAGCACATGAAACTAAGAAGGTCAATGGCTATCAAACTGAGTTGCTATGACTTGCAACAAAAAGAGTTTTTTCTAATATAATAACCTAGAGTATTTTTAAAGTAGACTTTCCAATAACGATATAGTCAGCAAAACAACCTTCTACAACATTTTATAACTGTACACACAACCAACCTTCTACACTTAATAGCCATAACAACATTCTAAAGCATTTTATAACTGTAAGCAAAACAACTTTATGTAACATTTTACAACTATAAACACAACCAATCTTCTATACGTTATAACTGTGAACAAACTGCAACATTTTATAACTGTAAACAAAACACCTTTAGCAATATTTTATAACTTCAATCACAAGTTTAACATGCTTGGAAAGTCCTGCCACCTATTTGACATTTTGAACACATATAAAGGCTTGAAAAACACTGGCTTATTTATCAGTTAGTGAACAGTTTCAGATACTAAACTTTTGATTATTTAATTCATTTAGTTTTTTTTAAGCACACAATCTCTTAGCATACATCTCAATCACTATCATTTGTGTCATAAGAATAAATTTATATAACTATAATTAATTCTGGTTAGTTAAAAAATTCACCAATTGTTTTCTAAAAAACCCAGAAAATCCAAAGAAAGATTAAAACTACAAATTTTAAAGAATTTTTTAGTGACTGATCAAATTATCAAACTGAATGAAAGTAGCTATATCTTCCAAAACATGTATTAACATGTCCTAATCTTTTTTCTTTTTGATTTACAAGTAAAACCAGAATGTGACTTTTTAAAAATTAAATTATTACTTTTTTTTTTTTCTGATATGGCTGTGTCTTCACCAGGATAACAGGCTATTTTGGCCAGGAAAGTTCACAGAATATTTCTCTCTATACAAATGGTCTTAACATTGAGAAGGTTATTAAGACTGAAATATATATATGTATATCTTTTGTTTGTTTTGTTTTTTGTTGCATCACACAGCTTGCAGGATCTTAATTCCCCAACCAGGGATTGAACCTGGGCCCCAGCAGTGAAAGTGTTGTGTCCTAACCACTGTACTGCCAGGGAATTCCCTAAGACTGAAATTTTTATCTTACCAGCATATAAAACCCACAAATGGCAAATTTGTCCCTGAATTATTGAGTGCCACTCCATACGTTTGTCTTTATATTTCACTAGACTGTGAATAAAGGAATTACAGTGACAGGCCAGTCCTAGCATGGTTATTGCCCTGTCAGGGACCAAAGCTGACCCAGGCAGCAAGCACAGGGTAGAATATGGAGAGGCCCAGGTGTATGAAGATGAAAACAGCTTATTGTTTATGGAGACTTAAGCCAAGACAGCTATGAACATGAATTATTCCTTCCTGGCAACAGCTAAGAAACTGCCAGAATGAACCCTAGAATCTGGGGGTGACTTGGGCCAAAGCCTGGGTATGGATCTCCAAGAACAGTCCCAGCAGAATAAGAGCCAGTGTTGTAGCAACTGAGCAGGTGGCTAGCAGCAAACAAGTGTTGAGCGAGCATGAGAACTAAGAAATAACCGCCATCCCCATCGCTCAGCACACAGCCCCTACAGTAGAAGCACACTAAGCCCTGGCTCCCAAGGGCTGCCTCCTAACAGCTCCATCATGGCACTTTTTACCACTCTAGCAACCAACACCAGGCAGCTGTTGCCACTGGCCTCCAGCCCCTACCCTGGGGCTTGGGAGTCAGGGGTCAGATCACCCAGGACTCACCTTCTGAAACAAACTTTCTTTACTTTGCATTATAGGTACAAGACAGTGACCTACTTATCTTTCCTCCTCCTCCCCATGTCTTCAGAAAACATTTTTCGTCTCCTGCCCCTTCCCATTCTGCTTTTGGTCAATCTGCATCCTCTTTTCCTCCTCTCCCCAGGGTGGAGAAGGTGGTGAACCCAGGAACTGAGGAAGGAGGTTTTCTGTTCAATGACATTAAAGGCCCTGGGGGAAGGTTAAGCTCAGAGCAAGAGGGAGTTTTTGTTTTTATTTGGTTGGAGTTTCTCATATTTGAAAACACTGCAGTATTCATGAGTTGGCCATGTGGAGGGTGTTTCTAAGTAGAGGTGAGAATGGGAAGAAAAATCTTGGGCACTAGGTGGGAGTCATGTTGTTAGTAACTGGGCAGAGGTGAAAGAGGTGGAGATGCAGTGTCATCTGTGCCTCTGGATCTCTTCCAAGACCTAGTTTCCCCTCACCCAGCCTCTTAGATAGCTTTTCCCGCATAGTGGGGGAGACTCTGGACCCCAGAGTCCTCCAGAGAGTCTTCACTGGTTGCCTGAATCTTGGGTGCTGCTGTGATCTAACTGGAGGAGGGACAAGTTTCTGATACCCATGCTCTGATTTATACATACGCATTTTTTCCCCTCTGGCCTGCAGATGGCCTTAGCCCCAGCCACTAAATCCCCCTGCACTTTGTTCTTTAATAGTAGTTCAGTTGTGATAGTTGTTTTATGAGGGCTCTGATTGATTTACCTGCTTTCTTACCTTTTTAATGAAAGGGAATCCAAGGTGTATTTGAGGTTTGGAGAGGGGCTGTAGAAAACAGTATGGGTGGCAGCTACTCCAACCCAGTCTCCACTGTCAGCTTCCTCCAATTCTGATTCTTACTTCACCTATATTCTTGCCAACCCAGCTCTTGGGTAGAGGTTTGCCTTTCCCGGGGAATTAACTGAGAAACTGGAGAAGGATCTCAGGACAGTGTAGACCACAGTAGGGGAAAGAAGAGGAGTCAGGCAAGAGGGAGGGGTTTTCTATCCTTTCCCAGGGTTCACATTCAGTTTGATCCACTGATTACCAAGCTTTTTATACTTCCCTCTAAATAGGTATGATCTTCAGTTCCACTGTACAGTCTGTTCTGTCCCCCACCTCCCATGAGCCCTATTTCTTTTCTCCTTTGTTAGTAATTTTAGTTTGGTCCCTCCAGGCTTATGCCCAAACCCACCCACCATGCAACCAGTGGTTTAATCCTTGTACCACTGGGGGTAGCATCACAGAAGCCTACCTGTGGCCCCTTATATCATAACACGTGTTCCTGTGGACAGGGAACAACTGTCACTGAAGATCCGCCACAGCTGTCTCACAGCAGCAGAGGACTTTCTAAATCTCTAGCCTCTCTTCACATCCCTCATCAGGTATTTTAGGATGTCTTTGGGAAGCCATCAAGGCAAAACAGAACTCTGAACTCCTTTTCTTCTAGCCCAGAGTTTGAAGAAAATTGTGGGAAGTAGATAGGAGAGACCACAGTGACTTAGGATGGAACTTTTCTGCCTTCTTGGCCTACAGACTGCCTTCTGTCCCAGAGCAGCTGAGAAAGCCATAAAGCTGAACTTCTGAGGGACCCAGCTTAGGTTCCCCCACTTAAGCCTTCAATTCCTTTCCTTTCCAGGGGCAGCCTTGGTGCCCATGGCCCTGAAACACACATACATTTCCCCCTTCCTTTCCTGGCACCCACAGTGCATCCTTACAAGTGGAAGAATTAGGATAGCTCTCAAATTTCTTTTTTCTTTTTTCTTTTTTTAATAAATTTATTTATTTATTTATTTTTGGCTGTGTTGGGTCTTCGTTGCTGTGCACAGGCTTTCTCTAGTTGCGGTGAGCGGGAGCTACTCTTCATTGCAGTGAGCGGGCTTCTCATTGTCGTAGCTTCTCTTGTTGCGGAGCACGGGTTCTAGGCGTGCAGGCTTCAGTAGTTGTGGCACGTGAGCTCAATAGTTGTGGCTTGCGGGCTCTAGAGCTCAGGCTCAGTAGTTGTGGCGCACGGGCTTAGTTGCTCCGCGGCATGTGGGATCTTCCCAGAACAGGGCTCAAACCCGTGTCCCTTGCATTGGCAGGCAGATTCTTAACCACTGCGCCATGAGGGAAGCCGTCAAATTTCTTAAAAATGAAGTTTTTCTCTGTGCTGCTTTCTCCGTGGAGCAGGAGAGAAGATGTTTCATTGCCTTGGGACTGGGAAACCATTTCTCCAGGCTTCTTCTCCCCTCCCCCACCCCGCTTAGGAACAGGATTGGCCTTAGCTTCTGGACCTATCTGCTGCCTTTCTTCTGCTCCCTACCAGCTCTTCTGCTTTCCTGTGAGCTCTGTTGGGCTTGAGGAAGCTTAGTGTTTACTTCCCAGCTCTTCATTTTTTTTCTTCTGCTCAGTTTTTTTTTTTTTTTTTTTTTTGTGTGTGTGTGTGTGTGTGTGTGTGTGTGTGTGTGTTTTTCCACTAAGAAAGTGTTTGACTTTTTCCTCCCTTCTTCCTCTTCCAACATAACAATTGTAATGGAATTCAACTGCTGATTTACTGCTGCATTTACTGTAAGTAAAAAAGGAAAAAAAGAAAGAAAGAAATTAAATGAATGATAGCAATGACCAGAAGAGAAATAGAGACAATGAAAAATTTCTTCTACTGAACTTTATATGTGTGTCTCTGTCAGTTAAAAAAAATTAATTAATTAAATAATAATGTAATAATAGTAATAAAGTACCTACCAGTTTTTATTTTCCCCCAAGGTAACAGTAGTGTTTGTTTTTTTTTAAATTGCACACATCTATAAACCTAATAAACAGGTTTTTTCTATTTTTTTTATACAGCAGGTTCTTATTAGTCATCAATTTTATACACATCAGTGTATACATGTCAATCCCAATTGCCCAATTCATCACACCACCCCCACCCCCCCGCGGCTTTCCCTGCTTGGTGTCCATACGTTTGTTCTCTACATCTGTGTCTCAATTTCTGCCCTGCAAACAGGTTCATCTGTTCCACATATATGCGTTAATATACGATATTTGTTTTTCTCTTTCTGACTTACTTCACTCTGTGTGACAGTCTCTAGATCCATCCACGTCTCAACAAATGACCCAATTTTGGTCCTTTTTATGGCTGAGTAATATTCCACTGTATATATGTACCACATCTTCTTTACGCATTCATCTGTCAATGGGCATTTAGGTTGCTTCCATGACCTGGCTATTGTAAATAGCGCTGCAATGAACATTGTGGTACATGTCTCTTTTTGAATTGTGGTTTCCTCAGGGTATATACCCAGTAGTGGGATTGCTGGGTCATATGGTAGTTCTATTTGTAGTTTTTTAAGGAAACTCCATACTGTTCTCCCTCATGGCTGTATCAGTTTACATTCCCACCAACAGTGCAAGAGGGTTCCCTTTTCTCCACACCCTCTCCAGCATTTATTGTTTCTAGATTTTTTGATGATGGCCATTCTGACTGGTGTGAAATGTTATCTCATTGTAGTTTTGATTTGCATTTCTCTAATGGTTAATGATGTTGCAGCTGCGTTTTTTTCTCTCAAGACTGCTTTGGCTATTCGGGGTCTTTTGTGTGTCCATACAAATTTTAAGATTTTTTGTTCTAGTTCTGTAAAGAATGCCATTGGTAATTTGATAGGAATTGCATTGAATCTGTAGACTGCTTTGAGTAGCATAGTCATTTTCACAATATTGATTCTTCCAATCCAAGAACATGGTATATTTCTCCATCTGTTGGTATCATCTTTAATTTCTTTCATCAGTGTCTTATAGTTTTCTGCATACAGGTCTTTTGTCTCCCTAGGTAGGTTTATTCCTAGGTATTTTATTCTTTTTGTTGCAATGGTAAATGGGAGTGTTTCCTTAATTTCTCTTTCAGATTTTTCATCATTAGTGTATAGGAATGCAAGAGATTTCTGTGCATTAATTTTGTATCCTGCAACTTTACCAAATTCATTGATTAGCTCTAGGAGTTTCCTGGTGGCATCTTTAGGATTCTCTATGTATAGTATCATGTCATCTGCAAACAGTGACAGCTTTACTTCTTCTTTTCCAATTTGTATTCCTTTTACTTCTTTTTCTTCTCTGATTGCCAAGGCTAGGAGTTCCAGAACTATGTTGAATAATAGCGGTGAGAGTGGACATCCTTATCTTGTTTGCTATTCAATACAAAGTCTTTACCAAAGATTTAAGAACAACAATTGGGAAATGAAGAGTAAATACAGCTAGAGAATGTGATCTACAAAATCTCCGGAGTGCACAACACACAAATATCCAGCTCATACTCTGCCTGCTATGGGCTGAACTATGTGTCCCTCTGACAAATTTGTATGTTGAAGCCTTAATTCCCAATGTAACTGTATTTGGAGCTAGGGCTTTTAGGAGCTAATTAAGATTAAATGAGGTCATAAGGGTGGGCATCCTAATTTAATAGGATTGGTGGCCTTATTAGAAGAGGAAGACACAGGGAATTGCCTGACGGTCCAGTGGTTAAGACTTGGCGATTTCACTGCCTAAGCCTGGGTTCAATCCCAGGTTGGGAAACTGAGATCCCGCAAGCCATGTGGCATGGCCAGAAAAAAAAGAAAAAAAAAGAGGAAGATACATTCTCTCTCTCTCTCTCTCTCTCTCTCCCCCCACCCCCCGCCTCTGCATGCACAAACCGAGGAAGGACCATGTGAGGACATATCAAGACAGCCATCTGCAAGCCAGGAAGAGAGGTCTCACCAAGACCGAATTGGCAGGCACCTTAATCTTGGGCTTCCCAGACAGGAGTGAATTGGGAGAATTTCCAGTTAAATAGTTGTCTCCTGTCACACATGGAATCAGCTATATGCACTCATTTCAAGAGTAAGTTCTCTATGAGAAATGAATTTCTGTTGTTTAAGGCACTCAACTATGGTATTTTTAAAAATTTATTTATTTATTCATTTATTTAATTTTTGGCTGCATTGGGTCTTCGCTGCTGCATGCGGGCTTTCTCTAGTTGCAGTGAGCGGGGGCTACTCTTTGTTGTGGGGTGCAGGCTTCTCATTGTGGTGGCTTCTCTTGTTGTGGAGCACAGGCTCTAGGCACGCGGGCTTCAGTAGTTGTGGCTCGCAGGCTCTAGAGTGCAGGCTCAGAAGTTGTGGCGCACGGGCTTAGTTGCTCCGTGGCATGTGGGATCTTCCTGGACCAGGGCTCGAACCCGTGTCCCCTGCATTGGCAGGCGGATTCTTAACCACTGCACCACCAGGGAAGCCCCTCAGCTATGGTATTTTGTTATGACGCCCAAGCAGACTAATACACTGCTCCATGTAGTGAACTCCACCTTGCTCTGACAGGAGTTGCCGAAGATGTGGCTGTAATCAAGGAGGATATTTAATCCATGGCAAGCAGAGGAAGAACTTTTGGGGCCTTAGCGTGCCCAGACTGGAGATGGCTGTGGACTTGGTAGATGGCCTCCAGGGAGAACAGGAACACATGAGACAAACTCCTGTGCTTGAGTGCCAACTTTCCTTTCACCCCCAATTTATGACCAGTTTATCTGTGTGTGTGTGCATGTGCACACACACTAATGCATATTTTATTATGCCTCCAATTATCTTTGTAATTAAGACATTTTAAATATACTTTAAAGTGAGTACAGGAAGAATGAAAGGGGAGGCATTAAAGAGAATACCCGTAGAAAGCAAACAGAAAGAGGCAGAGAGAAAGAAAAAGGAGGAAATTAGAAGATGGGAATAAATGGCGGAGGAAACACAGATTACTAGCGTGAGTTCCCTGCATTCACATCAGTTGGCAACATGAGAAGTGACTAAAGAGACAGCAGGGTCAAGAAATAGTCAACCACGGATGTAAAAACTTACATTGATTATCATTGGGAGAAGTTGGGTGAATGCATATAGGAACTCTCAGTAGTACTGTTTTTGCAACTTCTTGTGAGTCAAAGTATTTAAAAACTGAAAGTATATGCATATTTAAAATATATAAATATATTTTAGCTTAGAAGAAAAGCTACATCTAAAACTCCACTGAGCAGGTAATATAACATACTGTCAAATAAGAGTATAGTTTTTATCCGTTAAGTGATCTGTTGAATATTCTTTTTTTTTTTAGTAATATTAAAGTTTTATTCAAGGGATAGACACCTACAAAATGTTAAAGGGCAAATGGCAGAGGTTTAGGTCTGATACTATTTAATTAATTTTAACTAATAATTAGGGAAAATATGAGGGACATACAAAGAACAAAATATGGACATTTTCCACGGTTATGAAATTGAATAAATATTCTCTTATACAGATCTTGTGCCAACCAATGTGCTAGGAGCTATGAATATAGATGTGAAAAGATAAGGTCACTGTCCACAAGGAATTGATGGTTTAGTGGAGAAATAGATACACATATAATAAATACAAATATATTTAATAAATATAATATGACCACTATTTCAAAGGAGAAATGGACAGATTCTGTAGTGGACATTTGTTTGTTTTGGTTGTTCAGCTTCTAAATATCCTTCCTATTTGGAAGCAATCTGAAGACCAACAAGAGGCAGGGCTGCGCTGCCCAATATGGAAACCTAGAGGGGGCCCTGCCATTGTCCCCTGTATTGGCCGGTGGATTCTTAACCACTGGACCACCAGGGAAGTCCCAAGTTACTGGTCATTCTTAGCTGCAGTGGTATGTTGGAGTCAGCTTGTACCTGCTCATGAAAGCTTATTGTAAATTATTCAGGAATATTGTGAAAATATTGTGACAGTGCTGAGTGTATTAATTTCCTGTAACTGGTATAAAAAACTGCCACAAACTCAGTGCTTTAAAGCATCACAAATTTATTACCTTATAGCTGTAGAAGTAACAAGTCTAACATTGGTCATCAGGGCTGCATACCTTCTGGAAACTCTAAGGGAAAATCTGTTTGATTGCCTGTTCCTTTCCTTGGCTGTAGGAATTACCTTCATCCATCTTCAAAGCCAGCAGCACAGCGTCTTCTACTCTCTCTTTTTCTGACCTCTGCTTCTATTGGCGTATCTCTTTCTCCTCCCTGTGATGACATGGAGCCCACCTAGATAATCCAGAATAATCTTTCCACCTCTGAATCCTTAACTTAATCACATCTGCAAACCTCGTTTTGCCATGTCAGGTAACATATTCACAGGTTCTGGGGATTCAGCTGTAGACATTTTTGAGGAGCCATTATTCAGCCCGCCATTAATGATCAATCTTTCAATTCTTACTGAGTACAGACTTGGTCTCAGATTCCTAACATAAGCACTTCATAGCAATAGGTCTGAGTCAGCACAGGAGATAAAAACCTATATTCCTATCTTTAACCAATGTTAAATTTGTCCAATCATTCAACACATATTAAGTTTTTACTATGAGTTATGTGTTGTGCTAGACAAATGTTGATGGAAATGGATGTAGACCCTGCCCTAGTGGAGGTCAAAGTCTATGGGGGAAGAGAGGCACTAAGCAAGTAAGCCAACCAAGGAATACAATAAAAAAGTAAGAAGAGTGCTAGCAAGGGAACAAACAGGGTCCTGATAGAGAGCAGGTGTGATGGTCAGGGAACCCATGTGTAAGAGGGTAACAAGCTGAGGCTTGAAGGATTGGGAATCAGTGCTGTGAAGAGTGGAGAAAGATGTTACCAGTGAGGGACCTCTGTGTGGGAAAGCTCTGAGGCCGGACTAAATGCTTTCATGGAACCAACACTGACAGTGCTGAGAGAGAATGCTGTGGCAGCCCCAGATTGCTTCCTTGAGGTACAGATTCTCTGAATAAAGCTGACTTATTTCCCCATAGAGGACTTACCATGGTGAGACTGTATTCACCCAACTTCCGTCCCCACCTGGCCACAGCCCAAGCCACACCCTTTGACTAGAGCCAACTAGCAAAGAAAGCTGTTAGAAAATAACCTTTGTTCTCATTCTTCACCTCTCCAGATTGCCATGCTGCAGCACTTGAGTTTGGCCAGAGTCTTTCAACAGTCTGTTTTTCTGTGTAGGAGGGAGAAATTGGACTTGTGCATTAGTTCAGAGGGATATAACATTCTAGACAAGTATATATTGCTTTTATTTTAAAGGAGCAACTAGTATGTTCTCTGCCCATGAATCTGTTACACACATTGACGCTGTTAAACAGATACCCTTTAACTGAATAAAAAAGGTACAGTTTTACCTATCTGTTGAATATTTGAAAATGTCGTAGTAGCTTTTTCCTTCCAGAACTGCTGTTTCCGTCTTGCTTCATATTTCATGTTTGATTAATACTGTCATTGTTCCTAAATGCCCCTACTGTTAACTACGTTTTATTCACTGGAACCTCTAATTTGTCTTTTATTATTGTCCTTTCTGTTTTCAAATTAAGGTATTGATATTATTCCCCCTTTTTAAACTTTTTTAAATTGAAGTATAGTTGATGTACATAAGTTACAGGTGTGCAATATAGTGATTCACAGTTTTTTAAAGTTATACTCTGTTTATAGTTATTATAAAATATTGGCTATATTCCCTATGTTGTACAACATATCCTTGTAGCTGACATTATTCCCATTTTAGGACAGAATTCTTGAACTCAAAAACCAAACCTTTAAAAATCTCTATTGTCGGGCTTCCCTGGTGGTGCAGTGGTTGAGAGTCCACCTGCCAATGCAGGGGACGCGAGTTCGTGCCCCGGTCCGGGAAGATCCCACATGCCGCGGAGCAGCTGGGCCTGCGCGTCCGGAGCCTGTGCTCCGCAGCGGGAGAGGCTACAACAGTGAGAGGCCCGCATACTGCAAAAAAAAAAAATCTCTATTGTCTCTTGTCATGAAGAACTCTTTGGTAGGAATGTCTGTTTTAAGGAACTTTAACAAAGGCCAGAGAGGGAAGGCAGAGCTTAATTCTGCAAGTTGCTGTACTGACTCCATATAGCCACCAGGGGGAGAAAAAAACCGTTGAAGCTCTTTTATCTCCAGAGCTTCTGCAATATTTTTCTCTAGCTGTAATCTTTGCCTTTGACTTGTTCCAACCCAAACATGTACCTAAATTAGGGAAGCAACTTGCATAAAGCAGCTCAGTCCTGTTTTCCTCATATAATATAATTCCTGGGAGCCTTTCCTATTTGTTTACTGCTCCACCAAAATGGTTAAGTGGCCCATGTGACAAAGTGAGCTTTGTAAGCAAAAGTGAGGTCATGAGGATACAAATTCTGACCACTACTGTGTGCAGACATGCCCAGTAGATCATGTAGCAGAGAATCAAAGCGAACTCATCTTTTCACACAGATGTGTGCATCTTGTACACTTCAGACTGAGCTCACAAAAGTGGCTGGAAAAAAAAAGGAAGGGACCCTGGATGCTGAAAGGGTTACAGTGCTTTAGCCAAGCTAAAAGCAACACTAAGCTATAAAATGACAAGTGCAATGTATTCTGAGGGCTTCCTACCACTTCACAGAAGAGGAACTGGGAGCATAGTCTCTTGTAAAGAAGTTCTAGACATATTGCAGTCATTTGATCACTGACAGGCAGCAGGAAT
>NW_006780148.1:887922-912053 GCF_000442215.2 Lipotes vexillifer
GCAGGAATTTTTCAAGCAGGTAAAAGTAGAGATGCAGAGGTGACGGGTCATTTTATAATGATCATCTAATAGATTTCATGAAAAATTGCCTCTATTTATATCTCTATTGATGAATTTACTAAAAGGAATGTGCTCAAATTTATCAAAAAACTGATAGAGTCAATTCAATTTAGTGAATCATTGAATTATTTTAACCATGTCTTCTGGATTCTCTCCTCACGCTCCAATCACTCATGGACTCAAACAAACAAAAAGTGTTTGGCACTGCCTTCTTAAATTTAGGTTCAATAGATGGGGCAATTGGGCTCAGATATCTAAATTTTTAAAAAGTTGTAGAGATGAGTTTGATTCATGGTCAGACCTGAGAAAACGTGACATGGATTCACCATGTGAATGAATGGTGATGAATTTATTATTTCTGACAAATATGTCAAGGTGGGACTTCCCTGGTGGTCCAGGGATTAAGACTCCATGCTCCCAGTGCAGGGGGCCTGGGTTCAGTCCCTGGTCTGGGAACTAGGTCCTGCATGCCGAAACTAAAAGATCCCACATGCTGCCACTAAAGATTCTGCACGCGGCAACAAAGATCCTGCATGCCGCAACTAAGACCCGGCGCAGCCAAATAAATATATAAATAAGTAAATAAATATTTCTTAAAATGTGTCGGGACCTCCCGTGGCGCAGTGGTTAAGAATCTGCCTGCCAATGCGGGGGACACATGTTTGAGCCCTGGTCTGGGAAGATCCCTCATGCTTCCGAGCAACTAAGCCAGTGCACCGCAACTACTGAACCTGCCCTCTAGAGTCCTCCAGCCACAACTACTGAGCCCGCGTGCCACGACTACTGAAGCCCATGCACCTAGAGCCCGTGCTCTGCAACAAGAGAAGACACCGCAATGAGAATCCCTCACATGGCAAGGAAGAGTAGTCCCTGCTCACCACAACTAGAGAAAACCTGCACATGGTAACGAAGACCCAACGCAGCCAAAAATAAATAAATAAATAAATTTATGTTTACAAATGTGTCAAGGTTATGGAAGAGAGAAGCTGGATGAAGGGTATACAGGAACTCTCTGTACTTTGCAACTTTTCTGTAAATCTAAAATTATTCCAAAATAAAAGTTTATTTTAAAGTTAAAAAAAAACTTAATAGAACAAATTTAGTTAAATAACCATTAAATATTTTATCTAAATGTTTCCCATCAAAAAATATTATTTAATTGTCAAATTTTTTTAAAAAGGAGATTGTAAAACAGTTTTATATGTATAATATAGATGAAATACAAGTAATTGAAAAGATATATTATACTACATATTACAGTTACCTCTCTTTGGAAGATGGGATTATAGGTGATTTTTTTTTTCCTGGTTACCATTATTTTTAAAATTTTCTATAATAAGTAGGTGTTATTTTGGTAATGAAAGAGGTTTTGTTTTTTGGGTTTTTTTCAATTTAATGTTCTCCAATATAACTCTAGAGAGGTCCCATATCAAGGCCAGTTATCATGCACAGCTCTGGGCTTTTTCCAAAGTTCTGATTCTTATTAAATAGTGCTTTCTAGGAAGTACTCCACTTAATGATGGTAATTTGACTCCAGGCAGAGGTTGGAGAAGACAGATTCAATCTCCTCTAGGTCCTTCAAGTCAGAGCAGATCCAGAGCTGGATCAGAAAGCCCAAAGATGGCTCAATGGGAAAAAGTACTAGTCTTTTACATAACATAAAATGTACCATTGTAATCATTTTTAAGTATACAATTCAGTGGCATCAGATAAGTACATTAGCAGTGTTGTGTAGTCAAAACCACTATCCATTTCCAGAACTTTTCATCATCCCAAACTGAAAATCTCTACCCATTAAACATTAACTCTTCATATCTCCTTACCCCCAGCCACTGGCAGCCTCTTTTTACTTTCTGTCTCCATGAATTTAACTACTTTAGGTACCTCAAGTAAGTAGAATCATACAATATTTGTCCTTTTGTGTCTAGCTTGTTTCACTTTAGCAAATGTTTTCAAGGTTTATCTATGTTGTAGCATGTGTCAGAATTTCATTCCTTTTTATGACTGAATAATATTTCATTGTATATTTTGTTTATCTGTATTTTGTTTATCTGTTCATCAGTCGAGGGACATTTGAGTTGTTTCCACCTTTTGGCCATTGTGAATAATGTTACTATGAACATTGGTGTACAAGTATCTGTTCAAGTCTCTGCTTCTAATTCTTTGGAGTATACAATAACAATAATTCTAGGAGTAGAATTACCGGGTCATAAGGTAATTCTGTGTTTAACTTTTTCAGGAAAACAGCTAAGCTGTTTTCCTCAGAGGCTGCACCATTTCACATTCCCACAAGCAGTGCACAAGGAAGGGTTCCAATTTCTCCATACCTTTGTCAACACTTGCTATTTTCTATTTTTGTTTTGTTTTGTTTTATCATAGTTATCGCACTGAGTGTGTGAACCACCCACATTTTATATGTCATGTGTATTCTTAGCAAGCACACTACCAACAAACAATTATACTTGTTCGTTAAGATTTGTCACAATAAAAAAATAAAATAATTAAAAAAAAGATTTGTCACAATAATTAATAATTGAACCAGGACAGTTGAAAAGCAAAGTTTGCTGTTTACTGTCCCATCTCCAGGACAGTGTGTCAGAAAACAGGCACGGGACTAGATTGCCACCAGAAAGCAGGACTAGAGGGGGCAGGAGGGCTTCGGAGGGAAATACTGGAGAGGCAATCAGAGCCCAGAGGAAACCAAGCAAAGCCAAAAGCACACGACAGGGGGCGCCTTCAAGATGGTAGAGAAGTAAGACGTGGAGATCACCTGCCTCCCCACAAATACATCAGAAATATATCTACATGTGGAACAACTCCTACAGAACACCTACTGAACGCTGGCAGAAGACCTCAGACTTCCCAAAAGGCAAGAAAGTCCCCACGTACCTGGGTAGGGCAAAAGAAAAAAGGAAAAACAGAGACAAAAGAATAGGGGTGGGACTTGCACCTCTGGGAGGGAGCTGTGAAGGAGGAAAGGTTTCCACACACTAGGAAGCCCCTTCACTGGTGGAGACAGAGGGGTGCATGGAGGGGAAGCTTCAGAGCCACGGAGGAGAGCACAGCAGCAGGGGTGCGGAGGGCAAAGCGGAGAGATTCCCGCACAGAGGATCGGTGCTGACCGGCACTCACCAGCCTGAGAGGCTTGTGTGCTCACCCGCCGGCATGGGCGGGGACTGGGAGCTGAGCCTCGGGCTTTGGTTGGATCCCAGGGAGAGGACTGGGGTTGGTTGCGTGAGCACAGCCTGAAGGGGGCTAGTGTGCCACAGCTAGCTGGGATGGAGTCCATGAAAAAGTCTCGACCTGCCTAAGAGGCAAGAGACCATTGCTGTGGGGTGTGTGAGGAGAGGGGATTCAGAACACCACCTAAACAAGCTCCAGAGATAGGCACAAGCAGCAGCTATCAGCATGGACCCCTGAGACAAGCATGAAATGCTAAGGCTGTTGCTACAGCCACCAAGAAGCCTGTGTGCAAGCACAGGTCACTATCCACACCTCCCCTCCCGGGAGCCTGTGCAGCCCACCACTGCCAGGGTCCCGGGATCCAGGGACAACTTCCCCAGGAGAACACATGGCGTGCCTCAGGCTGGTGCAACGTCACGCCGGCCTCTGCCGCCACAGGCTCATCCCGCATTCCGTACCCCTCCCTCCCCCCAAACCCCGGCCTGAGTGAGCCAGAGCCCCCGAATCAGCCGCTCCTTTAACTCCGTCCTGTCTGGGTGGGGAACAGATGCCCTCAGGCGGCCTACATGCAGAGGCAGGGCCAAATCCAAAGCTGAACCCCAGGAGCTGTGCACACAATGAAGAGAAAAGGAAATCTCTCCCAGAAGCCTCAGGAGCAGCAGATTAAATCTCCACAATCAACTTGATGTACCCTGAATCTATGGAACACCTGATTAGACAATGAATCATCCCAAAATTGAGGTGGTGGACTTTGGGAGCAACTGTAGACTTGGAGTTTGCTTTCTGCATCTAATTTGTTTCTGGTTTTATGCTTATCTTACTTTACTATTTAGAGCTTATTATCATTGGTAGATTTGTTTACTGATTTGGTTGCTCTCTTTCTTTTTTAATTTCATATACATATATTTTTTCCTTTTTCTCTTTTTGTGAGTGTGTATGTGTATGCTTCTTTGTGTGATTATGTCTGTATAGCTTTGCTTTTGCCATTTGTCCTAGGGTTCTGATTGTCCTTTTTGGTTTTGTTTGTTTGTTTGTTAGTATAATTTTTAGTGCTTTTATCATTGGTGGATTTGTTTTTTGGTTTGCTTCCTCTCTTCTTACTTTCTCTCTTTTTTTTTTTACTTATTAATTTTTTAAAATATTTTTTTCTACTTTAATTATTTTATTTTATTTATTTTTTCTTCCTTTCTTTTTCTCCCTTTTTTTCTGAGCCGTGTGGATGACAGGGTCTTGGTGCTCTGGCCGGGTGGCAGGCCTGAACCTCTCAGGTGGGAGAGCCGAGTTCAGGCCACTCGTCCACCAGAGACCTACCAGCCCCATGTAATACCAAACGGCAAAAGCTCTCCCAGAGATCTCCATCTCAACGCTAAGACCCAGCTCCACTCAACAACCAGCAATCTACAGTGCTGGACACCCTATGCCAAATAACTAGCAAGACAGAAACACAAACCCACCCATTAGCAGAGAAGCTGACTAAAATCATAATAAGGTCACAGACACCCCAAAACATATCAGTGGATGCAGACCTGCCCACCAGAAAGACAAGATCCAGCCTCATCCACCAGAACACGGGCACTAGTCTCCTCCACCAGGAAGCCTAAACAACCCACTGAAACAACTTTACCCACTGGGAACAGACACCAAAAACAAGGGGAACTACGAACATGCAACCCACTAAACAGAGGCGCCAAACACAGTAAGTTAAGCAAAATGAGAAGACAGAGAAATACACAGCAGATGAAGGAGCAAAGTAAAAACCCACTAGACCAAACAAATGAAGAGGAAATAGGCAGTCTACCTGAAAAAGAATTCAGAGTAATGATAGTAAAGATATCCAAAATCTTGGAAATAGAATGGAGAAAATACAAGAAACGTTTAAAAAGGCCCTACAAGAACTAAAGAGCAAACAAACAATGATAAACAACACAATAAATGAAATTTAAAATTCTCTAGAAGGAATCAATAGCAGAATAACTGAGGCAGAAGAACGGATATGTGACCTAGAAGACAAAATATTGGAAATAGCTACTGCAGAGCAGAATAAAGAAAAAAGAATGGAAAGAGTTGAGGACAATCTCAGAGACCTCTGGGACAACATAAAATGCACCAACATTCGAATTATAGGGGTCCCAGAAGAAGAAGACAAACAAAAAAGGGACTGATAAAATATTAGAAGAGATTATAGTTGAAAACTTCCCTAATATGGGTAAGGAAATAGTCAGTCAAGTACAGGAAGCATAGAGAGTCCCATACAGGATAAATCCAAGGAGAAACATGCCAAGGCACATATTAATCAAACTATCAAAAATTAAATACAAAGAAAAAATATTAAAAGCAGCAAGGGAAAAGCAACAATTAACATACAGGGAATCCCCATAAGGTTAACAGCTGATCTTCCAGCAGAAACTCTGCAACACAGAAGGGAGTGGCAGGACATATTTAAAGTGATGAAAGGGAAAAACCTACAACCAAGATTACTGTACCGAGCAAGGAGCTCACTCAGATTCGATGGAGAAATTAAAACCTTTACAGACAAGCAAAAGATAAGAGAATTCAGCACCACCAAACCAGCTCTATGACAAATGCTAAAGGAACTTCTCTAGGCAGGACACACAGGAGAAGGAAAAGACCTACAATAACAAACCCAAAACAATTAAGAAAATGGTAATAGGAACATACATATCGATAATTACCTTAAATTAAATGGACAAAATTGATAAACCATTAGCCAGACCCATCAAGAAAAAAAGGGAGAAGACTCAGATCAATAGAGTTAAAAATAAAAAGGAGAAGTAACAACTGACACTGCAGAAACATAAAGGATCATGAGAGATTACTACAAGCAACTATATGCCAATAAAATGGACAACCTGGAAGAAATGGACAAATTCTTAGAAAAGCACAACCTTCTGAGACTGAACCAAGAAGAAATCGAAAATATAAACAGACCAATCACAAGCACTGAAATTGAAACTGTGATTAAAAATCTTCCAACAAAAAAAAGCCCAGGACCAGATGGCTTCACAGGTGAATTCTATCAAACATTGAGAGAAGAGCGAACACCTATCCTTCTCAAACTCTTCCAAAATATAGCAGAGAGAGGAACACCCCCAAACTCATTCTACGAGGCCACCATCACCCTGATACCGAAAGCAGACAAAGATGCCACAAAAAAACAGAAAACTACAGGTCAATATCACTGATGAACATAGATGCAAAAATCCTCAACAAAATACTAGCATACCAAATCCAAGAGCACCTTAAAAGGGTCATACACTATGATCAAGTGGGGTTTATCCCAGGAATGCAAGGATTCTTCAATATAGGCAAATCAATCAATGTGATACTCCATATTTACAAATTGAAGGAGAAAAACCATATGATCATCTCAATAGATGCAGAAAAAACTCTTGACAAAATTCAACACCCATTTATGATAAAAACTCTCCAGAAAGTAGGCATAGAGGGAACTTACCTCAACATAATAAAGGCCATATATGACAAACCCACAGCCAACATCGTTCTCAATGGTGAAAAACTGAAACCATTTCGACTAAGATCAGGAACAAGACAAGGTTGCCCACTCTCACCACTATTATTCAACATAGTTTAGGAAGTTTTAGCCACAGCGGTCACAGAAGAAAAAGAAATAAAAGAAATCCAAATCAGAAAAGAAGAAGTAAATCTGTCACTGTTTGCAGATGACATGATACTATACGTAGAGAATCCTAAAGATGCTACCAGAAAACTACTAGAGCTAATCAATGAATTTGGTAAAGTAGCAGGATACAAAATTAATGCACAGAAATCTCTGGCATTCCTATACACTAATGATGAAAAATCTGAAAGAGAAATTAAGGAAACACTCCCATTTACCATTGCAACAAAAAAGAATAAAATACCTAGGAATAACCCTATCTAGGGAGACGAAAGACCTGTATGCAGAAAACTGTAAGGCAATGATGAAAGAAATTAAACATGATACCAACAGATGGAGAGATATACCATGTTCTTGGATTGCAAGAATCAATATTATGAAAATGACTATACTACCCAAAGCAATCTACAGAGTCAATGCAATCCCTATCAAACTACCAATGGCATTTTTCACAGAACTAAAACAAAAAATTTCACAGTTTGTATGGAAACACAAAAGACCCCAAATAGCCAAAGCAATCATGAGAAAGAAAAATGGAGCTGGAGGAATCAGGCTCCCTGACTTCAGACTACAATACAAAGCTACAGTAATCAAGACAGTATGGTGCTGGCACAAAAACAGAAATACAGATCAGCGGAACAGGATAGAAAGCCCAGAGATAAACTCACACACATATGTCACCTTATCTTTGACAAAGGAGGCAAGAATATACAATGGAGAAAAGACAGTCTCTTCAATAAGTGGTGCAGGGAAGACTGGACAGTTACATGTAAAAGAATGAAATTAGAACACTCCCTAACACCATACACAAAAATAAACTCAAAATGGATTAAAGACCTAAATGCAAGGCCAGACACTATAAAACTCTTAGAGGAAAACATAGGCAGAACACTCCATGACATAAATCACAGCAAGATCCTTTTTGACCCAGCTCCTAGAGAAATGGAAATAAAAACAAAAATAAACAAATGGGACCTAATGAAACTTCAAAGCTTTTGCACAGCAAAGGAAACCATAAACAAGATGAAAAGACAACCCTTAGAATGGGTGAAAATATTTGCAAACAAAGCAACTGACAAAGGATTAATCTCTAAAATATACAAGCAGCTCATGCAGCTCAATATCAAAAGAACAAACAACTCAATCGAAAAATAGGCAGAAGACCTAAACAGACATTTCTCCAAAGAAAATATGCAGATTGCCAACCAACACATGAAAGGATGCTCAACATCACTAATCAGTAGAGAAGTGCAAATCAAAACTACAGTGAGGTATCTATCACCTCACAGCAGTCAGAATGGCCATCATCAAAAAAATCTAAAAACAATAAATGCTGGAGAGGGTGTGGAGGAAAGGGAACCCTCTTGCACTGTTGGTGGGAATGTAAATTGATACAGCCACTATGGAGAACAGTATGGAGGTTCCATAAAAAACTACAAATAGAACTACCATATGACCCAGCAACCCCACTACTGGGCATATACCCTGAGAAAACCATAATTCAAAAAGAGTCATGTACCAAAATGTTCATTGCAGCTTTATTTATAATAGCCAGGACATGGAAGCAACCTAGGTGTCCATCGACAGATGAATGGATAAAGAAGATGTGGCACATATATACAGTGGAATATTATTCAGCCATAAAAGGAAACAAAATTGAGTTATTTGTAATGATGTGGATGGACCTAGAGACTGTCATACAGAGTGAAGTAAGTCAGAAAGAGAAAAACAAATATAGTATGCTAACACATATATATGTAATCTAAAAAAAAAAAAAAAAAGGTTGTGAAGAACCTAGGGGCAGGACAGGAATAAATATGCAGACATAGAGAATGGACTTGAGGACACAGGGAGGGGGAAGGGTAAGCAGGGATGAAGTGAGAGAGTGGCATTGACATATATACACTACCAGATGTAAAATAGGCAGCTAGTGGGAAGCAGCCGCATAGCACAGGGAGATCATCTCAGCACAGGGAGATCAGCTTGGTGCTTTGTGTCCACCTAGCGGGGTGGGATAGGAAGGGTGGGAGGGAGACTCAAGAGGGAGGAGATATTGGGATGTATGTATATGTATAGCTGATTCACTTTGTTATAAAGCAGAAACTAACACACCATTGTAAAGCAATTATCCTCCAATAAAGATGTTAAAAAAAAAAAAAAAGCACATGACAAAGAGATAAAGGAAGAAAAAAGGAGAAAGATTAAAGAGTTAAGGGGAAGGAGTAAGAGACCAAAAATTCAAAGGAGATTTTACCCAAACAGAAATATTACCACCTGCCACTCATCTGGATCAAGCCTGCCTCCAGAAAAGCCAGTTTGGCAGGTTGAAAAAAGAAAAGGGTAAAAATCAAAGCTTCTGATTTGAGCGTTAAGAAACATATCTGGGCATGACCCTTTTATATTTTGATCATTTTTGGTTACCTCTTTAATCCCCACCCCAATTAAATTTCTTAATTTCAGAAATTAAGTGATTTCTGAAGTTAACCTGGGCATTACATAATCACAAAATTATTCAGGCATCTAACAATAAAACTCCTTTCACCAGTTTTCAGAAATAGATGTCTGGTTGTGTGCAATCAGGAAATTACCAAACTTGCATGTCTCATACACCATCCTGTCCCACAAAAGCATTTTGAAGGTTGACAACATAGTTTATATTTTAAAAGAGTTTTTAAGCATTTTATTTCCTTTTTTTTTCTAAAACTGTTAGGTTTTAATAAAAGCCTTCCATTTCAACTGTAAAGGATTAATCTCGAAGCCTTGAGTAAAACAATTTAAAGTATAGATAATATTTTTGATTGCAATAATTGACTCCTATGCCTAATGCCTTTTTTCCTCCATTTCACACTGGAACTTGGTGATCTGAAAAGAGATTTATTTTTTAAATCTTAAAATTAAAAACAACACTTGTGAAAAATATTCTTCCTGAAAAATATTTTAAATATTCTCTTGAAACATTTGTCATAGAAAAAGAAAAAACTAAATGAAAAATAGAAAAATTCTAAATGGAACCTTATCTATTATGCTACTCTCCAAAACTAATTTCATTTCTAGGCACAACTAACTGGACATCTTTGGAGACCTTCAGGGAAAGCCTACTGTGCTTCGGGACATAATATAGGTCATTTAGTAAAACAAAATTTCCTCATGAGTCAGCAGTGGGACAATCTTGTTTATACGTAAAATGACACATAAGGCATAAACAGGAATCTCAGGTTGACCTTTTAAGGTGCCAAGTAGGCATTATCTCATCCATTTTACTATATGTCATTTCAAGAACATATTTACTTACAACTTATCTTCTTTTTCTTAATTTCTGCTGAGGTTCCTTTTTTATACTGTCATTCAATTCCTCTATATCACAGAAACAATCAAACACTGTTTATTGAGCTCCTTTTGTGGACACCACACTAGCAGACATCATGAGAGACAGAAATGAGGTAAAACATAATTCTTGGTCCTTAAAAGAAGTGACTTTTTTTTTAAGATTTCACAAGAGCTGTGCGGCCTGTACGTTTTGCCTTCTGATATAATTAGTTATTTAAACATCTGTCTCTCCCAATAGACTATACATGTGAATTCCTGAAGATAGGGATAAAAACTATCCAGGAACCAGGCTTTATTCTTCCATGGATCCATCACAATCCAATAAATATTTATTGAAAAATATAAACAGATGGGCCACAATTTACAATATCATGTTTCTATAGTTTATTAGTTAAGTTTCAGGGGCTCAGCACAAGATTTCCCATAGAAAATTTTAAAATTGGTGGTTCAATGCCCAAACTGGTAAAAATGGGAGTTCAGTGGCCAAACCCACAACACTGGAAGTTGAATTTTGATACTGTATTCTGGTATGTAAGGTGTAGGAGAGCAGGAAATGTTTCTCTCTTGGTGTATCAGTAAGAATACTTTTGCTACAAAGCAACATGAATCAACTCTACGGGAGCTTGATGTGTACAGAATCATAATCAATGAAGCATATGACAGAGGAAGAGAGTAGACTATAAGAGCACACGATAGAGAAGGATAGAGAAGGGATGTGGAAAGTTTCCAAGAGGTTGTTTCATTTAAGGTGAATCTTGGAGGAACAAACACATTTCCAGGCAGAAGAGAAGAGAAAGGACCATCCCAATGGAGGTGGCAGCTCCTGCAAATGTGAGAAGGGGAAGTGAGAGGTTACTTGAGGCATCCAGGGAATGGCTGTTTAATAGGACAGGAAATAAAATTTTCAAGTATTCAGTCATTGATTCATATAAAAGTGTTTATTGAGTGCTTACCATGTGCTAGTATAATGAATGTCTGTTGTCTTTTTAGCTACCAGGTATCCATTTTCTCTTCCCAAAATCATCTTATTTCCTTTCGAGAAATTGCCTCATCCCAGTTCATCAGTTATATGGTACTTCTCCAGGGGCCCTGCTTTCATGGCTAGGGATGGGCATAGCTAGGACAATTGGATATTCCTTTCTTGAACTTTGCCCAGCCAAAGAGACAAAAAATGGTTGGAGTTCATCCAGTTTGCTCCAGCTACAAGACTGTTCTGTCCACTTCTGTTTCCTATTTCTTAAGAATGGCCCTGGACCTTTCCAACTTCCAAATCTGGCTCTCCATCCTTCCCTCCTGTAAATTCCCTTTGGTTTAGGTTAATTAGAGTCGGGCTTCCATTGTTAATAGCAGAAGACTCTTAACAGATACAGCCAGTCCCTATGTTAGCAATGATAATGTACAACTGAAAAAGTGGTGGTTCTTATTTTCCAGAATGGTGTTGGGGTCGTGGTGAGGATTATATAAAGAAACATAACTGGGACTTCCCTGGTGGCGCAGTGGTTAAGAATCCGCCTGCTAATGCAGGGGACACGGGTTCAATCACTGGCCTGGGAAGATCCCACATGCCGCGGAACAACTAAGCCCGTGCACCACAACTACTGAGCCTGCGCTCTAGAGCCCGCGAGCCACAACTACTGAGCCGTGTGCTGCAACTACTGAAGCCCACGCACCTAGAGCCTGTGCTCCACAGCAAAGAGAAGCCACTGCAATGAGAAGCCCGTGCACCGCGACGAAGAGTAGCCCCCACTCGCCGCAACTAGAGAAAGCCCGCGCACAGCAACGAAGACCCAACGCAGCCAGAAAAAAAAAAATTAAAAAAAAAAGAAACATACTTGAGTTATGTAAAAGATATAATGAGAGCATAAGGAGAGCAACCCTACGTCCGTCTGGGAAAATCAAGAAAGACTACACAGAAAAGGAAGCTCTTACTCTATCTCCTGAAGGAGAGGAAGAAATTTATGGATAGGGAATTGTGGAAGGACATACCCAGAAAAGAGAACTTTATGCAGGCAGGAAAAATCATGGCTTATTTGGGGAAACTACAGTATATTTTAGAATGCGAAAAAGACCTTGTATAGGATGCAGAAATGTTTGCATTTTATCCTATAAACAGTGACAAGTAATTCAAGAAATTGTAGGCAGTAGAATTATATGACAGGATTTATATTTAGAAATATAACTCTTCAGAGTATTGAGAAAAAACTAAAAGAAGGTAAGAGATGGGAAGAAGGAAGAAGTGTGAGTAGGAGAGGTGGGATGGAGAGGAGGGAAGTATTTGCCTGGAAGGAGAAAGAGTTTCCACAAACAAAAAGGTTATTTAGGTGAGAGATGGCAAGGGTTCAAGTCTAAAAATTATAGTGGGAAGGACTGAGTCTAGAGATATTTCTAAAGGTATTTGACAGACTTGAAAGCTGTTTGCTGTGGGAATTGAAGGAGAGCTGAGGGAGAATAGTATAGTCTAAGATAAAGGATAAATCACTGGGTGATTGGTAACGACTAAGATAAGGCATGCAGGGGAGGAGCAGATTTAGGAAAAGATGATGTGGCGCGTTCAGGAGGCTATGACTGCATGGCAGGTCTAGAGTTCACGATACATGGATGTGAGTTATCATGAACCAGTAATTAAAGACATGGAAGTAGATGAAATTACCCGGGAGAGTATGTGGAATGAGAAGGAAAGAAGAGGGCCCCAGATGGAAGCTTGATATGTAGCAAGTCTCCAAATATGGCCCGAGCAAACCACACCTCTCACTGTTTATGCCCTTTTATAGTCCCTGATTACATCAAGTCTGAGGTGTCAATGTTCTATATCTTGGTTGTAGTCATGGCTACACATCTACATGCATCTGTCCAAACTCATCAAATTGTACACCTAAAATGGGTGAGCTTTACGAAATGTCAATTATCCTTCAATTTTTTTTTTAATTAAGAAGAGAAATAAAGCCAAGAGAATGATATTCTAGTTCTATTATCTCCAGTGTCCTTGAGAACCAGGATTTTTGGTAAGGAGAAAATAAGGCACAGATGTAATATAGAAGGTTATATAAAAATCTCGTAGTCCTGAATTAGAATTGAAAATATCGTATGACTCATGAAGTATTTTATCAAAACGAATGAAAGGAAGAAAGGAAGAGATAAAGAAAAAACAGAAAAGAAATAATGACAAACTCAAAAGCAATTAATAACTCTAATACTCAAATGCGGTCTTAAAAATGCTTCTCAAGAGGGCTTCCCTGGTGGCGCAGTGGTTGAGAGTCCGCCTGCCGATGCAGGGGACACGGGTTCTTGCCCCGGTTCGGGAAGATCCCACATGCCGCGGAGCGGCTGGGTCCGTGAGCCGTGGCCGCGGAGCCTGTGCGTGCGGAGCCTGTGCTCCGCAACGGGAGAGGCTACAACAGTGAGAGGCCCGCGTACCGCAAAAAAAAAAAAAAAAAAATGAGTAGACCCCACTCGCTGCAACTGGAGAAAGCCCACGCGCAACAATGAAGAGCCAACGCAGCCAAAAATAAACAAGTTAATTTTTTTTAAAAAAAGTGTGGCACTGCCATTAAAAAAAAAAAATTAAGTGGTTTTATATGTCTCCCAAAATGTAACATGACACATCTACTTTGGAAAACTGGCAGTTTCTAATAAACTTATATATATGCCCTATTACCCACCAATTCTGCTTCTTAGTAACTTCCCCAAAGAAATTAAAACATACATCCATGAAAAGAGTTGTATACAAATGTCCAGAGTAGCTTTATTCATAACAGAAACAGTCTAAATGTCCATCAGTAGGGGAATGGAGGAATTCCCTGGCGGTCCGGTGGTTAGGACTCCATGCTTCCACTGCAGGGGGCACGGGTTTGATCCCTGGCTGGGGAACTAAGATCCCGCGTGCCATGTGGCACGGCGAAAATAAAAACAATTAGGGGAGTGGATAAACAAATCTGTTATATCCATACAATGGAATAGCATTCAGCAATTAAAAAAACTATTCCATGCAACAGCATGGGTAAATCTCAAAACTGTGACGAGTGAAAGAAGCCAGACCAAAAAAAAAAAAAATCACATATTGTCTGATTTCATTTATTTTTTATTTTTTTGCGGTACGTGGGCCTCTCACTGTTGTGGCCTCTCCCGCTGCGGAGCACAGGCTCCGGACGCGCAGGCTCAGCGGCCATGGCTCACGGGCCCAGCCGCTCCGCGGCATGTGGGATTCTCCCGGACCGGGGCACAAACCCATGTTCCCTGCATCGGCAGGCGGACTCTCAACCACTGCGCCACCAGGGAAGCCCTGATTCCATTTGTATGAAGTTCAACAACAGGCAAATCTAATCTATGGTAATAGAAGTCAGAATAGTAGTTATCTCAGGAGGGCAAAAAACTATTCTTCCCAGGAAGTTTGGAAAAGTACAGGTTATAAATTCTTTAGTCCGAGTCATTTTTATTAATAGAAAACTAGTTTCTCTCCACCTTCACTAAAAAAATGTTGAGCATTTGCAAAATATCTGTTATTTGAAGGGATACCAAATTCTCATTCCAGCCCTGGGAGTAACTGCCATCTGTATCATGAATAAGGGACATGGAGAAAGAAAGGAAACATACCATCGAGGTGTTGAGGGGGAGAGTGTAACTGAATACAGAAATACCTTGGCCTTCACCACCCCAAAGAGAAAGCCAGTTCTCCTGAACCACCCCCCACCCCGCCCCCCGAGTTGAGAGATTCTCCACTGCCTGGGTCCTTCTGGGAACGGAAGCTGAAGATGGAGGGAGTTTAGAAAGAGGGAGTGCTGTCATTGCCGTCAGAAATGAGTGTTTTCAGTTTCAGCTGCTAGGGGGCAGAATTGCAGCAGCAGTAATGGTGGAATGTTTCCAGATATGGAGAGGCTGGAGGCCGAATTAGGCATCTAGCCAGTGAAAAAGCAAGAAAAGTTACAGGCCACAAAAGGCACAGGAAACATAGGCTCAGCAGAGCTGGTAGGTTGGAACGAGGGTGTGTACAGACCAGGAGCATAATGCTGAGGTGGCAGTAGGCTACTGAAAACTACTGAGATGCAGGGTGAGAAGGCCCCAACCAACCTCCAGAACCTGGCATTGCCTCTGACAAGGGTGCCAAGGTGTAGCTACTGCAAGCAAGAATCCGTAAGCCCGGACACTTAAACGTATATTGGGGGCGGGGGGAAACTAGAGGAACAGTTTTCAGAGGGAACCTCCCAGGAAAGTTAGAAGGAATCCAGAAGCAAGTACAGAGAGAAAATGGGGGTGGCCTCTGTGAAAATCGAGGTAGGATTTTTCAGGACAGTGGTGAAGAAATTCTCCTCTGTCAGTAAATTGATGATTGAAATCTCACTAGCTTGCTTCTTCTTTTTTAAAAAAAAATAAATTTATTTATTTATTTTTGGCTGCATTGGGTTTTTGTTGCTGTGCGAGGGCTTTCTCTTTGTTGCTGCAGAGAGCAGGGGCTACTCTTCGTTTCAGTGCATGGGCTTCTCATTGCTGTGGCTTCTCTTGTTGCGGAGTGTGGGCTCTACACGCGTGGGCTTCAGTACTTGTGGCACACGGGCTCAGTAGTTGTGGTTCGTGGGCTCTAGAGAGCAGGCTCAGTAGTTGTGCTGCACAGGCTTAGTCGCTCTGAAGCATGTGGGATCTTCCTGGACCAGGGCTCAAACCCGTGTCCCCTGCATTTGCAAGCGTATTCTTAACCACTGCACCCCTAGGGAAGTCCCTAGCTTGCTTCTTCTTGATCTTAAATCTTCAATCCCAGGTAAAATGCAATGCTCCCCCCAAATGGAATACTTGGAGTATTTGTCAGTCGTCTGTACTATTGTACAAATGAGTGATTTATTAGACAAATGTTAATTGAGCATCTGCTTTGTGGGGCTAGAGCTTGCATTCTAGTGAGGCTGTACCAGCAATAAACAAGTAAACAGATACATAAATTAAAATTTCACACAATGAAATGGCAAAGAAGAAAATGAATCAGATACTGAGAGAAAGAGAAAGACTAGGCAGGTTGGGAGAATCTTCAGCTAAGATGCTCAGAAGAGTCTCAAGGGTGATGTCTGAGGAGTGCCAAGGAATCTACAATGCAAAGATCTGTGGGAAGAACCTCCTAGGCAAGAGGGGACAGAAGTTCAAGGGTTCAGACTTTGTAAGCTCCAAAATAAGGGGTTGGATTTTATTCTATTTGCAATGAAAAGTCATTGGAGAGTCATAAACAGAAGAGTGGTCTAGCCTCATTTACATTTTTAACAGTGTTCAGTGAGACATCAGCTCTAAGGAGGGCAGAATGGAAGCAGAGAGACCAATTAGGGACCAAGTGCAATAGTTTCAATGAGAGATGATGGCGGCTGAACTAGAGAAGAAGCCGAGGGATGGAGAGGGGTGGAGGGGTATTTACTATTTTCTAAGTGAATGAGGGAGGTCAGCAGAAGCACAGATGATGGCTAGATGTTTAGCTTGAACAACTGCATGGGTGACAGCGCTGTTAAACGAAAGGAGGAAGGCTGCAGAACCAGTCAGTGGTTGTGTCGGTTGCGGGGGTCAGGGCTCTATTTTGGACATGTTGAGTTTGAGATGCCTAACAGATATCCAATGGAGATGTCAAGTAGGCAGCTCTGGAGGAAGGTTGGGGTGGAACTGTACATGCCATTAGCATATGGAGAGTAGAGGTGCTAGCGTTTGGATGGCATTTAAAGCCATCTGCTTAAATGGGATCACCTAGCAAAAGAGTGCAGATGGGGCAGAAAAGGGAGCCCAGCCAGAGCTCCAGGCACGGGACCTGGAGGAGTGAGGCCCGGGAGGTGGACAGCAAATGAGCTGAGAAGGAAGAATCTGAGAGGTAGGACAGCCCAACATGTGGAAATCAAGAGCTGGACGTGTTTCAAGCCCAAAGGGTGTGCCGCCGTGTCTAACGCTGCCAAGCTGTTGTGCAAGATGAGAAAGCAGTGATGATGACCTTGACAAGGGTAGTTCCAGGGAGTGAGGAGGTTGAAACCCCACTGGAAACAAGGTTGTGATAAAAGGAAAACTTTCTGAGGACAGAGCTTCCTGGAGAGAGGAATACCCAGTAGTGTCAGAAAAAAGTCTACTGGGGGCACTGAAGGCCAGTCCCAAACAGAAGAGGTTCCCAACCTGGCTGAATGTCAGAATCATCTGAGGAGTTTAAGAATATATACACAAGTTTCCTGATCGCCTCCCAGATCTACTGACTTAGTAGGAGTGGGAATTGGAATATATTTGTAAATTATTATTTTTATCATCGTTAGTTTTGAACTTAGTTTTTACTAATTGAACCTATATTGTTTTAAAAGCTCCTCGGGTAATTCTGATTTAGCTGATTAGATTAGAAGGTGAGCGAGTCAGGAATATTCCCATCAAAACAGGATAAACGCTTAATCCTGATTTGAAAAAAAAAAAAGGTTGATTAACCTATAAACATTTTGGTAGAACTTTCAAATTTTGTTTATCTCCCCTAAATATTTTTTCTACCTTTAGAGCTTGCTGTCACTTTTCTTTTGATGAACTTTAGCAAAACACAAAATGAATATTCACAGAAAAACTCAGAAACAGGTAACAATGCTTAGGCATCCTGCTCTTTTTCATGGATATGTCTGCTCGTGACTGTGATTTTATACTGCATACATAGAATTAGAGAATAGAATTTTTTTCTGCTATTGAAACTGTTTTTTGTATGTAATAGTGGCATTGTTTTTAGCAGTTTTGACAGTGTTATGCAAATTGCCATCAGAACGGGTTTGAGAATTGCTAAAACGAGCCCTGAAATCCATTCATGCTCTCTCTCTCCCTTTTCTTCTCTAAATCTCTCTCCCTCTCTCTCTCCCTCCTCCCCCACTGTCCACCCCCCACCCCCGCCACCATCACCACTTTTCTCTCGCTCTCTCTGCTCAAGTAAGCAATTTCCTCAAGGGAGGAAGGCCTGAAAGTTAAATTCCTGTCCCCCTTGAGCTCAGCCGGCTGGAAGAAAATCCCAAAACGGGAGTAATTTGATATGTCTGGAAGAAGCAGTAAAAACAAAATTCAAACTAGGAGCTTCCCTCAAAGAGGTCTTTATAACGTCTATGTGCATCACTTCACGGTTCTCAGTGCATCACTATGTCAATTACTTCGTCTGATCTTCATACCAATCCTGGGAGAAACTACGCTCTTAACAACTTCCCACCATTTAAAAAAAAACAGATGAATAAATGGAGGCTTAGAAGGGTTAAGACAGTTTCTGGAGGCCTTCAGGTAGAAAAGTATAAACTTCTAAGTGACATTTTCACAATCACAGGTGAAAAAGTGAATGAACTCAGCAATGAACAAGGAACAAACTATTGATACATCCAACAGTTTGGATGACTCTCCAGGTAATTATGCTGAGTGAAAAAAGCCAGACCCAAAAGATTACATACTCTATGATTCCATTTATATAAAATATTTGAAACGATGAACATTTAGAAACACACTAGTGGTTGCCAGGGGTTAGGTATGGTGGAAGGAGATAGGGCAGGAGGGAGTGGGTGTGGCTGAAATAAAGCAACGCAAGGGATTTTTGTGACGATGGAACTGGTCAGTATCTAAAATGGGATGGTGGAAGGAGATAGGGCAGGAGGGAGTGGGTGTGGCTGAAATAAAGCAACGCAAGGGATTTTTGTGACGATGGAACTGGTCAGTATCTAAACTGGGATGGTGGATACCTGAACCTGCACATGTGATAAAAGTGCATAGATCTAAATACACACACACACACACACACACACACACACACACACACACAAATGAGTATGAGTAAAACTGCAGAAATCTGAATAATAGATTATTTCCATGTCAACCTCCTGGTTATGATATTGCACTTTGGTTTTGCAAAATATTACCATGGGGGGAACCAGGTAACGGGTACGCTGTATTTCTGTTTAATTTCTTACAACCGCATATGAATCTGTAATTATCCCAATAAAAACTTCAATTAAAAAAATGAAATGAGTCAGGGTGTGTCCCTGGCTCCTGGCTCTTGTCTGTGCATTATTTACCTTCCCCAAGTGTAACGAAATGAGATGTGGCCTTGCTCTTGGAATCCCTAGTTTGACTCAGTGCCTTTGGAGTGAGTGAGTTAGGGATGGGGTATATCCAAATTTGACCATGGAAGGTATTGTTAAATCAGGCAAGGAAATAGTTTCCCTAAATAATTAAACTCAACAACGAGGATTTACTGTGTAGCGCAGGGAACTATATTCAATATCTTGTAATAAACTATAACGGAAAAGAATTTTTTAAAAGAATATAGATATAAGCATACATATGTATAATGGAATCGCTTTGCTGTACACTTGAAACAAACACAGAATTGTAAATCAACTATGCCTCAATTTAAAAAATAATTTAATAGAGAAAATAATAAACTCCCAGAGTGTTTCCTACATTGAGATCCAGAGAACTTAGATTTTTTTTTTTTTTTTTTTTGAAAGTATGGTTTTGGCTCCGCCTCGCAGGATCTTAGTTCCCTGACCAGGGATTGAACCTGGGCCGCAGCTGTGAAAGCGCCGAGTCCTAACCACTGGACCGCCAGGGAATTCCCAGGAGCCAGGAGAAGTTAGATTTTACACTGAGCATTGCAACATTCTAATTTTTCTGAGCTAGCTATTCCAACACATACAACCTGAGTTTTCCCTGACTTTGGGGGCTCAGCTATGGATAGGGGACAGCAGTAAGGGTAGAAAGGAGAGGATAGTAATACAGCCTTAGATCTGTGGCGTGCAGCAATCGGGGTAGATGGTGGGAAATGTGCTGCTTTCTAAGCAATTATTTGTGTGACCGAACCAGAAGCAGAGGGTCGGTCTGACCAACAGGCTGGAGCAGAATGCTCGCCTGTTCCATGCCTAGGGTTTTTTTTGCCCTTTTATTTCTCTTCTCTTCTTGTCACATAAATTTAGTTGCTTTTCTCTCCCCTCTCCCCACTGCAACTTCTTGTCTGTCTCTTTCTCTTGAATTTTCCTTGCTACATTTTTCTACTAAGACCACATTTTAATTAATACACAATTTTAAAATATTAACCAAAAAAATCACAGGAGAGTGGCTGAAGGCTGGTACAGTTCTTGCCATGAGCTCAGGACTGCAGCTCCAATCCAGAGTGGTCTCCACTGTGCAGCAGCTCCCTGACACAGGTGTGCTTCATTGTGGGGAAGAAAACCTGAGTTACCATCTGGCCCACACCACTAACTGGCCACTTGACCTAGAGCAGTTTTCTTCCTCACCTACAGGACAAAAGGGATGCACTCAGAACTCCCTCTCCAAAGTCTCTAAGTTTTGTCTGAGTCTCAAGAAACAAGCCTTTCTGGCCAGGAGTGGTGAAATGCTGAAAAAAGGCTTGCAAATGTAGGTGAAATTAGAAGGTCACTTCATTTGGAGCCTTTCCCGGAGGCTGGGTGTTCCTAGGGCCAGTAAGTTATGATCAAACCATGTGCCATCAAGCCAGGGCTGTGCAGGCAAATGCTGTAATTACACTTAGGCCTTAATGGCCGGCAGGACCTGTAGGCATTGGACCACAGAAAGGGGGTGGGTCATCAGGAGAGGAGGAGGGATCTGACCTGTGCAGAATGACTGTCGAACTAGAAAAGGCAGGTGATTCATTTCATGCATCTAGGCAGAAGTTTGGGTGGGGTGATTCAAACAGTGGCAGAGAGAAGGAAGAATTGGCTCTCCTTAGGGACTGAGTGAAGAATAGAAGACAGAAATAGAGTCAACTAGTGGAAAACACTGAAGAAGGAGAAATGGCTATTCCCCAGGCTGATTCCCATAGCGACAGCAAACCCCAACCCCTAGGCCCTCACAGGTTAGGAGCAAAGTGGAGGAGAAATTGCTCGTTGGGGGCGGGATACACAAACGTTTATTGTGCTCTTAGTCTGTGCCAGGCACTTTCATGGGTGTTACCTCATTTATTCTTCACAGCAGTTCTACAAAATAAAAATATCTCCATTTTATTGGAGAAGAAACTGATATTCAGGGAGGTCAAGTCACAAAGTAGGACCTTGGGCAGAGCCAGCCCTGAAACTGGGTTTGTCTGAGTCCTGAGCCTGAGCTCTTCCTTAGGGAGAGCTGGATACTTCTTTTGAGGTCCTTTTTAGCAGCTGCCGAGCCACCACCTACTCTGAGGTCACTTCTCACCTTGCCACTCACCATACTTGCTCATACAGTAATGACAGCTCTAGGAGTGCCACATTATCTGGCAGTGGGCAGGGAGCTGTGGCCCAGATTTTGAATCAGAAGATCCTGAATTTGAATCCTGACTCTGCTAACTTGGTGCCTGAGGGCAAGAGGCAAAACTTTATTAAGCCTCATCATTCATTTCTTTAAAGTGGGAATACTAATACTAAAGTCCTAGAGTTGTTGTGAGAATTATATATAAATGTAATGTGAAGCTCAATGCTTGGCACATTATAAATGCTTAATAAATGATGGCTATTAAATTATACCAACATGAGCCTAAGCAGGGGTTCTCAGGCTTGGCTGCACATCAGAATCACCTGGGAAGCTCTGGAAACACCGAGGCCTGGGCTGACTCCACACCCAGAGATTCTGGCTTAATAGGCCTGCGGCGCAGTCTGGGTTTGGGAGTTTTACAGACTCTCCAGGTGACTCTCCCATGGTTCTCAAGACTTCAGAACATGCTTCAGGATCACCTGGAGGGTGTGTTGTAACACAGTTTACTGGGCCACATTCCCAGATTCTACATCTGAAATCTTAAATCTTTCAGACAGCCTCCAAGCTTTCCAGATTCCTTAATGAAAATAACATTTTTATTTTTATTTATTTATTTTTTTTTCTTGCGTTATGCGGGCCTCTCACTGTTGTGGCCTCTCCCATTTGCGGAGCACAGGCTCCGGACGCGCAGGCTCAGTGGCCATGGCTCACGGGCCCAGCCGCTCCGCGGCATGTGGGATCTTCCCGAAACGGGGCACGAACCCGCGTCTCCTGCATCGGCAGGCGGACTCTCAAGCACTGCGCCACCAGGGAAGCCCTAACATTTTTATTGACTAGCTATTTTGTGAGGTTGTATTGACTAGCTATCTTGTGCGGACATTATACTAACTCCTCTACAGGTAGTGTATCTCATTTAATCCTTACAAAAACCCTATGATTATTTTTCATTTTACAAATGAGGAATCTGAAGGACTTCCCTAGCGGTCCAGTGGTTAAGACTCCGTGCTTCCACTGTTGGGGGCGGCGTGGGTTCAATCCTTGGGCGGGGAGCTAAGATCCTGCATGTCGCTGCTTGGCGTGGCCAAAAAAAAACAAAGAAAAGAAAAAGAGGAATTCTGAGTCCCTGCGTCCCTGAGAGGTTAGGTGATTTGTTCAAGGCCCCACAGCTGCTCAGTGGACAGAGCCAGTTTGGACTCCCGAGCGCATCCTCTTAATCAAGACCCTGTAGGCCCTCTTTTCCCCCTAATGCAACTGTTCTTTGATCGTACTGAGAACTGCAGGCCTTGGCCTCTTGTTTCTCCCGGTCTCTCAGCTATTATCCTTCCTTCCTTCCCTCTCTATCCTCCAGCCACGCCAAGGGTGGAGCCTGAGAACTTGCATTTCTAACAAATTCCCAAGGTGATGGTGATGCTGCTGGTCTGAGGACCACACGTTGAGAACAGCTAGCCTAAAGGAAGTGGGGAGGGGGCTGAAAGGTGGAAAAGCACTTGTTTTAAAATCCCACACCCAGGAATCATGGTTAGGTCTCCAGAGATTCACAAACCATTTGCTTCCAGAAGCAGAACAAGGTTCTAAGCCTGGGTTTCCTCACCTGTTGAATGAGGTTGTTCAGAGTTGTTGGGAGATGTGGTTATAAGTGCCTGGGATCTGTGGGTGGCATCGAGTGGGTGTCCAACATCTAACCTGGTAATTGGCAGAAGGGGCACCTTTGCCCTAAGTCCTAATATATTTACAACAGGTAGTCCCATCAGGAAAGGAAACGTTCTTACAAATTCTTTACACCTTGCTAGACAAAACCTCCTGCCCTCTGCACAGCTGTTCTTCAATGGCCCCACTCAGAGAGTCACATACAATGGCTTTCTGGCACAAACTCTGCACAGCAAAGCATCCTGGGTTTACCCTATGATCCCTCCCTGGAATATCTGCAATTTAAAAGACTTTGATAGGGAGTGTGAAGTTAATCACAAATTGAATTACTATTAGATGGAACTATCTAGAGCTAATAAAAATGCCTTTCATTGGGGAGAAAGATAGCTGAGTTAGAAGCTATCGAACTACCACCAGGCAGGGTCCTTCTCTCTGTTCAGTTTCCTTGTTAACTCAACAGCACTGTAGGGTCTAGACTCGGGCTGACCTTGTCTGAGTAGAGTTTTAGTGAGGTCACTGGAGGGGGTGGAGGATGGATTTAAGAGGGCAGTCCTGGAGCCAGTGTTCTGTTCAGAGGTTCTGAACAAGGCAAGAAGAGGCAGCCAGGGAGCGGAGGTGCTGGGCATGAGATTTTAAGGAACAAGATTCTGTCGGCCTTGTGATACACTGAGTATGAGGGGTGACATGGAAGAAGAGTCTAGCATGATGCAGGATTCTAACTCCCAGAAGAGAGTTTAGAAAGAAAAGTGGGCTTAGTTTAGCTGGGGACACATACAATTGTATTCATGTGTTTGCAACAGCTGAGTGGAGGTATCATGTAGCTAACATTTATTGATCAAAATAGATACTGTGATCAGTGTTTCACAAACCTTATTTCTCAAGTCTTTTGGAGAGAAAGAAGGTGGAGGGAAACAGGTGTTCAGAGGATGAGAAATCTGCAAAGGCCACCGAGAAGGCCCTGCTGGAGATGTAGGAGGAAGACCAGGATAGACTGTTCCCTTAAAAGCTAAGCAGGGGGCTTCCCTGGTGGCGCAGTGGTTGAGAGTCCGCCTGCCGATGCAGGGGACACGGG
>NW_006780148.1:912233-927890 GCF_000442215.2 Lipotes vexillifer
AAAGCTAAGCAGGGCTTCCCTGGTGGCACAGTGGTTAAGAATCTGCCTGCCAATGCAGGGGACACAGGTTCAAGCCCTGGTCTGGGAAGATCCCACATGCCACGGAGAGACTAAGTCCGTGCGCCACAACTACTGAGCCTGCGCTCTATAGCCCACGAGCCACAATTACCGAGCCTGCGTGCTGCAACTACTGAAACCTGCATGCCTAGAGCCGGTGCTCCGCAAATAGAGAAGTCACCACGATGAGAAGCCCGCGCACCGCAATGAAGAGTAGCCCCCACTTGCCACAACTAGACAAAACCCGCACGCAGCAACAAAGACCCAACACAGCCAAAAATAAATAAATTAAAATAAATAAAAAATTTTTAAAAAGCCAAGCAAAAGGAAACGATGCATCAAATGAAGGGACAAAGTGCCATATAGGAAAGGACAGAGCAGCAGCCATGGGATTTAGCAACTTCCCATTGGTGACCTTTGCCAGAGTAAGTTTCAGCAAATTGTGGGGACCTAAAGCTAGAAGATTATTGCTGGGTTGAAAGAGGCACAGAGGAAAGGAAGAGGAGAAAGATACTAAGTTTTCTGAGGCAGTGGCTGAAGAGCAGGAAAGAATAAAGGCTTTATCTAGAGGAGCATCCACGAAAAGGTTTTCTTAATGAGAGGGAAGATTTGAAAATATAGTTTAAAAATATGTGTATGAATTTATAATCACCTAAACGTTTTTTTTTAAAGTAGGTGAAAGCTTTTGTTTTTAATATTTATTTATTTGGCTGTGCTGGGTCATAATTGCAGCACGCAGGATCTAGTTCCCTCACCAGGGATCGAACCCAGGCCCCCTGCATTGGGCACGTGGAGTCCTAAGCACTGGACCACCAGGGAAGTCCCTAAACTTTTGTATTATGAAATATTTCAAGCGTACAGGAAAATTAATGATATTATACAATGAATATCCTCACCCACATTTGTCATATCTTAATGTTTTGCCACACTTTATATACATGCACACGTTTCATGTTAAAAAATTAGCCACATCATGCTTAAGTTTTCAAATGGTGACTGTTATTGCCTGTCTTCTGAGAGACTGTTGAGATAATGATCTGATTTATTTTCACTCATTAAGCACCAGGGCTCTTTGCCTTGTGTGATGCCTGTGGTACAAGCCTGCTTAGACAGGGTGGGGAGACCTGACTCTGTGTAACAGAGTTGCATTGTACCCACGTTAAAAACAGGATTAACATGTAAGTTTTTTCTTTCTGGTTATTATTCTTGTCAAGCTTTTAGAATCAAAATCACATTAACCTCATGTTACTCAAAGGGTACAAACTTTCATTTACAAGATATGTAAGCTCTTGAAAGCTAATTTACAGCATGGTGACTATAGTTAATAATTTATACTTGAAATTTGCTAAGAGACTAGATCTCAAATTGTTCTTACCACCCCCAGTCCCGCTCCCATGCATATCCAAGAATGGTGGTAACATGTGAGGTGATGGATATGTTAATTTGATTGTGGTGTCAGCATGGCGGAGCGGGAGGACGCAGAGTTTGAGTCTCCCCACAACTAGGGCACCTACAGGATGCTGGTCGGGGGCCTCGATGCACAAGGAGACAGGAGGAACCCCTGAGCGACCGGGTAGGACATGGGGGGGGGGAGTGGGGGAGGATAAGTGGAGGCTGGACAGGACTGGCTCCCCTGAGGGGTGGCTGTGACAGGGTGAGGGGTTCCCACACCTGGAGGGACCCTCAAGGGCTCAGTGGATTGGGGGGAGCGCGGTGAGCGTTTCCCCCACCCAGTCGGACCTGGGAAGCCTGCTGGGCCCCTGGGCGGGTTCCCCCCCTCTCTGAGGCCCCCTCCTGCCTCGTGGGTCCTAGGGGCATAGGAGGGAGGGAGAGGGGGGAAGAAGAGGAGAGGTGGATGGGGAGGGGCCCTCCAGGATTGGAGGATCAGGGGAGATGCAACTAGTTTCCCCTGCCCACTCAGGCCCCAGGAGCCTGCTGGGGTCCCCGGCCAGGTCTTCCGCCTTCCAGGGCCCTCCCCAGCTGTGTTGGTCCTAGGGGTGTAGGAGGGAGTGGGGGGAAGAAGAGGAGGGGCCAATACAGAGGGACCCTCCAGGATTGGAGGATCGGTGGCAATGTGCCTAGCACTTCCCCAGCCAACTCAGGCCCAGGGAGCCTGCTGGGGTCCTGGACCAGGTCCTCCGCCCTCTGGGGCCGGAGGCACTCCTGGGCCGCTCTGTGGCAGTGAGCCTAAGCCCCCCCTCCCAACACCCCAGGGCATTTTCTGGCCCTGTGGATCCTAAGGATAGACCCCCACCCCCGCTAAACCTCGCCCCTGCCTAAGCCCCTCCCACCACAGCCAAGGCCTTTTCCAGCTTTTATTTTTTAAATCTTTTTCTTGCTGTGGTGGTTCTGTTTTACCTTGCAGATGTTGTTTCATCTATATTTTTATTTTTTCTAACATACCTTATTTTATTTTTTACTTTTTATTATTTTTTTCTTATTTTATTTTACTTTTTATTTTTATTATTATTCTGCTCCTTTTTTTTCTTCTTTTTTTTTACTTTTTGCCACCCCACGTGGCTTGCAGGATCTTGGTTCATGAGCTGGGGGTTGGGTCTGAGCTCCTGCAGTGGGAGCTCCGAGTCTAAACCACTGGACTAACAGAGAACCTCAGACCCCAGGAAACATTCACTGGAGTGAGGTATCCTGGAGGTCCTCATCTCAGCACCAAGACCCAGCTCCATCCAACAGCCTAAAAACTCTGGTGCTGGAAGCCTCAGGCCAAACAATCAGTAAGACAGGAACACAGTTCCACCCATCAAAAAACAATGGGGCTTCCCAGGTGGCGCAGTGGTTAGGAGTCCGCCTGCCGATGCAGGGGACACGGGTTCGTGCCCCAGTCCGGGAAGATCCCACATGCCGCAGAGCAGTTGGGCCCGTGAGCCATGGCTGCTGAGCCTGCGCGTCCAGAGCCTGTGCTCCGCAACGGGAGAGGCCACAACAGTGAGAGGCCTGCATACAGCAAAAAAAAAAAAAAAAACAAAAAACAATGAGACAACAAGAAAATATGTCACAGATGAAGGAGCAAGGCAAAAACCTACAAGACTAAATAAATGAAGTGGAAATAGGCAACCCACCTGAAAAAGAATTCACAGTAATGACAGTAAAGATGATCCAGGATCCCGGAAATAGAATGGAGGCATGGATTGAGAAAATACAAGAAATGTTTAACAAAGATCTAGAAGAACTAAAGAACAAACAAACAGAGATGAACAACACAATAACTGAAATGAAAAATACACAAGAAGGAATCTATAACAGAATAACTGAGGCAGAAGAATGAATAAGTGAGCAGGAAGACAGAAGGGTGGAAATAACTGCCAAGGAGCAGAAAAAAGAAAGAAGAATGAAAAGAATTGAAGACAATCTCAGAGACCTCTGGGGCAACACTAAATGCACCAACATTCGAATTATAGGGGTCCCAGAGGAAGAAGAGGAAAAGAAAGGGTCTGAGAAAATATTCGAAGAGATTATAGTCAAAAACTTCCCTAACATGGGAAAGGAAATAGCCACCCGAGTCCAGGAAGCCCAGAGAGTCCCATACAGGATAAACCCTGGAGAAACACACCGAGGCACATACTAATCAGACTAACAAAAATTAAATTCAAAGAAAAAAATATTAAAAGCAGCAAGGGAAAAACAAAAAATAACATACAAGGGGATCCCCATAAGGTTATCAGCTGATTTTTCAGCAAAACTCTGCAGGCCAGAAGGGAGTGGCAGGATATACTTAAAGCAATGAAAGAGAAAAACGTACAACCAGGATTACTCTACCTGGCAAGGATCTCATTCAGATTTGACAGAGAATTCAAAAGCTTTACAGACAAGCAAAAGCTAAGAGAATTCAGCACCACCAAACCAGCTTTACAACAAATGCTAAAGGAACTTCTCTAGGCAGGAAACACAAGAGAAGAAAAAGATCCACAAAAGTAAGTCCAAAACAATTAAGAAAATGGCAATAGGAACATACATATCGATAATAACCTTGAATGTAAATGGATTAAATGCTCCAACCAAAAGACACAGACTGGGTGAATGGATGCAAAAGCAAGACCCATATATATGCTCTCTACAGGAGACCCACTTCAGACCTAGGGAAACACAGAGACAGAGAGTGAAGGGATGGAAAATGATATTCTATACAAATGGAAATCAAAAGAAAGCTGGAGTAGCAATAATCATATCAGATAAAATAGACTTTAAAATAAAGACTGTTGGGCTTCCCTGGTGGCGCAGTGGTTGAGAGTCCGCCTGCCGATGCAGGGCACATGGGTTGGTGCCCCGGTCCGGGAAGATCCCACATGCCGTGGAGAAGCTAGGCCCGTGAGCCATGGCCGCTGAGCCTGCACGTGTGGAGCCTGTGCTCCGCAATGGGAGAGGCCACAACAGTGAGAGGCCCATGTACCGCAAACACACACACACACACACACACACACACACACACACACACAAAATAAAGACTGTTACAAGAGATAAAGATGGACACTAGGGCTTCCCTGGTGGTGCAGTGGTTGAGAGTCCGCCTGCCAATGCAGGGGACAGGGGTTTGTGCCCCGGTCCGGGAAGATCCCACATGCCGTGGAGCGGCTGGGCCCGTGAGCCTGTGCGTCCAGAGCCTGTGCTCCGCAATGGGAGAGGCCACAGCAGTGAGAGGCCCACGTACCACAAAAAAATTAAAAAATAAAAAGAAGGACACTACATAATGATCAAGGGATCAATCCAAAAAGAAGATATAACAATTATAAATGTTTATGCATCCAACATAGGAACACCTCAATATATAAGGCAAATGCTAACAACCATAAAAGGGGAAATCAACAGTAACACAATAATAGCAGGGGACTTTAACACCCCACTTACACCAATGGACAGATCATCCAAACAGAAAATAAATAAGGAAACACAAGCTTTAAATGACACAAAAGACCAGATAGATTTAATTGATATTTATAGGACATTCCACCCCAAAGTGGCAAAATACACTTTCTTCTCAAGTGCACATAGAACATTCTCCAGGGTAGATTACATCCTGGGTCACAAATCAAGCCTCGGAAAATTTAAGAAAATTGAAATCATATCAAGCATCTTTTCTGACCACAACACTATGAGATTAGAAATCAATTACAGGGAAAAATAAATATAGAAAACACTAATACACAGAGGCTAAACAGTGCACTGCAAAATAACCAAGAGATCACTGAAGAACTCAAAGAGGAAATAAAAAAATACATAGAAACAAATGACAACAAAACATGACCACCCAAAACCTATGGGAAACAACAAAAGTAGTTCCAAGAGGGACGTTTACAGCAATTCAATCTCACCTCAAGAAACACGAAAAATCTCAAATAAATAATCTAACCTTACACCTAAAGCAACTAGAGAAAGAAGTACAAAGAAAACCCAAAGTCAGTAGAAGGAAAGAAATCATAAAGATCAGAACAGAAATAAATGAAATAGAAATGAAGAAAACAATAGCAAAGATCAATAAAACTAAAAGTTGGTTCTTTGAGAAGATAAACAAAATTGATAAACCTTTAGCCAGACTTATCAAGCAAAAAAGGGAGAGGAGGCAAATCAATAAAATTAGAAATGAAAAAGGAGAAATCACAACTGACACCACAGAAATACAAAGGATTATAAGAGACAAACAGCTATATGCCAATAAAATGGACAACCTTCAAGAAATGGAAAAATTCTTGGAAAGGTACAATTTTCCAAGACTGAATCAGGAAGAATTAGAAAATACACACAGACCAGAAAAAATGTAAACAGACCAATCACAAGTAATTAAATTGAAACTGTAATTAAAAATCTTCCAACAAACAGAAGTCCAGGACCAGATGGCTTCACAGGTGAATTCTATCAAACATTCAGGGAAGAGCTAACACCTATCCTTCTCAAACTCTTCCAAAATATAGCAGAGGGAGGAACACTCCCAAATTCATTCTAGGAGGCCACCATCACCCTGACACCAAAAGCAAACAAAGATATCACAAAAAAATAAAATTACAGACTAGTATCACTGATGGACATAGACGGAGAAATCCTCAACAAAATACTAGCAAACAGAATCCAACAACACATTAAAAGGATCATACACCATGATCAAGTGGGATTTATCCCAGGAATGCAAGGATTCTTCAATATATGCATGTCAATCAATGTGATACACCATATTAACAAATTGAAGGATAAAAACTATATGATCATCACAATAGATGCAGAAAAAGCTTTTGACAAAATTCAACACACATTTATGATAAAAACTGTCCAGAAAATGGGCACAGAGGGAACCTACCTCAACATAATAAAGGCCACAGTAAACATCATTCTCAATGGTGAAAAACTGAAAGCATTTCCTCTAAGATCAGGAACAGAGAAGGATGACCGCTCTCACCACTCTTATTCAAAACAGTATTGGAAGTCCTAGCCACGGCAATCAGAAAAGAAAAAGAAATAAAAGGAATCCAAATTGGCAGAGAAGAAGTAAAACTGTCACTGTTTTCAGATGACATGATACTGTACACAGAAAAACCTAAAGATGCCACCAGAAAACTACTAGAACTAATCATTGAATTTGGTAAGTTTGCAGGATACAAAATTAGTGCACAGAAATCTCTTGCATTCCTATACACTAACAATGAAAAATCAGAAAGAGAAATTAAGGAAACAGTCCCATTTACCATCATAACAAAAATAATAAAATATCTAGTAATAAACCTACCTAAGGACACAAAACCTGTACTCTGAAAACTATAAAACACTAATGAAAGAAATCAAAGATGACATAAACAGATGGAGAAACATACCATGTTCTTGGACTGGAAGAATCAATATTGTGAAAATGACTATCCTACCCAAAGCAATCTACAGCTTCAGTGCAACCCCTATCAAATTACCAATGGCATTTTTCACAGAATTAGAACAAAAAATTTCACAATTTGTATGGAAACACAAAAGACCCCAAATAGCCAAAGCAATCTTGAGAAAGAAAAACGGAGCTGGAGGAATCAGGCTCCACTGACTTCAGACTATACTACAAAGCTACAGTAATCAAGACAGTATGGTACTGGCACAAAAACAGCAATATAGATCAATGGAACAGGATAGAAAGCCCAGAGACAAACCCATGCATGTATGCTCACCTAATTTATGACACAGGAGGCAAGAACATACAATGGAGAAAAGACAGCCTCTTCAATAAGTGATGCTGGGAAAACTGGACAGCTACATGTAAAAGAATGAAATTAGAACACTCCCTAACACCATACACAAAAATAAACTCAAAATGGATTAAAGACCTAAATGTAAGGCCAGACACCATAAAACTCTTAGAGGAAAACATAGGCAGAACACTCCATGACATAAATCACAGCAAGATCTCTTTTGACCCACCTCCTAGAGTAATGAAAATAAAAACAAAAATAAACAAATGGAACCTAATGAAACTTCAAAGCTTTTGCACAGCAAAGGAAACCATAAACAAGACGAGAAGACAACCCTCAGAATGGGAGAAAATATTTGCAAATGAAGCAACAGACTAAGGATTAATCTTCAAAATATACAAACAACTCATGCAGCTCAATATCAAAAAGACAAACAACCCAATCCAAAAATAGGCAGAAGACTTAAACAGACATTTTTTCAAAGAAGATATACAGATTGCCAACAAACACATGAAGGGATGTTCAACATCACTAATCAGTAGAGAAATGCAAATCAAAACTACAATGAGGTATCACCTCACAGCAGTCGAAATGGCCATCATCAAAAAATCTACAAACAATAAATGCTGGAGAGGGTGTGGAGAAAAGTGAACCCTTCTGCACTGTTGGTGGGAATGTAAATTGATACAGCCATTGTGGAGAACAGTATGGAGGTTCCATAAAAAACTAAAAATAGAACTACCATATGACCCAGCAATCCCACTACTGGGCATATACCCTGCGAAAACCATAATTCAAAAGGACACATGTGCCCCAATGTTCATTGCAGCACTATTTACAATAGCCAGGACATGGAAATAATGTAAATGTCCAATGACAGATGAATGGATAAAGAAGGTGTGGTACTTATATACAATGGAATATTACTCAACCATAAAAAGGAACAAAATGGGGTCATTTGTAGAGATGTGGATGGACCTAGAGTCTGTCATACAGAATGAAGTAAGCCAGAAAGAGAAAAACAAATATCGTATATTAACACATACTGTGGAATCTGGAAAAATGGTATAGATGAACCTATTTGCAGGGCAGGAATAAAGACATAGACATAGAGAACAGACATGTGGACACGGGTGGGAAGGAAAGGGTGGGACTAATAGGGAGATTAGGATGGACATATATACACTACCATGTGTAAAATAGATAGCTAGTGGGAACAAGCTATAAAGCACAGGAAGCTCAGCTCGGTGCTCTGTGACGACCTAGATGGGTGGGATGGTGGGGGAGGGAGGTCCAAGAAGGAGGGGATATAGGTATACATATAGCTGATTCACTGCACTGTACAGCAGAAACTAACACAATACTGTAAAGCAATTATACTCCAATAAAAAAAATTTGATTGTGGTATCATTTCACAATGTACAGAAATACCTTGTTCAACTATTGCAACTGGACGATATTGTGTGTTTTACAAATTGAAGGTTTGTGGAAACCTTGTGTCAAGCAAGTCTATCTGCATTATTTTTCCAACAGCATTTGCTCACTTCTGGTAATTCTCCCAATATTTGCCTCTGTGTCACATTCTGGTAATTCTCCCCAATATTTCAAACTTTTTCATTATTATTATTTTTGTTATGGTGATCTGTGATCAGTGACCTTTGATGTTATTACTATGACTTGCTGAAGGCTCAGATGATGGCTAGCATTTTTAGTAATAAAGTTTTTTTTTTTTTTGGCCGGCTGGCTTGTGGGATCTTATTTCCCTGACCAGGGATTGAACCCTAGGCCCTTGGCAGTAAAAGCACAGAGTCCTAACCACTGCAATAAAGTATTTTTTAAATTAAGGTATGCACATTGTTTTTTTCGACATAATGCTATTGCATACATAATAGACCACAGGAGAGTGCAAACATAACTTTTACATGCACTGGAAAACCAAAAAATATTCTTATCTGTGTTGTCTGTATTAATTATGGCTTTCACATTAATAATTACTTACTTGGGGGATTTCCCTGGTGGTGCAGTGGTTGGGAGTCCGCCTGCCAATGCGGGAGACATGAGTTCGACCCCTGGTCCGGGGAAATCCCACATGCCGCGGAGCAACTAAGCCCGTGCGCCACAACTACTGAGCCTGTGCTCTGGAGCCCGCGTGCCTAGAGCCCATGCTCTGCAACAAGAGAAGGCACCGCAACGAAGAGTACCCCCGCTCGCCGCAACTAGAGATAGCCCACGCGTAGCAACGAAGACCCAACGCAGACAAAAAGAAAGAAATGATTAAAAAAAAAAAAAAAGAGGTACCATACTTAAAAAAAAAATTACTTACTTGGAAAATAATGTTATTAGGTCCAGGTATTAAAAAAATCATTGATGGGGCTTCCCTGGTGGCGCAGTGGTTGAGAGTCCGCCTGCCGATGCGGGGGACACAGGTTCGTGCCCCGGTCCGGGAGGATCCCACAGGCCACGGAGTGGCTAGGCCTGTGAGCCATGGCCGCTGAGCCTGCGCATCCGGAGCCTGTGCTCCGCAACGGGAGAGGCCACAAAAGTGAGAGGCCCGCGTACCACAAAAAAAAAAAAAAAAAAATCATTGATGATTCACTGGTTTATATGCTGCAGTATCTTCATTTACAGTTAACTTTACTAATTTTTACTTCATTTTGGGTCACTGTTTAACATAGATTCTTGGTCATCTGTTTGTTTTAATGAGATATTTAGGGTTATAGAAATGTTTGCCCTAATAAAAGTCTACTTGAATATTGCGATATTCACTTTATTGTGGTGATCTGGAACTGAATCCACAAGATCTCAAAGGTCTGCCTGGTATATGTATATCAAAACATCATGTTGTACACCTTAACTATATACAACTTTTATTTATCAATCATACCTTAATAAAAAATAACATATTAATCTCATAAAATAAGTAAAATTGTAAAACATGCCCCCATCTTTTTTTTTTTGGCTGCCCAACACACTTGCAGGATCTCATGTCCCCACCAGGAATTGAACCCAGGCCATGGCAGTGAACTCACAGAAGTCTAAACACTAGGCAACCAGGGAACTCCCAGGCCCCATCTCTTTTAAAACTGTAATGTAATTTAACATATGTAATGTAATATGGGGCTTGTACAGTTTTTAAAGGTTTGGAGAAGTCTTCTCAGAGTCTTTTGAGACAAGTGACCATTTTTTCCCAAATATCTTCACTGATTTTACCAATTTTAGTCACTGTAAAAAAATCAATTAGAAATGTTTTAAGTAAAAGAGAAATCTTCAAATCTTATTCATTACAAATAAACACTATTACAGTTTCATGCACTTCATCCTCCCAGTCTTTAGAAAAATTTTAAATTCGATTTTATATTTGTAACCTGTATAACCTGTGTTTTTTTCTTCTATCAATAGATTTTTGCCCATCACTTCTGTCAATACATAGAAAATTATGCTGTTTTTATACCACATCAAATTTCCAAAATTTTTATTCTTAAAAACAATCTATGATAAGTAAATCAACTATACTTCAATTTAAAAAATCCTTTGAATTATCATTAAAAAATGTTTGTGATGAACAATTTCTCCTTCTCTCCTTGAAACATTCATATTCAAACATTTAGTAAATAAAGTACAATTGCAGGTTCAAATATTTGCTCCCCCCCCAGAAAAAAATCTTGATATTTCTAAACGTTACTCCAGAAAAGTTCCACTACTTACACTCCCAGGAAGAGTGCATGAAATGGTGGCTTGTCTGTTGTTGTTCTACTAATCATCTGGTAAGTGCCTGCTGCTTTCTCTGCGGTGTAGATCTTCATGGAGTCTCTTTGGCCACCCTGAGTTTGCTAACCTTACACTATCACAGGCAGTATCCTCTTCTATTTCTTTAGCACATTTTATAAGCTTGTGGCTTAAAATAACATTTCTGTCATTAAAACATATGTCTGAATTATGCCACTTTTTTAAGTCCGCGATTTTGTTAATTTAAATTTTCCTTTTATTTTATTAACTAAGCTAATGGTTTCAAAATTTTATTTCCAAGCCATACTGTTTGTCATCAATTACATAAAGGCAAAAAATAGAACTGATAAGCAAACCAATATAGTTCTTTTAAAAATTAACAGAACTAATTTTTCAAATCCCTAATTTTATATGAAATATGGCAAAATGTTAAGGTATGGCTGAACTGGGTTGTAAATGAAACAGATACTTTCTTTTTATCATTTTTAGCAGAGACTTAATTCATCATTAGCTTCTTTCTTAAAAAATTTTTAATGAATGTTTTAAAATATTATTTAAAAGCAAAGAGATTTTCTTCTAAATACTGACTTAACAATGTCTGATATGTATTATACCTTACATTTTTATTTTTGTTCTTAGGAAAACTGATACTTTCATCTGGATTTGCTTTATTACTTAGGTTTTATTTAAGAGACTATATGCATATATACATGCGCACACACACATTACACATACATGTACGAATGTATTGATTTGAAAAAACACTGCACTAAAACCATATTTAAATTTTGCTTTGTCATTGTCTAAGAGTGTCCTATATAGAAATATTATCTTGAGGTATTAACTGTATCTTTGTCCTATAATACAGGATAAAATTCTGTGAATCTCACAACTACACTTGCGGAGAGTGTGTTCCCCATGTTAAACTAGTAAGATCTTTTCACATGAAAGTCTACCATGAATTTTCCAGTTCTGTAATTTAAATTTTTCAGTATTAGGAGAGTGACATATTAACTTTTCAAATATACTCTACTGTTATGGTTCCTTTTTATCTTTCACTCTGCCAGCTTTCCAATGGGTTTGGTAGCTTTGGCTCATCCAGGCAGTGGGAACAATGTGTACAAAGGAGGTGCCAGACTATACACTGGTGGGGTACCTGTGTGGTTTGGCGGGCCTAGAGGATAGAGAGTAAAGAAAGGAAGGGTGACAGCCAGGAGAATGGGGAGAAAAAGGAGGCCAAGGCCTCAGTAAGATCAAAGAACAGTTGCCTTAGGAGGAAAAGAGGCCCTATATGGTCTTGATTAAGAGGATGCACTTGGGAGCCTAAACTGACTCTATTCCCTTAGCAGCTGTGGGGCCTTGATCAAGTCACCTAACTTCTCTGAGCCTCAGATTCCTCTGTAAAGTGAAAAATAATCATAGGGTTGTGAAGATAAAATGAGATACACTACCCGTAAAGCAACTAGCATAATGTCCAGCACATAATAGCTGATCAATAAAAATGTTATTTTCATTAAGGAAGTTGGAAAGCTTGGAGGTTGTCTGAGGTTTAAGATTTCAGATGCAGAATTATTCTTAAGTATAAGTAATTGTTTCCTACTCATAAGTAATTGTTTCCTAATTTTGTTTATTAAGGAAATTTCCATATCATTATATCACTTGCCCATTATAGCATGTATTCACATTGTATTTTAATTATTTGCTTCCCTAATGTAAACCTGGGGCTCTGAAAGCTGGGATGGGCCTCATTCTTGTTTATATTCTCAGTGCACCAGGCATTTTGTCACTCCCATAACATTTGTTGAATTGATTTTGGAAGTCATTTGCACAGAAGCCGATGGCTGAGGTAAATGAGAAAGATCTCCAGGAGAGAACTTTGGGTCAGGAACTGCACACTTTACTAGAGACTAACAGTCTACAGATTTGATTTCTGTTCTCATTAACTGTGCACTTACAAGTCTGGCAGAAACATATTTTCACAATGTTGCCATCTGCTGCATTCATTACTTGGCTTCATGACTGCTGCCTGTTTATAAAATTGATAATAAGCACGGTGGTGATTTATTAAAAATTTAAAAAGAGCAAATGTAGGGACTTCCCCGGTGGCACAGTGGTTAAGAATCTGCCTGCCAATGCAGGGAACACTGGTTCGAGCCCTGGTCCGGGAACATCCCACATGCCGCGGAACGACTAAGGCCGTGTGCCACAGCTATTGAGTCTGCGCTTTAGAGCCCGTAAGCCACAACTAGTGAGCCCACGTGCCACAACTACTGAAGCCCACCTGTCTAGACCCCGTGCTCCTCAACAAGAGAAGCCACCACAATGAGAAGCCTGTGCACCGCAACAAAGAGTAGCCCCTGCTTGCCAAAACTAGAGAAAGCCCGTGTGCAGCAATGAAGACCCGACACAGCGAAAAATAAATAAATTTATTAAAAAAAAAAAGAGAGAGCAAACCTAACAGTTCTCTGTTGCCTTATTGTTTACACATAGGCAGAGGCAGCTGCCCCCTAAGAAGTCAGACTTTCCTGTCTCAGAAAGGGGTAATGGAAAAGCAACCAATTAGAGGTAACAGCGGGGTTCCCAAGCCGACTTTGCTGCGTACTAGCTGTGTGAATCGAAGGAATCATTTAATCTACCCAAATCTCACTTGCCCCATCTGCAAAATGAAGATAATACTTCACCTACCCTTTTTAATAGATTTGAGTAACAAATGGAATATTGCATGTGAAATCCTTAAATACTGCATAGTTCTCTTCTATTAAAACGCAAAACAGGATTCTCACTAATTCACTAGAGCCTGGTTTTTAAGCTCTTTCTAAAATGTTGCTACTAATAGCCCAGTGGAAATGCTTCAACTCAATATTGGACGCAGTGACATATATTGAGAACACACTTTACTTATTCACTGCCGTATCCAGTGCCTGGCACAATGGCAAAAAGTGCTTGATAAATATTTGTTGAATGAAAGAAGGGAAGTATGAAGCTGGGCAAGTAGGTACAACCAGTAGGTTTCTGGCTTTAAACTGTGTGAATGAAGCATGCTGATCACCTGAGGCTTTTTTTTTTTTTTTTTTTTGGTCACACCTGGCTGCTTTTGGGAACCCGTGTCCTCAGCAGTGAAAGCGCGGAGTCCTAACCACTGGACCGCCAGGGAATTCCCACCTTAGGTTTTTTTGTTTTGTTTTGTTTTTTGTAATTTAGACAAGTCTTTTTCCTATTTATTTTGGCTGTGCTGGGTCTTAGTTGTGGCACTCGGGCTCTTAGTTGCAGCAGGCCAACTCCTTAGTTGCGGCATGCGGACTCTTAATTGCAGCATGCATGCGGGATCTAGCTCCCTGACCAGGGATCGAACCCATGTCCCCTGCATTGGCAGGCCGATTCTTAACCACTGCGCCACCAGGGAAGTCCCCCACCTTGGCTCTGAAAGAAGGATTTCCAGAGTGAACAGAGTTGGTTGTGGCAGACAAAGATGAAACTATTCTTCTTCTCTGTTTTGTTCCAATTGAAGCAAATTCCTTTGTACCTTTGTCTAATCTAAGGAGGTAGGAAAAGGAAAAGGCTTTAGGAGAGGGTTTGAATCAGCATTTTGTCTGAAAATGTTTTTAGTGAAACACCATCAGTTAACAATATTTAACAATAATTAAAAATGGAACACGGGCTTCCCTGGTGGCACAGTGGTTGAGAGTCCGTCTGCCGATGCAGGGGACACGGTTTCTTGCCCCGGTCCGGGAGGATCCCACGTGCCGCGGAGCGGTTGGGCCCGTGAGCCACGGCCGCTGAGCTGAGCCTGCGCGTCCGGAGCCTGTGCTCCACAACGGGAGAGGCCACAACAGTGAGAGGCCCGCGTACCGAAAAAAAAAAAAAAAAAATCACCCGTAGACTGCTTCCTCTCCTGTGTCTCCTAGCTTAGGGAATTGCTGGCTGCTCCAACCCCGTGCTTTTCCTTCTTTATGCCTCTGCTCTGCCACCAATAATCTTTCCTTCCAACTTCCTGCTAAAGTCTTAAACTTTCAAAGATTTCAAAAATTAATTACTGGATCAACAAGTATTTACTGTGTTCATTGAGTACCTCCAATGTGTAAGGATGAAGTAAGTTCACAGTCTAATTCTAGTAGGGGAAGAAATACAGATGAACACACAATTTTAATGCTATATGATAGGTACTTTTTATACACCAGCTTTATTGACATATAATTCACACACCATAAAATTCATCCTTTTACAGTGTACAGTTCCATGGCTTTCAGTATATCACAGAGTTGTGAAACCAACATCACTATCTAAATTTAGAACATTTCATCACCCCCCAAAGAAACTCCAGGTTCATTAGCAGAAATTCCCCATTCTCCTCTCCCTCCCAGCCCCTGGCAACCACTAAACTACTTTATGTCTCTATGGAGTTGCCTGTCCTGGACATTTCATGCAAATAGAATTATACAATATATGGCCTTTTGTGACTGGCTTCTTTCACTCAGCATAATGTTTTCAGGTTTCAGCCAGGTTGTAGCAAGTATCAGTACTTCATTCCTTTTTACAGCTGAATAACATTCCATGGTATAAATATACCACATTTCTTACAGTTAGGTCTATGATCCATTTTGAGTTCGTTTTGGGTACAGTATAATGGAGGAGGTCTAACTTCATTCTTTTGCATATGGCTATCCCACTGTCTCAGAACCACTTTTAAAAACACTATTCTTTCCCT
>NW_006780148.1:928046-932149 GCF_000442215.2 Lipotes vexillifer
TTTCCCTATTAAATGGTCTTGACACCCTTGTAGATCAGCTGACCATAAATTTAAGATTAAAAAAAATTTTTTTTATTTTATTGAAGTATAGTTTACAATGTTGTGTTAAATTCTACTGTATAGCAAAAGGATTCAGTTATACATATGTATATTCTTTTTCATATTATTTTCCATTATGGTTTATCACAGGATATGGAATATAGTTCCCTGCGCTACACAGTAGGACCTTGTTGTTCACCCATTCTGTATATAAGAGTTGCATCTGCTAATCCCAAACTCCCAATCCATCCCTCCCCCACCTCCCCACCTTGGCAACCACAAGTCTGTTCCCTGTGTTTGTGAGTCTGTTCCTGTTTTGTAGATAAGTTCATTTGTGTCGTATTTTATTTTATCTTTATTTATTTATTTATTTATTTATTTTTGGCTGCATTGGGTCTTCGTTGCTGCACGCAGGCTTTCTCTAGTTGTGGTGAGCGGGGGCTATTCTTTGTTGCGGTGCGTGGGCTTCTTATTGTAGTGGCTTCTCTCGTTGTGGAGCACGAGCTCTAGGCACGTGGGCTTCAGTAGTTGTGGCGCATGGGCTCCGAAGTTGTGGCTTGCGGGCTCTAGAGTGCAGGCTCAGTAGCTGTGGCGCACGGGCTTCATTGCACCGTGGCATGTGAGATCTTCCCAGACCAGGGCTTGAACCCGTGTCCCCTGCATTGGCAGGCGGATTCTTAACCACTGCACCACCAGCGAAGCCCTGTGTCACATTTTAGATTCCACATATAAGTGATATCACGTGATATTTGTCTTTCTCTGGTTTACTTCACTTAGTATGATAATGTCTAGGTCCATCCATGTTGCTGCAAATGGCATTATATTATTCTTTTTTATGGCTGAGTAGCATTCCATCACATATATGTACCTCATCTTCTTTATCCATTCATCTGTCGACGGACATTTAGGTTGTTTCCATGTCTTGGCTATTGTAAATAGTGCTGCTATGAACGTAGGGGTGCATATATCTTTTGAAAGTATCATTTTCTCCAGATGTATGCCCAGGAGTGGGATTACAGGATCATATGGAAACTAAGAGTTTCTTTTTTGATTCTCAATTCTATTCTATTGATCTACATGTCTATCCATATACCACATTGTCTTAATTACTATAGCTTTGTAGTAAGTTTTGAAGTTAGGAAGTGAGAGTACTCAAACTATTGTCTTCTTTTTCAAGATTGTTTTAACTATTCTGGTTCCTTGGCCTTCCATATGAATTATAGGATCAGCCTGTCATTTTCTGCAAAAAAGGCCACTGGGGTTTTGATAGGGATTGAATCCATAAATCAATTTGAAAAGTACTGCTATCTAGACAACATTCAGACTTCCATTCTATAAACATGGGATGTCTTTCCATTTATTTAGGTCTTCTTTAATTTCTTTCAGCAATGTTTTATAGTTTTCAGTGTACTCATCTTACACTTTTGTTAAACTAATTTCTAATTATTTTATTCCTTGTGATGAGATTGTGAATGGAATTGTTTTTAATTTCATTGTTGGGTCATTCAGGGCTACTGTTATAAAAATACAACTGATTTTTATATATTAATCTTATATGCTATAACCTAGTTGACAGTTTTTTAATTTTTTTTAAATAACTTATTGAAATATAGTTGATTTACAATGTTGTGGTGGGGGTTGTTTTTTTTTGGCTGCATTGGGTCTTTCTGGTGTTCAGGCTTTTCATTGTGATGGCTTCTCTTGTTGCGGGGTCTAGGCACAGGCTTCAGTAGTTGTGGCTCGCGGGCTCTAGAGCGCAGGCTCAGTAGTTATGGCACATGGGATTAGTTGCTCCGCGGCATGTGGGATCTTCCCTGGCCAGGGCTTGAACCTGTGTCCCCTGAATTGGCTGGCAGATTCTTAACCACTGCATCACCAGGGGAGTCCTTGTTGACAGTTTTTTAGTTCAATTTTTATGTCGATTCTTTAGGATTTTCTATTACAATATCATGTCATCTGTGAATAGTTTTATTTCTCCTTTTCCTATCTGGATGCCTTTTATTTTCTTTCCTAATTTCTTGGGCTAGAACTTTCCAGTATACTGTTGAATAGAAATGGCAAGAGCAGACATTCTAGTTTTGTTCCTAAACTTAGGGAGCAAGCATCCTGTCTTTCACCATTAAGTATGAGGTTAGCTCTGGCTTTTTCATAGATGCTCTTTATCAGGTTGAGGAAGTTTTCTTCTATTCCTAGTTTGTTGAATGTTTTGATCATAAAAGGGTGTTGGATTCTTTCAAATGCTTTTTCTGTGTTAACTGATATGATCATGTGATTCCTGTCCTTTATTCTATGAGTATGGTGTATTACATTGATTTTTTGGTATATGAGCCAATCTTGCCTTCCTGGGATAAATTCCACTTGATCATGGTATATAATCTGTTTAATATGTTGCTGGATTCAATTTGCTTTATTTTCTATATTCATAAGAGATACTGGTCTGTAGTTTTGTTTTCTTGTGATTTCTTTACCTGGTTTTGGTATTAGGGTAATACTGGCTTCACAGAATGAGTTGGGCAAGTGTTCCCTCCTCTTCCATTTTTCGGGAGAGTTTGTGAAGGATTAGTCACTTCTTTAAATATTTGGTAGAACTACCTGTGAGCCATCTGGGTGGATAGGTTCTTTACTATATGATAGGAAGTTTGAGCAGTTGTGGGAGGTTGGATGAACAAGTGACCAACTCTGCCTAGAAGAAAGGAAACTGGAAAAAGAGGAAACAATAAGAGTTTTATTTATATAGCTGGTATGTTCAGGGTAAGAAGAATGAGAGGAAAGGGGCTGGAAAGACAGGCTGGAGACAATGAAGCAGGACACTGAATGTGTGATCCAGACTCTCACCAGAGATAATCTATTTCTCCTACGTGGTTGTTCCTGCCATTGTTTTGAGAGCAGGGGAGGTAAGGGAGGTTAGTTGAGGGTTTTTTTTAACTAAAGAACAGAGCCACTGACCAAAGGATGGTGGAAATTTAGCTAGCAAACTATCAGTCAGTAAAGATCACACTTCAAGTGGAAGAACGTAGTTGAAGCCTGAGTGTCCAATAAGGAAGATGGAGAGCTGATAGAGTAGGTACAAGTTGGCGGAGGTAACAAAGTGAGAATAGAGAATGGGTTAGCCACACTGGTGACCTAGGGGTTCAGAAAAGCATTTCTGTGCAGATCATCTGCCGCAACATCCTTATGCTTATGCTTTCTCTGGGCTAGGGCCATGTTCTTAAGCGGTCCACACCTCACCAAGCTCTTTGAACTTTGCCTGTTTTATCAGATTTCAGTCTTCTTAACAGCAGAGATCATGTCCTGTGTGTCTGTATCTTCTACAGAGAGATTTACTAAAATCAAAAGAATGCATCCATTAAAATTTCTTTGGGGCCTCCCTGGTGGTGCAGTGGTTAAGAATCCGTCTGCCAGCTCAGGGGACATGGGTTCAAGCCCTTGTCCGGGAAGATCCCACATGCCGTGGGGCAACTAAGCCCGTGCGCCACAACTACTGAACCTGCACTCTAGAGCCAGCAAGCCACAGCTACTGAGCCCGCGTGCTACACACTGAAGCCCGCGTGCCTAGAGCCCGTGTTCGGCAACAAGAGAAGCCACTGCAATGAGAAGCCCGTGCACTGCAACAGAGAGTAGCCCCCACTCACCACAACTAGAGAAAGCCCGCATGCAGCAACGAAGACCCAACGCAGCCAAAAATAAATAAGTAAAAAAATAAAATTAAATTAAAAAAATATTTGGACAGTTTAAAAAAACAGAATGCCTCATCTAAAGTCCACCTCCTACCTCCTGCCCCACCACCAAAACTCTTCTGAGTTCCCAGTGTGTCAGGCACTAGCTCCAGAATCAGACTCCAGGAGAATAAGAACTGTGTCAGCATCAGAGGTGGACTCCCAAGTCTTATTTCCATCCCCTAGGCTGCAATGAAGAGCTCTCAACCATAATGTCTTTTCCCTACCAAAAAAGATAATTGTAACCAAAACCAGCTACACAGACATCTCTGAGTCCCATCTAGAAATCCTGTTGTATTCTCAGAGGGAGCACGCTGTCTGGGTAGTCACGGACACAACAGGGAAAGA
>NW_006780148.1:932159-938586 GCF_000442215.2 Lipotes vexillifer
GGGAGCCAGGAGACCTGAGCTCCAAGTACAGTCCTGCTGCTAATTAGCTGTGTCACCTTGGTTGGGCAAGTCACTTAACTTCTTTGGCCTCTTGTGAAACAAGGACGTAGGAATCAAATTTTCAAAAGTCTCTTTCAAATATGAAAACAGTAAACTTTGATGACACATTTGATACTTATTTTAACTACCATGCTATCTATAACTATTCTAGAATGTTAATTCTTCTAATGGGTCACAAGGATACTTTATAATTGATGATTATCTTGTAAACAAGCTGAAGTATAAATTGCAGATTACTTTATAAAATTTAAGGTGTGATATTACTAAACTGTTAAGTCAGTTTACTGAGCTTTGCTTTTGTGGCGTATTATTGGTCATGTGTATGTGTTGAAGCTCAACTCTCATAAGGAGATAGCTTTTACTTTGTGACAGCTTGCCTATTCCATTTTTTAAAAAAGATTTCTAAAGTATAAAAGTGGTTCACGTTGAGTATAGTATAGTGGCTAAACAGAGTTTCTGGAGTCAGAATCCCTAGGTATAAGTCCCAACTCTTTCAGTGTCACTTGTCATTTTCACCAAGTTATTCTTTTTTTTTTTTTTTAAGATTATTTATTTATTTTTGGCTGTCTTGGGTCTTACTTGCTGCACGAGGGATCTTTGCTGAGGCATGTGGGATCTTTTGTTGTGGCATGCGGGTTTTCTCTTCTCTAGTTGTGGCGCGCAGGCTCCAGGGCACATGGGTTCTGTAGTTTGCTGCACGTGAGCTCAGTAGCTGTGGCACGTGGGCTTAGCTGTCCCGCCACATGTGGGATCTTAGTTCCCTGAACAGGGATCGAACCCGTGTCCCCTGCATTATAAGGCGGATTCTTTACCACTGGACCACCAAGGAAGTCCCTCACCAAGTTATTCCTAACCTCTGGTTTCCTCAGTTGTAAAGTGGGGGTTAAAACACAGTATTTTTAACTACCTGTGAGAATTAAATGAGATAATGCTTGTAATGGTGTTTGGTATGTAGTGATGATTCAATCAATAAAAGCTATTTTATGGTTGTTATTTATATATGTAAGGAGAAAGATCTCCTTTCTCTTCTCTCTCCCATCAACTTCCTACCAGGGAGTAAGTCCAAATGATTTTTTTTTTAAGATGGCTTACCTCTTTTTAAAATTAATTAATTAATTAATTAATCAATTTTTGGCTGCGTTGGGTCTTCATTGCTGCATGCAGGCTTTCTCTAGTTGCAGCGAGCGGGGGCTACTCTTCCTTGCAGTGCACAGGCTTATTGCAGTGGCTTCTCTTTGCTGCGGAGCACGGGCTCTAGGCATGTGGGCTTCAGTAGTTGTGGCACTCGGGCTCAGTAGTTGTGGCTTGCGGGCTCTAGAGCACAGGCTCAGTAGTTGTGGCGCATGGGCTTAGTTCCTCCGCGGCATGTGGGATCTTCCCAGACCAGGGCTCGAACCCGTGTCCCCTGCATTAGCAGGCAGATTCTTAACCACTGCATCACCAAGGAAGTCCCCAAATGATTTTTTTGTGTTGCCTTCCAGAATGAAGATGTGATTCAAAATATTGTTTGCAGAAATGAATTCCGATTAAAATCAGGTATATCCCCTACTAGCTAAAGCAGGGATACCGATTTGGACAAGAAAGGAGCAGTTCTTCTATTTCAGAAGTGTTTATTCTTCCGTCTAAGTTTAGCAAAACTGATAGATACCCTCACCAACTTTCTTTCCCAAGGTCTAAGCATGAGCAAGTTCTGCTGGTTGTTAAAGTGCATATAAAGAGAATTTAACAATGGGAATGAAACCAGCCATAAGGACAGTGACCAATAATTGAGAGTCTAGAATTTTAATAAAAGAAAGTCACTGTCCATGTGACATAGATAATACAGGGCAGTATTTTAAGTATATAGTCTATAGTGGTAACCACTAAGGGCTTTGCTATCTGGGAAGCATCATAGATGGATCTGAGATTTTACAGATATACAAAGAGTTTATATTTTATTCCATAGCTCCAGTTCAATTTGAAAAGGAGAGCAACACGACTGAAGTTGGCTTTTAGACTTTAAAAAATGGTGTTGAGGATTAGTAAGTACATGTTATTTACAAATGAGGAGGTAACTACCAAAACAGAAAAACAGCTTAATGTGGATAGTAGCTGCCTCTGGGAAGCAGGAATCAGAGTGCAGGGGGAGTGCAGTTCTTTATCATAAACCATGTGCAACTACTAGATTTATAAAACGATGATTTATATTACTTTGATTTAAATAAATATATATTAATTTTAAAACAAGTGAGTTTTAGGAAAATCAATTTATTGATAATTTTCGGAAGGGATCAAGGTACTGGCTCCAAAACCCTGGCGTATAATTTTCCCAACGTGAGGCTGAATGAGTCAAAAAAGGACAATGTGGCAAACTTTTCATAAAGCTGATTCATATAACTAATATAAAAACCATCCTTTTTTCTGAGATGAGTCTTTCTTTTTGGTGTTAAAATAGCCTTTCTTTTATGAAATAAAGGGGACAGTAAGTGGTAATTGGTTTTGTTTTGTTTTAAAATATCCTTCTTGGGAATTCTCTGGCGATCCAGTGGTTAAGACTTGGTGCTTTTACTGCCTTGGGCTGGGGTTTGATCGGGAAACTAAGATCCCACAAGCTGCACAGAACGGCTAAAAAAAAAATAAAAAAATAAAAAAAATTGAGGGACTTCCCTGGTGGCGCAGAGGTTAAGAATCCACCTACCAATGCAGGGGACACAGGTTCGAGCCCTGGTCTGGGAGGATCCCACATGCCGCGGAGCAACTAAGCCCGTGTGCCACAACTACTGAGCCTGCACTCTAGAGCCCGCGAGCCGCAACTACTGAGCCCACGTGCCACAACTACTGAAGCCCACGCACCTAGAGCCCATGCTCCGCAACAAGAGAAGCCACCGCAATGAGAAGCCTGCGCACTGCAACAAAGAGCAGCCCTCGCTCGCCACAACTAGAGAAAGCCTGCGTGCAGCAGCAACGAAGACCCAATGCAGCCAAAAATAAAGTAAAATAAATTTTTTTAAAAATTGAAATTCTTTCTATGGCAGTCACTGTTCCCTCCTTTTTGGTTTAATTTTAAAAGTCTGTGAAATCCAGTATTCCTAGAAACCACTGGATGTGTGGGAAAGGTTAGAGCACACAGTGGACGGTTGCATCCATTGGAAAGATTCTGTAGTTTTGGCCCAGAAAGGTCACATGAGGAATGGAGCGGGAGTGAGTGGGGAGACTCCAAGGGACTTGGGGAAAACGTAGACGGGGGGTGGAGGGGTGGGGGGGAGTCAAGGGTGATGCCCAAGGTCTTGCCTTCTCCTCAAGCACCTTCAGTCTTTATTTCCATAGCCAGCACACCCCCATCATAGGCCTCTGCACACTGTGCTGCTGAGACAGCGCTTTCCCTCTTCCTTACCGGCTCCTACCTCTGCTTATTTCACTACTTGTGGATTTTAATTCAAATACTGCTGCTCATTGGCCTCTTTCTGGTCTCCTTGATAGTGTTTATGTCCCCTTGTGCAATCCCAGAGCACTGTGTACCTTAAGGACACTAAACACTGTTTGTGGTAATACATTTGCTTTTGTGATTATTTGTGCCCCCACTTAATAAGGGCAAGGACCCTGTTTGTGTTTATTCCCTATTTATTGTGTTTCCAGTGCCTAATACCTTCCTTGCCTGGTGCATAGTATGGTGCCAGTATATAACTGTTAAACAAATGACTTAATGTATCCATCAGGACTGACACTTTGTATAGACTTTTATAGTCATTTAGGAATCTCTAGGTGAGAACGCACTGACATGCAAATAATATAGGCCTCTCATAAAAATTATCCTAATTGTCTTCAAATGGCGGTGTCCACCAAGTAAACTATCTCAACAGCACTTTAAATACTTCAGACAGACACACAGCAGGGCAACAATGATTTCTTGGTCTTTGGGTTACATTTTACCAGAAAAACAAAACGGGACCTTTATCAGTCAAACAGGTGGATGAGTAGGCAAAGTACAGGGGAAGCAGAGGAACTTAGGAAATAAGAGTAACAAAACTTCTTTGCTTCCTAAAAATCTTTAAACACTCCCGTCAACCCACCTTGACTTAAAATATAAGGTCTGCTGGGCTTCCCTGGTGGTGCAGTGGTTGAGAGTCCGCCTGCCGATGCAGGGGACACGGGTTTGTGCCCTGGTCTGGGAAGATCCCATGTGCCGCGGAGCGGCTGGGCCCGTGAGCCATGGCCACTGGGCCTGCGCGTCCGGAGCCTGTGCTCCGCAACGGGAGAGGCCACAACAGTGAGAGGCCCGCGTACTGCAAAAAAAAAAAAAAAAAAAAAAAAATAAGGTCTGCTGCTGTTCTTTCCTCTGTGACTGGATTTTGAGAGGCAGGGAGGTACAGTCATCCTTTGGAATCTGCGGGTAATTGGTCCTACCCCGCCACTCCACATACCAAAATCTGAAGATGCTCAAGTACCTTACATAAAATGACGATAGTATTTGTATATAACCTAGGGAAATCCTCCCATTTACTTTAAACCACCTTTAGATGACTTATAATACCTAACACAGTGTAAATGCTGTGTAAATAGTTGCACTTTTTGGAATTTTTTTTCCCTAGTATTTTCAATCCTCGGTTGGTTGAATCTGCCTGTGGATGCATAACCACAGATACGGAGGTCTCACTGTACTCCTGAGCAAAGGACTTGAGGCCGGGAGTGAGGAGGGAGGAATTCCTTAGGTGGCATCTTCTCCCTGGATGCCCAGTTTAAATGGATCAGTTCTGTGGTCCCCAAGAAGACATGTCTTGCCCAGATTCATGGCACATTTCCCTACGTGTAGTTTTGCTGTGCATTTCCCTACCACCGACAGTCAGTAAAATCTTATTTAATGTTTCATCCTCACTTGATGATGTCTTTAGTCCAATCTAAGGCCAGAGCCTTTGTGGTTGTTGTCTGGAGAGACCCCTCCCCATGGGGAGATTCCTATTTTGTAGTAACCTTCCTGGTCCTCAAGTTTTTTCTTTAAAGAAGACACTTCTTTATACATTTCCTCTCCCCTGAAAACCTATGAAGTGTACATTATCATAATCCCCATTTTTACAGGTGAGAAACTGAGGGCTAAGGAACATGCCCACAGCCACGAGGTAGTACATGGCAGGGCTGATTATTAAACCCATACTTTGTCCACACAGATCAACTATAATAATTGCTATAATAAAGGTTCAGACCAAAGGTTTCTATGAATTACTCAGTGTAATGCACTAATTCATAGAAAATCATATATAATGTATTTAGTTACCCTGACCATCATTTCCCCCTACCTCTCCACTTCAGAGAGATTGGATTAGTCTAGGGAGTATAAGATGTGATCTGTTTTACAACCTCATCCAATACAAATAACTAGGAAACACCAATGGCTTGTGGTAGCCTCAGAATAGAAGCTTTTACTTTGATTTCCTCTTTTAAAAACTGAGATATAATTTACATACCATAATATTCACTTTTTAAACTGTACAATTCAGTGGTTTTTAGTATATTCACATGTTTGTACAAGCACCACCACTAACTAATTCGAGAACATTTTCATACTTTGATTCCTTTTTGAAGGCTGTTTTCTTACAGGTATGAGAGAACAACTGAGTAGGTGCAAGTGAAAACTCCAAGAAAGATCTAGAGACCTCAGAACAAAACTGGAGCCAGCAAATGCAGTGCTGCTACTGTAGTCTTTAAAAGGGAGCTGCATTGCAAGTAATAAGAATATATCGAGGTACCACTGTGTCAACAGTCAGGCCACGGTGGGCACGTTTGTCTTCTGTCTAGTTCAAGGGCTGCTCTCTAAAAGTGGTAAGAGGAGAAGGGTCCAAGGAGCGTAATGAAGATAATTAAAGAGCAGGATAGTAAGATTCATGATGAAAATTTTAAAGAGCTTGCAGTAATTTAGTCTAGTTATTTAAGAAAACCTTCAAGGAAGAAAAAAAAAAAAAGAAAACCTTCAAGGATATGAAACGATTTTTATACAGAAAATAGTGACCTTTTCTTTCTCCTTCTTTCACCAAGGAAAAGACAAAGAAAATGGATTCATTCTATAGTATGGAGGATTAGGTTAGCCTAGAAACTCATGAGACAGACCCTTGTTAAACACCAAATGACGGTGGCAGCAAAAAGTCTTTTGATGCTTTAAAAAAAATTTTTTTTAAGTTGCAAAGGATAGTATAAACAATTCCTTCACTCAGATTCTACAACATTAACATTTTACACATTTGCTGTATCATTCTCTCTCCATGTATGTGTGTATATATATATATATATATGTATGTATGTATATATGTATATATTTTTTTCAGAATCGTTTGAGAATAAGTTGTAGACAATGATTTCCCATTGTCACTAAATACTGGGTACTTCCTAAAGCAAAGGA
>NW_006780148.1:938610-949484 GCF_000442215.2 Lipotes vexillifer
AACCACAGTAATATTACAAAAATTAGGAAATTAACAGTGATACAATATTATTATTTAATGTTCAGACCTTATTCGATTTTTTCCTATTGTCCCAATAATGTCCTTTAAAGGAAAAAAAAAGTTTGTTGTTTTTTAAAGGAAAAAAAAGAAGTTTCTGGCCCAGGATCCGTATTGCATTGAGTTCTCATGTCTGGTAAATTCCTTTAATCTGGAATAGTTCTTCAGAAAATAATTTCAAGGTCTTTCATGACTTTAAGAATTTTAAGAATACAGGCCAGTTATTTTGCTGCCTGTCCTTCAACTTGGGTCTCTGCTGCTTTTAATAACAAAGATTCGCTTCTGTTCTGAGAGTTTTAGGTGTGGTCTTTTTTTTTTTTTTAACATCTTTATTGGAGTATAATTGCTTTACAATGGTGTGTTAGTTTCTACTTTATAACAAAGTGAATCAGTTATACATATACATATGTTCCCATATCTCTTCCCTCTTGCGTCTCCCTCCCTCCCACCCTCCGTATCCCAACCCTCCAGGTGGTCACAAAGCACCGAGCTGATTTAGGTGTGGTCTTAAGTGAAGACCATCGGTAAAAGGAGGTGCGAGGCTCCTCTCTGGTACAGATGATTCCTGCTATATTAGAACTGTTTGTAGCTGGCGGGATGGACAATAAAACGTCTTTGTATTAGGAACTGACCTTTTTGTATTACATAGTTTTCTCAGCATCCCTGCATTTTACAAGAGTTTAATTTCTTTAACAGAAGTAGTTTCGTCTGTTAGCAAAACAGACAATAATAATAATTGTATAATTAGCACCTACTCGTTTAAAAATCATTTGAGACTTAAATTACCTGTAGACTCCCATTTTCATAATCTCACTGTTGCAGTGATGAACTATGCCCTAGCTCAGGAGACAAAGAGCTGCAAAAATGGGTGGGTGTTACTCATTAAAATCATTCAACAAATATTTGAGTACCTGGTGCATGTCAAGCTCTGTTCCAAGCCCTCGGAATACATTCGAGAACAAAATAAAACAAAAACCCCTGTCCTTGTAATCTAGTTGGACAAATTAAAATTTAAATTAAAAAAATCGCACACCAGAAATCCGACTTCTGAAAGAGGAAGAAAACAAGTCTCTGAGAAAAGGGACAGCTCTGCGGTTCGATTCTAACGTGGATAACGCCGCTGAACCCCTGGCTGGAAATCAAGTTCTCAATTTATCCAGACGCGCTACTCAAATGATTAATCCGAACACCAAAGACCTGAGAGGACCGGCGGGGCAGGACTTCCTGAGCTGTTCTAACCACTTTTTCAGCAACAGTCTCCCGCCCGGTGTGGGGCCTGACCGCCCCGCGGGGACCACGCACCTGGTCTCGTGCCCCTGCTCGGCGGTGCCTCCGGCGCCCGGCAGAGCCGAGCACCTGGGAATCAGTCGCGCACCGAGAAAGCCCCCCGGGGAGATGGCTCTGGGGAAACGGCTCCTCCGGCGGCCTCGCCCACTGCAATGCAATCTGGGTGGTTTTTCCAGGTCCCTCCCTGCCTCGTTCCGCGCCCAGCCCCTGCCCCCGCGGCGCCTGCGAGCCCAGGAGGGTGGCTGGGAGACACGAGGACTAGGCGGGGCTGCAGCTGCGAGCTAGCTGAGGGGCGGCGGGGGGCTCTTTCCGGCCCCCGTACCCTGAAGTCCAGGAGCCGAAAGCACGCGACGCTGGAACTCCAGCTGCGGACGAGGGAGCGTGGTACCCAGCACCCTCGTGGGCCCTTGCAAAGCTTCCTGGCCCTGGTAGAGCCCGGCCTTCTACCGCTCTCTGGGGACGCGAGCTGCGCTACCTGTGCCGCGACCGTCGTCGCCAGCACCCTCTCCAGCCAGGAAGCGCGGCGCCGTCGGCCTCAGACTCCTAAAACCCTTCCGCCACCTCCCCACGCAGTCCGCGCTTCTTCCGCGTCAGGAAAGCCGCATCGCCAGCTTCCCCTGACATGCGTCCTGAAAGGTTCTCAGATTTGCACCTGGGGTGGGTTACTGGCGTGATAGGTGTCTGGTTGCCCGTTTTCACCTCAGGAATAAAGGGCTGGACACCTGGAGCCGAATTAGTAATACTTCAGACGGAATTGTGTTCCCAAGAAGAGATCAGTTTCAAATATAAAAGCCGAAGCTTTTCTCTCGAAAATGTCAACAGGACCCACCACACTGCCGTCCGACTTGGTGGCAGGGCGATGGGGGCGGTGGGGGGGGCGGAGGTGGGCGCTCAGGCCCCTGGGCAGATCTAACTGCGCTAGGTAGGGAGACCGCTCGGGAACTTGGCCAAATCGACACAGAAGTACAAAGAAGACGGTATGAGGTAGAGGGCGGGAGATCAGAGCGGGGACGTGTGGAAAAATCTGGCTTTGGCCTGATTTAGGAAAACATTAGGTACTGTAGATACATTTCATTTAGGGCCCAGGGCAAATCAAAGGAAGTGGGCCCCTGCCCCGGAGGAGGCTCCAGTCTCGAGCTAGAAGCCAGGACCAAACAAGGAGTAGCAATTAAGGCAGTAGTTGAGAGAAAAGGGCGTGGGTTCCATTGTGCCTGAACTTCCTCACGGGGGACCCCCTGCTGCTTTGCAGCTGAGTCCTTGGGCGTCCCTTGGTGGCTGGGCGTCCAGTCCCGCGAGTTCCGCTCAGCCGCGCGCGGGGGGTTTCACTTCCCAAGGTGGGCAGTACCTCGGGGTTTAGAGGAGCGGGCGCCCGGAGAGGGGGAGGGCCCGAAGGGTTTCGCCTGCTGTTTGCACTTCAAGGTGTGTTGGGCTCGGGAGAGGCTTTTCCGGTGCTTGGCAAGTGCTCCCGCCACCTCCCGGCTGCCGTTGGCCGGTCCCTCCCTCCGCCGTTCGCCCTCTCGGGGCGCCGCGCCCTGGGTAGCTCCGCATCCGAGCCACACCTCTGGCCTCCTTTCGCCTCTCCGCGCCAGGCCTTTTCTCTTGACCCTTTAGGACCTCCGGCTTCACTCCCCACAGCTAGCATTTCTCCAAGACCCCCACAGCTCGGCTACTTCCAAATGGGTAACCCGTCCCTGCGCGCCCTTTACCTCTCACCCTTTTCCCGTGCGGCCTCGGCTACCCTCTGGGTGGCAACCACCTCTTCCCCGCCCCTCGCGTCTCCCCCTCCTCCCTTCTTGCCCTCCCCTCTCCAATCATCCAGCCATTGTCTCCCGCCCCCTCCTCCCCTTTCCCCCGGGCGGCCTCCTCCCCCACCGCTGCCACGTCGTGGTTTGAAGGAGCCAATGGGCAGGCGCCGCCAGGTGTCTCCTACCTGCACCACGTGGGGGAGGGGGAAGGGGCGGGCAGGTAGAGCCACATCCCAAAACAGAAAAGCTTTCAGCCATTGCGCGCGCCTCCCGCGGGTGCAACCCTGCTCCAGGCTTTTTGCATAGACGCACGGGCAATTGAATACAAAAAGGGCAGGCCTCCTCCGCCCTCCTTCTCACCCCTCTTCCTGCCCTGGGTGTGGAGCTCGGGCCAGGTGTGGGCTTGGGTGGTTGGTTACCGCCTTTTGCACCAGCGGCGGCGAGGGGGGGGGGGTGGTCGCTCTTTCTTTTTCTCTTAGAAGAGGTTTTAGCACAGGTTTCCTCGTTCTCACTTCCACCTCACCTCACCGCCTCCCGACCCCCCTTTCTCCCCCTCCCCACCTATCGTCATGACTGCGTCTCCGGATTACTTGGTGGTGCTTTTTGGAATCACTGCTGGGGCCACCGGGGCCAAGCTGGGCTCGGATGAGAAGGAGCTGATCCTGCTGTTATGGAAAGTCGTGGATCTGGCCAACAAGAAGGTATTTATCCACGTTTCTGTCCAAATGATAGGAGTGGGGCAAGTGCTTGTAAAAGTTTGGGGAGTCGGTAAACAAGTGCTCTTGTTTGCACACTTGGGAGGCTGGACCCGGGGCCTAGAGAATCCAGAATAAAACCAAACCTCTTGGCCAACCGCCTTGGAACCGTTTCAGTCCTCCAAAATCTGGCCCAGGTGGGGAGGCCGGGGGCCGCCAAGCCATGCTCTCTACCGGAGGGGGACGCCCCGGGAAGGCGGGGTGGGATCCCTGGGGGCCCAAGTGCTCACTTCCAGGGCCTTTCGGACCTGATCCGGGTGGGGGTGGGGCTGGGGGCTGGGCTGCGACGACCTCCCGGCCACTGGAGCCGCTGGCGACAAGTGAGCTTTGATTCTGAGGCCAGACCCGTCGAGAGGTGTGGGCCGCCCCAGCAGGGGAGCGAGGAAGGATAGCGAAGGTAGAGGTTCCCAAACTGAGGAAGGGAAAACTGACCCCTAATTTTCTCCCCCGGAGGTGGGACAGTTGCACGAAGCACTAGTTAGACCGGATCAGTTGGAGCTGACGGAGGATTGTAAAGAAGAAACTAAGATCGACGCCGAGAGCCTGTCCTCGGCGCCGCAGCTGGACCAAGCCCTCCGACAGGTGAAAGCCCTGGGCCGCGCCGCCCACCCCATCTTAGCCACCCGGGCGTCCCTCCAAGCCAGCCCAACTCTATCAGGTCCCACGCCCTCGCCGGGCGGTCCATGCGTGTCCCCGGAGCGAGGGGACAAGACCCGGGCTTGCAGCCCCTAGTGGACCGTCTGCGAGGAGGTCGCTGCTCCTTTTCGCCTCCCAGCCCCCAGGGTCTTTGGGCCAAAACTTGCTAGCTTTCGAGTTGCTTCCTGAATTATTCCTGGGGCCAGAGAATCTGCCGAGTTTTACCAATCGAGTGATGAGCGGAGTTTGAATCCTAGACGCGAGGGGCGGGGAAGAGGTGGTTGCCACCCAGAGGGTAGCCGAGGCCGCACGGGAAAAGGGTGAGAGGTAAAGGGCGCGCAGGGACGGGTTACCCGTTTGGAAGTAGCCTAGCGCTCCAGCTCCAGCTCCAGCTCCAGCTCCAGCTCCAGCCCCAGACCCCAGATCCCAGACGCGCCAGCCCTCTGCCGGGTTTGGGTCTGCAGCTCAGCCCTGGGACAGGGGGCGCTGTGGTGTAGACGAGCTGTGGCGTGTTGGAGGCGGCCCCAGCTGGGTGGGAACCTGAAGGTGCCTGCTTGGGTTTAGGCTCCTGAACTCCCAAAGGCCCGGTTCCGGTTCCGCTTACTTCTTTAGTGGCCTTGGTCCTAGCGCCGGGAGGGTTTGCAGACCCGGACATGTGAGGCTGCTCCTTGGGTCACCGTGAAAGTAGTGGAATCCCCTTACTGGGATTGAGGTGACCTAAAAACCGGCTGCTCCAGGGTGCCGACGGGTACTGGATTGCGGATAGGGCGGGGCGCTAAACACCTGTGCACAGGTGAGTGTCCGGCGCTCTCACGGCTTCTGCCCTAGCACAGGAGTTGCGAATTATAGGGGAAAGTTATCATTTCTGGGGTGTGTTACAGGAAACGTATTACTAGATTTTCCAGAGGTCTATATACACATTACCCACATTCGTATCAGAAACTGACATCTTTCTTAAGTCTAGAACATCCTAACAAAAAAAAGTAGCACCAGAGAATGATGTAATCAGAAGGCAACTTGCTGATGAAATGAGACCTCTGACTTAAAAGTCTTGAATGGATTTATCACAGAAATAGAAGGCGGTGGGTGTTGAACGGGAGGAAGAATGCATTTACTAAATTCTCCTGTACGTAAACTGAGGCTTGAGTGGAAAGCTACCTATATAAAGGAAGCTACACAGTTTGTGGGAACGGAGTCTTTCTAACGTTGCCCCCAGCAGCGGTGTTCTTCACAGCAGTTAGCGCGGTTTTCTCAGGTTATAACCAAGTGGGGCCACTTTTCAGAGTTTGTAAATTCTGCATCCATTGCATCCCTGGGTGTGTTTTGTTCTTTTCAGTTTAACCAGTCAGTGAGCAATGAACTGAATATTGGGGTAGGAACCTCCTTCTGTCTCTGTACTGATGGGCAGCTTCATGTCAGGCAAATCCTGCATCCTGAGGCTTCCAAGAAGGTAAGAGTGCTGGCTTCTCGAAAAAACGATTGGACCTTAGGGGTGACTGGAGGCTTAAAAAATGGTTTATCCAAGTTTCTCCATCTTAAAAATATGCATATGAGGAGTTAGTATTTCATGGGTACAGAATTTCAGTTTGAGAAGATGACAAAGGGATGGTGGGGATTGTTGCACAACAGTGTGGATGTACTTAATGCCACTGAATTGTACACTTACAAATGGTTAAAATGGTAAATATTGTGTTATGTATATTTTACCACAATGAAAAGGTCACAACACTTTCATAGAGATGTTTGAGAGAGATTACAGTAATTTTATAGATACCCTTTGGTGACTTAATAAGTTTCCTTTTTGTTTATGTCAAGTTTTTGAGATGCTTGACATTCTCTCTTTTCCAAAGCATATTAGCTGAATTTTTGACATTTAAAATAACTACAAGTAGGTAGAACTGTATTTTAATACCTTGTAATATTCCCGTCTGTGTACCTTATCCTAGAAAGGAAAGAGCAAAGAAAAATCCAATTAAAACTTTTAAATTGCAATTCTAATAGTTTCATTAAAAAGTTTTGTACTCTGACTTAACCATATAACTAGTGAAATGTTAATTATAGCATACTGTACTTTGTGTGACTTAAAGTAAATGTTCAGAACTGATTGAATTTTGTATCAAAACAATAGGGTCACCCCTTTTTACCTTTACTTATCTTTCTGGTATGGAAAAGAGTATGAAATGAGAAAAATACTATCTTACTGTAGGTGTGATTTCTCTCTCTGGGAAGAATACTGAGGGGCTGAGAAAAAATGGTGAGCACAGACAGCAGACCCAGTGTAATCAATCATTGCTAATATAGTTGATCTTATCAACTTAATTAATTAGAGCTGTAACTTTTTATTGTGGTAGGCAGATACTGAACTTGAAAAGATGGAAGTAAAATATTTTTAAGGAAACCTTGTGAGGTAAGTCTTGCAACGAAAAGTTTAGACTGGCAATTGATGTCATAAGTGAGTAGTCAGTGCAGATTTTCTTTCTTTTTACTCCAATAGGGAAAATGGAAGAAATGAACTAAATGTATAATGACAATTTTAAAAGTCTGAAGGATAAACTCAAGTTCCTATATCTGGAGGCTTGAAGAAAACGCTCCTTTTTACATTAACCTTAGTAATTATTTGATTAAAAGGGGGGAGTGTATTTTATTAATTAAATGCTAGACAAATTGCTGTATCCTTAATCCAGAAATAGATATATATGAGAATTTTTTTCCCCTCAAACTCATATAAGGGATAAAACTTAATCCTTCCCTATTGGGCTGGAGGAAAACAGCTGTTTTTGTTATTTTAGGTACACTGCTTTGGATGTGGGAAAACCTCCAGAGAAAAATTGAGACATTTTCCTGAGCCACTTCTATTAGGATTTTGATAAAGAAAACTAAAACAATTAATTTAGTATCATTATGAAAATAATTCTATTCATTACAGAAAAATAAGGAAATGGTAAAACATGAAAGAAGGGCTTCCCTGGTGGCGCAGTGGTTGAGAGTCCGCCTGCCGATGCAGGGGACGCGGGTTCGTGACCTGGTCTGGGGGGATCCCGCGTGCCGCGGAGCGGCTGGGCCCGTGAGCCATGGCCGCTGGGCCTGCGGGTCTGGAGCCTGTTGCTCCGCAATGCGAGAGGCCACAACAGTGAGAGGCCCGCGTACCGCAAAAAAAAAAAAACAAAAAAAAAAAACATAAAAGAAAATAATCCTTCCAGTCAGAAAACGTTAAAGTGGTTTTTTGAATGTGAACATAGTTGAATGTATTCTTTCAGAGTTTTGTAGAAAAGCCTTACTTTTACAAGGAACATTCACACTACACAAACATTTTAGCCTACTTTAAATTTAATATAACATTTGTATCCTTCATAAGCAGTAAATATTCAGTATTTTAAATGGATATACCTATTGAAACCAAACAATGTTGGACATTTGAGTTATTGTCATTATAAACAGCTTTTACATAAACATTTTTGTAGGTAATCTTGAAGATTCACAGTTCTTTTGGTAACTGTTTTGGAAAATGTCACCATGATGTAGTGATACCTATTTCAAATATAGCGTGAGCAGGTCACATCTAATAGAATCCAATAAAGGAAATTTATACAGAGACATTATTACTTAAATATTATGGGTCACAAACATTAAAAAGTATTTATTTCCTTGACTTTATAATGTAAAAATTCCCCATAAGTGAATACAAATTATCTTGAAATTTAAAAAAAAATCTAAATTCAGTGTAACAAAATTAAATTTTGAAAATTATTCAATGAGGATTTTTTTTTTTTTCAGGAAAAAAAGTGACACAATAGTATAATATTTGCTCTGACAGTTGAGCTTTGTTTAATTACCACAAGAGTGATGCTAATAGCTAAGAACGACTGGTAACAACTTCTCCTTTGCCGTTGAGATTTGTGATATATTTTTTTTTTAAGTGTAATTTGAGTTCTCAGGTTTAGCCAAAATAATAATGGTCAGGAAAACTAATGTGGGCTATAATTTGGCACAAAAATAATCCTCTTCAGGTAATCAGGAATTTACTATCTTAATCTAATTTTAATACACAGAACATGTATTATTAGAACCCAGTATTTTAAACTACTAGGTTTTAATAGAAAACTAAATTTTGATAAACACATAGAATCCTGTGTCTAGATACGTATTGTAAACATATGCATCTGTATGAAAACTGAGAGGGCTAATATTGCTGCATGAAAATACAGATGGTCTAAAATAATTATGGCTAGACAAAGTACATAATGTTATCAAACAGAAAATATAATAGCCCAAATGTTTTATAGCTTCAGAACTGTTTTGAATGGAATACATAATGGAGTACAAACGTATAATCTATTGCCTTAAAATAAGATGAATTTTTTTCTATGAGACTTTTATGTAGGATGTAATACTGTAACAGAAAATGAAGACACTCTAATGTTTAATTTAAAAATATTTTTTTAAATTGTGGTAAAATATACTTACATTCAATTCTTAGGTTCCCAATCATTAGGGAATCACTGAACTAAATTTATCTAGTTAACAATGTCTACTTTGTCCCTCCTCAGAATGTATTATTGCCTGAATGCTTCTATTCCTTTTTTGATCTTCGGAAAGAGTTTAAGAAGTGTTGCCCTGGTTCACCTGATATTGATAAACTGGATGTTGCAGCAATGACAGAGTGTATCCTTTAAGTGATGACCCAGGAATCATTTGAAAAGACAGCTCCAGAAAACAATGGCAATTCAAGAAACTTTAAAACATTTTTAACTTTGACAGTGTATGAAAATTGACTTGTCCAAAATTTGTCTACTGTGCTAGGAAAAATGGTGCAATTACTGGCGTCTTTCAAAGTAGTTATAATTTACTGAATTTGAATAGTGATTTAGATGGATTTAGACATGGATTTTTGTTAGGTGAACGCATCTAAAATAGAATTCAATTTTGGATTATGGGAGTGGTTTTTTTTTTGTTTTTTCAGTTGTCGAATTGATGAATGTGAAGACCACATTCTTTGCCAATTCTAAGGCCACTTGTTCTTGATTATCTTGGTTTTAGGGTTTATTTCATCTTCTTTTGAATGGATAAGAATTTTTTAAAGTTTGGATGCATACTCTTGACAAACAGCTGTTCATTGGCACCCCTTTTAACCTTCTCTGGGTTTGTCAAATACATGTAGATTGTGGTAATTATTCCAAGCCATCTTTTGAGATGATAAAATGAAGCTGAGATTTTACCCCAAATTCTTTCATAACCAAGAAAATATATCTGATGCATTATGTATTGTAAAAGTAAACTTTATAATCACAAATCTTGTCATGAATGACCCATCATCTTTGATCCAGTAAGTCTTTAAAGTGCTAACTAATAAGAGTCATGTGCTAACATATCAGATGTAACACAGTAATAGAAGTGTTGGGGACTCGCCCAAAGCCACTATGAGAATCATCATGAAGTCAGATTCAAGTTATTTTCATGAACGCGGGGGTATAGATGTTTATTCTAAAAATTTCTCATCCATTTTCAGGTGCTAAAGCTTGATTTTTGTTTTATTTCAAAATTTCTTGATGTAAAAGATTGTTTGGATATTTTTCCTAACCATTTGTAAACAGATCAAACCCATTTTATTTGCCTTCTTGGAAATAGGTAGCTAGAATTTTGGTGTAGCTGATTTAGCTACTAGTTAATTACTGGTTTAGCTCCCAGCAGTGCCGGGAGAAGGGTATATAATAAGCGCATTTGAGTGAATTCTTACAAGAGTTTCATTAGAAGGTTGGGACAGTAGAAAAACTTGCTATGTGTTTTGTTGGTTTAAATGCTGTATGAATTAGCTCAGGCTGCCATAACAAATACCATGGACTGGGTGGTTTATTAGCAACAGATATTTATTTTCTCACAGTTCTGGAGTATGGGAAGTCCAGGATCAGTTTGGCAGCATGGTTGACTTCCGGTGAGGGCTCTTTCTGGCTTTCAGATAGCTGCCTCTTCCCTGTGTCTCAGATGGCGGGTAGGGGGAGCGGCATGGCCAGGAGTTTTGGGAGAGGTATCTTTCTTTTCCTCTCTTTATAAGGCCACAGGCCTAACAGATTAGGGCTCCTTCCTTATGGCCTCATTTAACTTTAATTGCCTCCTAAGTACTCTGTCCCCAGATACAGTCACATTGGGGGTTGGGGCTTAAACACATGAATTTTGGGGAGGGACACAATCCCATCTATAGCAAATGCTAAACCATTTAATGTGCTGGTACAAAATAGAGAACGAAAAATTCTGGCAAAGTGTTAGTAGATATTGAAGGGAAAGTGTAATAAGTTAATTTAGAAAAAGACAACTTGAGTAGGAAAGACAGTATATTAAGAACCGTTTATCCCTGACTGCTCTGTTTTCTCTTTTAGCAAAGAAAATCTTTCCCTCGTAA
>NW_006780148.1:949584-955008 GCF_000442215.2 Lipotes vexillifer
TTCCCTAGTAATTGTAGGTCAGATATTAGTAAAAATTTCCATAGCTACAAATAAGAGGTTCTTATATTTAGGTATTTCGGTTTTCTCAATGTGTTCACAGTTCAGAGAGCTTGTTAAAAGGTTACCTATTTTTTTTCTCCTTGGTTTCTTCTTCAGAGCTTCATGTATATACGATTTGGGGTTATTAGTAAACATCTTCAGTATGGTAACCTGGGCTTTTTACTTGCTCTATGCTGTATTATCTGCACAATATATACGTACTTTTTAAAAGTACTATATACTTTTATATAGTTTTTGCATTGTCGACCTTAAAGTTGACCTGAGGTGAATGGGTAAGCTATGCTGATTATTTTTTCTGTCGTTCCTTTTTATCCTAGCTCTATAACTATTTGTTGGCAGTTTTTTTTCAAGTACCATGGAGAGGAAAATCAGAAATATTTGACTACAGTAAACAGGTGAATTGTGAATAAAGCTAAGCTGGGCTTCATTTCAGGCATATAACACCTGACATTTGAGGAAGGATCTCATGACCATTAAGTAATGCATTCATTGAAAAATTAGGGAATTTTTCTGTTTATTTTAAAACAGCCTAATTTTAGCCTAGTTTCTTTGGACTTACATTGGAAGTCTTAGCTTTTTTAGTTTTATTGCCAATCAAAAAGTGGATTTTTGTTTTTGTTTTATTTTTTTGTTTTTGGCCGCACCGCATGGAATGTGGGGATCTTAGTTCCCCAACCAGGGAAGGATCCCATGGCCCCTGCAGTGCAAGAGTGGAGTCCTAACCACTAGACAGCCAGGGAATTCCCCCCAAAGTGGATTTTAATCTTAAATGTTTTTATTAGTGTTTTATTTTCATACTTCTTTCCCATTTAACAGGTAAGAAATGTTATTAAGCCTTTCTATCTGTGGTTTTTTTATGTTGCTGCTGTGATCAATTACTTTATGACTCTTAGTCAGAGGATTCATTATTTCCCTGACTAGGCCATCAAACTAATTCCTCAGGTCAAAGACAATCATACCAAATTTGACTGTGCAAAGGATTACTACAGTGTCTGAACTAAAGAGCTGTCCAATTCTCTCAGACCACTAAACATTTTCCTTTCTAATATGGAAATGGCACTGGATTTGGAAACATAAAGGTACTCATTACGCATCCTTGATGGTTTTGCCAAGTAGATGGAGAGTCATTTGCTCCAGAGGGATTACCTGTTCCACCAGGTAACCAGCGGGGGAGGGAGAGAGGCTCTTGCCAACCCTCAGAAAGGAACAAGTAAGAATTTGCAGCTTTGCTTCCTTCGGAAAGTTACTGGCTTTCTCCAAGCCTCACTTTTATCTCAGGTAGTCCCCAGTGAAAGCTTTGTGAACCATGGGTGCTATGTAAATGAATCAGTATGACCACTTTGATAAAAGAAAAGGTTTAGGCATTTCTTGAATGCAGTCTTCGTTCTTATTTTAGCACATATTTTCCTCTTTTGTCCTTGTGTTGGTTCTAAAACCATTTCTGGTGTTAGAGATGATTCTCTCTGAGTTATTCCAGCTGCAGTTTTGTTACCTGCTTTGAGTTATGCAGTCCTAGCTGGAAAGAAGACCTCATTTAGCAGGTGAACTGTGGGTGGCATTTTGTAAGCTTTTTACTTAATCATGTGAGGTGGTGAGGGTGTGATGATAGGAATTGGGGCCCATGTGATTTTTTTTTTTTAAAGGAAGAAATTTATTATAGATCCCTTGGGGAAATTAATGCTAGTTGTCCCCTGCTGAAAGTACATTTTGATTATGAGGCTATTTGTATAATGACTTATCTTTTTTTAAAAAAAACCTATTTTCCCCCACGGTATTGGATGGAATTACTTCCTCCTGGTTTCTTAACCTATTTTTTGTTAGCTTTGTAACTCATGAGCTGATTTATTCTCCTTGATCAAGACCTCTGCCATTGTGTTTATTTCATTTTGCCAAGTCTTTACTAAGAACTCATTTTAAATGAAGTATGACCTTGTCCAGAGAGCAGGTGAAAGAAGAGAACTGTCTGTCAACTGGGTGCTTACTATTTATCCCATCAGTAGCCTCCCAAGAGCCCAGTGGAGGAGGTATCGCCCACTTTTCATAGCTAGGGAAACTGAGGCTTAGAGATTTTTTCTTGTTAGAAGTGTCACCATTTGAACCTGAGTCTGACTGCAAACAGTCTGCTTGTTAACTAGGGGATAATATTCTAGAATTTATAAAGATTATCTGAGGGTGGGGTTGGCTATTTAAATAGATTATCTCCCTTATAAATTTATAGTCTATGTTTCCTGAGGCTAAACTATTCAGGAGAAAGGGGGAGTTAATTTTGTAAAATTTCAGTCTAGTTGTAGGGTATTGCATCCATATGTGCTGTTTGATATTATAAGCATATGCCGTTTCACTAGTGCAACTTTCCATTAACAGGGCAAAAAAAAAAATCACTAAACCACTCTTGTCTACCCATCCAAGTATTAGTAGGGGTATGTGTGTCTTTCCCTGTGTTTGTGTTTCACCACTTCTTGTTGGGGGTATACGATATGTGTTTCTGTGGGCGTGCTACTGACACAGTGACAAGGGCAAGTTTTTCCCATATATTAAAGATGGAGATAATAGCCTTACTAGCAGAGTGGTTAAGAACACGAGCTCTGGAGTCAGATTTACTGGGGATGAATTTACTGTACCTCTCAGCCCCAGTTTTCCCATCTTAAAATGGGCATAACTACTGCAAGGAATAATGAGCTAGTACATGCAACCACTCAGCCACTGCCTGCCCTACTGTGTGCTCTCCAGTGTTGACTGGGTTGTAGCATGTCTCCAAAGAAGAAAGCCATCTGCCAAAGGCTCTGAAAGGACTTCCTTATTAATTTAAGACCTTATCTAAACTATCTTACGCCTAAAAAATTTTTTTCTAATCTTTCGTGAGACTGCTTATAGATCTTTTAAAACATCAGCTACATGTTAGTACAGGTAAGCTTCAGGGTTTAGCTTCTCCATATGTAAAAATAGTGTGTGCGAGTGTGGTTCATTCTGCACTTACGTGCTTATTTGTTATGACTAGTTGAACTGGGCCTTTGCAGTCGCAAAACCTTCATTGCTCTTAGAAAGTGGAGGCAGATGCTGAATCCTCCTTGGCACCTTTCTGCGTATGAAAGGGATTTTAACTATCACCAAGCGTACAGTTAAGTTGGGTTCGTAGTTGACCTTGTTGGCTGGAGGGGGGAAGAAATGATCTTTGGCACCACATCGGTATGATGTGAGCCAAACTGGCGAATACTCTGGTATGTGGTCTGTAATACGTTAGGTGACTAGAAATACTGTATATTCTTGGCCAGCACTCAGAGTTGTTATGTTAATTTTGTGTGGTTTATTTTGATTATAAAATAATTTACTTTTAAAATGTGAGTTTCGGAATTCCAGGATAGTTTTTTTGTTTTAGAAGGCTTTGGAAGACATCATGGAGTCTCCCTTTCCTAATTTATTTATGCCATATAAATGTCTTTTTCTAAAGGAGAAATTTTTATCTTTTTTTTTTGCATTAGTTCCTACTTCTACCTTATTTCTTCGAAGGTATAATTGACTTGTCAGTTTTGCGCTTTGTTAACAGTAATACCTCCTGAAGTAATATTTGGTAGGATGGATCTCGCTTTTTTTGTTTGCTTTTCCCCCTCTTGGAAAGAGTAAGCTTCTGAGGAATAGAGTTAAAACTATGGTTTTAGATTCCCCAGCATTTATTACTGGTATAAAGAAAGTTTTTGTTACTTTGGCTCTTAGTTACATTCTTTTACACTGGCATTCTTTTTTTTTTTTTTTTAATATTTATTTATTTATTTATTTTTGGCTGCGTTAGGTCTTCGTTGCTCCATGCGGGCTTTCTCTAGCCGTGGCGAGCGGGGGCTACTCTTCGTTGCTGTGCGTGGGCTTCTCATTGCCGTGGCTTCTCTTGTTGCAGAGCACAGGCTCTAGGTTTGCGGGCTTCAGGAGTTGTGGTTGTGGCTCATGGGCTTTAGAGCGCAGGCTCAGCAGTTGTGGCACACGGGCTTCGTTGCTCCGCGGCATGTGGGCTCCTCCCGCACCAGGGATCGAACCCGCGTACCCTGCATTGGCAGACGGACTCCCAACCACTGCACCACCGGGGAAGTCCCTACACTGGCATTCTTGATTTGCTTCTTTCAAAGCTCATTTTAAAATATAGCAGGTTATTTATAGAACCTGTTTTTTTTTTTTTTTTAATTTTATTTATTTATTTGGCCATGTGGCAGGTTTGAGGGATCTTAGTTCCCCTACTAGGGGTCAAACCCTTCCCCCTGCAGTGGAAGCATGGAGTCCGAACCACTGGACCGCTGCAAAAGTCCCTAGAACCTGTTTTTTAAATTATACAACTCCTTATAAGGGTAATTTATCACTTTCTGTTTTTTCCTTCACATAATTGTAGGAAATTCAGTTCTTAATTGGAGCACGATTTCAACTTTTCTCGTGACATTTTATGCTTGCTATTCCTTTGTTCCTTTAGCATAGGAATTTTATTGAAAAATGTCTGGCAATATGGGCAGTTGTGTTACTCTTATAAAAGTAAACAGAGTAGAATGGGAAGAAACAAACTTGTTGTCTTGGGGGGATGGGGCGGTGTTTAATGGCAATGAAAAATGGCTTTGAGTTGGAATTTTGAATTGGGATGCAATTTTAACATAGTTTAAACTTAATTGCTCCACAATGTATTTTTATATGTGTGCTTCTTTTATTTATTTATTTATTTTTGCGGTACGCAGGCCTCTCGCTGTTGTGGCCTCTCCCATTGCGGAGCAACAGGCTCCGGACGCGCAGGCTCAGCAGCCATGGCTCACGGGCGCAGCCGCTCCGTGGCATGTGGGATCTTCCCGGACCGGGGCACAAACCCATATCCCCTGCATCGGCAGGCGGACTCTCAACCACTGTGCCACCAGGGAAGCCCTATTTTTATTTATTTTTAAATTTTTATTTATTTATTTTGGCTGTGTTGGGTCATAGTTGTGGCACGTGGGATCTTCTCAGGTTGCGGTGTACAGGCTTCTCTCTAGGTATAGTGTGGGCTCCAGAGTGTGCGGGCTCAGTAGTTGTGGCACACGGGCTCCCTAGTTGTGGCTTGAGGGCTCAGTAGTTGTGGCGTGTAGGCTCAGTTGCCCTGTGCCCTGTTGCCCTGCAGCGTGTGGGCTCAGATGCCCTATGTGGGATCTTAGTCCCCCAACCAGGGATTGAACCTGCATCCTCTGCACTGGAAGGTGGATTCTGAACAACTGGACCAACAGGGAAGCCCCCTATGTGTGCTTCTTTTAGATAGAAACTGAGAACTTTTTTTTTTTTTTTTTTTTTGGGTTCGCGGGCCTCTCATTGTTGTGGCCTCTCCCATTGCGAAGCACAGGCTCTGGACACGCAGGCTCAGTGGCCATG
>NW_006780148.1:955109-958148 GCF_000442215.2 Lipotes vexillifer
GACTCAACCACTGCACCACCAGGGAAGCCCCAGAACTTACTTTTAAAGAGAGGTTATTTACCTGGGAAAACTGAGTGTTCTGAAACCAAATGTGTCCATTTTCCACATTCAGCAAAGGTAACTTCTTTTGAATGGATAAGTTAATACTGATGGACTTTGTGGCACTAAGGAAACGTTCCTTCTGTTCAACTATAGACGAAGTCTCAGGACTTCTCTAAGTTCTGTGTAAATGCAGCAGTTTGCTTAGTTGTATCCTGACATGCTCATTTTGTTCCCACCATGTCTGGCTTTACTCTTCCTCGTTTCCTCATGGCGTTTCTCATTGCAAAGCTGGCTAAGCCTGTTGGTGCTGTTGTGCCTGCCTCAAGGGCAGAATGACTAAGTTGCATGACAACCATAAATCAGGAGGCACAGACTCATCTTTCCTTCTCTCAAGATCAGACGTGCAGCAAGTAATTCAATATATAATTATAAATTGATAGGAGAAAGAATTGGTACTAAAAGTTTCTTCTCCCGTTTATTTGTTGTTCATGCTACATTCTGGTAAGAATTATGAAAGACTGAATGAATCTTCTGAAGACAGTGGTGTGAGTGGGTGGGCAGTTTGGGCATGCAGGAGGTTGGGTGACTTTTAAAAGTTTCTGGGAGATTAGAGCTGCTGATCTTCCTGGTGTGTGATGTCTTGAAGGGAAACACGTTGGGACGTGTTACGTGGGACCAAGTTAGCCAAATGTCTAGAACATATTCTTAATTTAAAAAGTAGACTTCAATAAAATCTTCAGCTACAAATCTATTCTACAGAGACAGGATACTTTACGTTGTTGCTTTTTCACTTGGCTTTCATATCATACATTTAGAAAGCTTCTCACAAACTATTGCTCAAAACAAAACAAATTAAGCAAAACTTCTTATCTTGGTTCAGGGAATTACAGACACATTGTCAAATCAGAGCTGGGAAACTTGAATTAGTTACAGAACTTCTCTCAATCCTAGTTTCATCTGTTTGGTTTTACTGTTATCTACCTGGCAGGGCTACTGCAAAACTAGGAGGAAATAGACAGTGTTTGGCACAAAATGGTGTGTAGTAAATGCCATCATTATGTCAGTAGAGTCTTAGAAGTAATAGGTGCTGTGGTAGGTGGAAAGAGATCAGAGGAAAGCGGACCTGTGCTCAGGAAATGCATAATACAGTTGAAGAGAGTAATATTTTATAGGAATAGTATCTAATCAGCTCTTAACTTGATGGTTGTGACCTAGAGCAGTTAGGGAAGACTTTGGTGCTGAGTGGGAGTGATCCATGGTCTAATTTGGTTAAGGGATTAAGAAGATAAGAGGGTTGTATAGGGGAGTTACCTGAGCAAAGATGAGAAAGCTTATGCCTCTTGCCATTGATAGAGGAGAAAAAACTGGTTTGAATTGAATATAGTTTCCAATTCCTTCAAAGCTTAATTTTTCCCCAAGATTCTGTTTTGGGATAGAAAGTTACGATGTGGCAAACATTCCTGTGGCATTCTCTATTTTCGGCAATTTTCATTCCTCTAGGTCAGAAGTGAGCAAACTTTTTCAGTAAAGTGCTAAAGAGTCAATGTTTTAGTGTTTTGCAGGCCACGTACAGTCTCTGCTCATTCTTTCTTTAGAATCCTTTAAAAAATGTAAAAGCCATACTTCTCTCTGGGCTGCACAAAAATAGGGTGAGGATCAAGTGTTGACTCTTGCTGTGTTTTCATCCATGTTCCTTACGGTGTAGGGTATGCGTGCTTGCGTGAGTGTGTGTGTGTGTGTGTGTGTGTGTGTGTGTGTGTGTGTGTGTTTGTCTCTGCTGATAGGGGTTTTGCCACAGCATCAGGTTGGTCCTTATGCAGTGTTTCCTTGGTCAGATTTCTTCAAAATTTCTATCTAGTAATGGTCTCCTACATGTAAAAGTTGTCTCTGAATCAATAGATGGTAAGGGGTTAAGTTGCCACTCTTGGGAGATGTTGGCTTATACCTGCGGTTCTCAACCTGGGCTGGGTTTTACCCACCTGGGGACATTTGACAATGTCTGGAGACATTTGTTTTGTTTTTGTTTGTTTGTTTTGCTGTATGCGGGCCTCTCACTGTTGTGGCCTCTCCCATTGTGGAGCACAGGCTCCTCACGCGCAGGCTCAGCGGCCATGGCTCACGGGCCCAGCCGCTCTGCGGCATGTGGGACCTTCCCGGACCGGGGCTAGAACCCGTGTCCCCTGCATCAGCAGGCGGACTCTCAACCACTGAGCCACTAGGGAAGCCCTGGAGACATTTTTAATTGTTATTACTGGAGGTAGGTAGAGGTCAGCATGCTACTAAAAATCCTATAGTACACAGGACACTGCCCCACCCCCCAACAAAGAATTATCTGCCCTTTGTGCCACTAATGCTGAGCTTGAGAAACACTGGCTTATACAATGGCATTGGTCTCCATTTCTTGGATATGTTTCTCTTTACTTCATTGTATGCCCTTATAAGGCTGAAAGTGTTATTAGAATTGCAGGGTTCCAGACATTTGGTGGCAGAGTTTACATGATAAACTATAGCTAGTCACAGCTTTTCTTTCTTAGTTCTGTAAGGATCCATAAAGTCCCTCCCATCTCCCCAGAAAACTTAGGACAGTTGTCTCCCTAAAGCATCTTCATCTTTTGGCTCCAGTTTTTCTGTCCTATCATTATGTTCTTTGAAAATGGCGCTGAATTAATAAATACTTTATAGTACAGCTTCCCAAGGAAAATCATTTTAATGACCCCAGTCAGTGGTCATTGCTCTGTTGCTTGAACATCTCTTGGGATTGATTTTCTAATCCCTCAGTGGGGAGCACATTTATTTCATCACTAGGTGATTGATGTAAAGGGCGGGACTGCAGGGGGAAATGCAGAAATTATCCACCATTTTAGCTTGATGATTATCCTCTGAGCATACAAATAGGCATCTGGTGAGTTCAGATTTTTTAGTCATAAATGTGACCCTCTTAAAGTGTGATTATCATAAGTTATGGAAGTTGACCACCTGAGGGTTCTAGGAAGAGCG
>NW_006780148.1:958952-965019 GCF_000442215.2 Lipotes vexillifer
AAGAGCGGGGAGAGCATCACGTATTAAATGCCTGCGTTGTGTCCTGGGCTTGTTTTGTCTCATTTAATCTTCACAAGAGCCCAGGGAGGTAAAGATTATCACAGCTTTGGCTTTACAGATAAGCTGAAGTTTAGTGGGGTTAAGTAATTTGCCAAGGAACATATGGCTGCCTTTCTACATGCAGCATATTTAATTACAGAGAAATGTAACCGGTTGAGAGATGACACACAAATGAATTTGGTTAGCATGTCTCTTTACTGGAGAAAGACAAGAGGAAGCTGTGGGGATGAAATAGAAAGGAATTTTGAATTGAGAATAGAATATTACTCATTCAGAAGACTGGCTATAATTCTTGGTGGGGAGAAATCTCTGAGTTGTTTTTACATTGTATCCTTTTTGTTTGCAGTAAAATAGTACCTACTGACTTTTTCTTAATATTTGTCTTCACATTTTACCCTTATTACAAAATACCAGTCAGGAAACATTTTTATAAAATAAGGCAAACATCTTAATAACCACCACTCAGATGGCTGTTTTCATTTTAAACTTGAGAAAAGATAGAGTCCCATAGTATAATTTGTTATGTGCATTGTACTACATTATAAAACTTACACAAAACTTGATGGAAATCTCTTCTGGTTGCACCCTCAAACCCAACTTGAGCCATGCATTTCTTTAAAAGCCATGTTTCCTGGCTTACCCAAATGGTGTACTCACTTAATCAAAAGCTACATTAGACATTGTTGGCTCTGAGTGCTGGAACCGTTTCTCCACATCTACTCTAAAATGACAAGCATTTGCTGTCATCCAAGATGGGTGTGTTATGGGATTCCAAAAATCTTCTAGAAGGGAGTTCTGGATAAAAATGGAGTCATAGACATGTTTTTAGTAATCTGAAGTGTTTTGAACATTAGGCTTAAAAAAGTCATTTAATACCTTGTGGTCTTGAAGGATGTAACTGTATCTTTAAGTCAGCATGGTCATTGCCTTGTGTGTGTTGTAAAGACAGGGTAGGAATTTTGTTAACTTTGTTGTACGCTTCATGGTTTGACGCTAAAGTGCTCAATATTCATGCATTTGCTACCACTCAATAAGCATTTTATTCCTGGTATTATTATTCCTGGTAATCCTCAGGACAGGATTGATTTGGCCATCTTAGCCCAATAGGGCAATTGGACACTTCAGGAAGCCTGGGTGAAGTCCAGACTGATGGGAAGCAGCTATTCTGAGATTTCAAAGAATTGTCAATCAAGATGCATTTTACTTGGCTTCTTGGCTCCATGAGAGTTTAATTTTGGGTAAAAGCAACCTCATTTTACCTCCCCAAAATGTTTCCTTAACTTAATCTCCCAGGTTTAAATTTCGAGAAGAATAGTTCAGCCTCCCGGTATGGAGCCTGTCAAGTTGAAGATATGGGAAATATAATTTTAGCAATGATTTCAGACCCTTATAGTAAGTATTGGTGTTGTAACAATGCGGGCCTAGTATCTGATCCCATCTACTTTCCCTCACCTATACTTCTGAATCGCCACCACCCTCCCCCTCGGCTTTGTCTCCCTCATAGCTAAAATGATGACTTGTATGTTCTCATTCTAGATCACAGGTTTTCAGATCCAGAAAGAGTAAATTACAAATTTGAAAGTGGCACTTGGTAAGTACTTGAATACTATTCCATTTGAGCCTTTTAATGTGTTTTTATTCATATTGTGATATTTAACTCCTGTTATATTTTAGTAACTTTACTAAACCTTTTGGGTATCCATTTTTAAATAATAGGTCATTTGTTAAAGAAGATTGTATTTTAAAGTAAGCTTGGATGTTGGGATTAACCTTTAATGATATATTTGTATCCTTAGTCACTATGACTTTAGGTACATCATAAGTTTGTGTTGTTTGTGTCTGCGATTCTGATTTTAGCCTCTCTGAACTGTCCATCCTCACTGGAAAACTTCCAAAGGAAAAAAATCATAGGCTTTAAACGAGTTCACAAGGTTTTTACTGAGATAATTTTAAGTATGTTCTATCAGCTCCTACTTTAAAGCAAAGGAAATAACTGGGGAGAAGTGTGAAATGGTGGTATCTCTGTTTGTGATCACAAGTAGACCTATTTAAGTTTGTAAACCACTGCAGTGAATTTCATGAGATTGCTTGGTGCCTGAAGTGAACAGAAACTTGTGACATGTTTGCCCATGAGAGAGATGTTGAGGCCTATTTAGTTGTGGAGAAAGTGACTCATTAGGAAATGTCCTAGGAGTACTGAAAATATAAATATGAGAGGAATAGAACATCAGAAGGTGTCAAAATATAGAATAGGTGATTTACAAATGACTCATTAAGGTGTGGGAACTCCCATAAATGCTCTCTGTGATGCCTCCCTGTTTAATAGGGGAGATATTTTAATGGCAGACTTCTGGCCATGTGCACACATTACCCATGTGGGTTAATTACCAGCTTTAGGTGGATCTTAAGTTTTGCTGTCAAACTGGATTTAAACCCCACTGGTGTACTAGCCAGATCAGAGAATGAATTTAAACCTATCCTTCTTGGCTGTAGGAACTTAACAGGCCATGAAAGTATTGGGACAACTTTACTTCCTATGAATTGTTGCTGCGTTCTTTTGAGAACAAGGAAGCAGCAACTCAGCTGATAGGTGGTTTGCTGGATGAGCAAGCTGTGCTGAACTGGCATGGGCAGTTGCCTCTGTATAGTAAACCACCTAAAGAATACTTTGAACTGTGCCCAGATAATTTTTGAGGTTATGAAGTAAGTTGGGTAGTACTACAAGTCTGTCTGAACTCCAAATAAATAATACCTCAAGTGTAAATAGGCCAGTTGTCTTCTGGGGGTAATAGGTCAGACTGCCTAGCATTAATCATGCAGCCTGACGTTTTGCTTGAATCCGCAGCAGCAAGATGGAACTTATTGATGACAACACGGTAGTCAGGGCACGAGGTTTGCCATGGCAGTCTTCGGATCAAGATATTGCAAGATTCTTCAAAGGACTCAATATTGCCAAGTTGGTTTTCCTTAATCTCTATTTTATTTAACAATCCCAAATGGATAATAGATTTTCTGTCATTTTCTCCTCACTGTTTGTTCTTTTTCTTATTGCTTTCTGTTCTGTTAATTTCAAAGGGGAGGTGCAGCACTTTGTCTGAATGCCCAGGGTCGAAGGAACGGAGAAGCTCTGGTTAGGTTTGTGAGTGAGGAGCACAGAGACCTAGCACTCCAGAGGCACAAACATCACATGGGGACCCGGTACATTGAGGTATGTGCTCACAACCTGACATGTGACACACTGACCACCCTGGCATCTTGAATGAGTGTTCACATCAGAAGGCTCAGAAACTGTATTTAATTTCCCTTTCTTTTCTTAGGTTTACAAAGCAACAGGTGAAGATTTTCTTAAAATTGCTGGCGGTGAGTACCTTTTATATAATGTGGCTATAATAAGAAGAATCTAAAATTTTACTTATATAGCAAAGGTAGATAAATAGGGTCATGAATGGTAGATAAATAGGGTCATTTTATTCCCAATGAAACATAAAAGTTGACTTTTTTTTTTAAATAGGAGGAAGAAATATCCAGTAGTGTCAGTGTAATGTGTAACGCTTGCCCTAAGGCTTGAGTCAACCAACTGTAGTTAAGTAGCCATTAAAAATAGTGCGATACAGGGCTTCCCTGGTGGCGCAGTGGTTGAGAGTCCGCCTGCTGATGCAGGGAATGCGGGTTCGTGCCCCGGTCCGGGAAGATCCCACATGTCGCGGAGCGGCTGGGCCCGTGAGCCATGGCCGCTGAGCCTGCGCGTCCGGAGCCTGTGCTCCGCAACGGGAGAGGCCACAACAGTGAGAGGCCCGCGCGATACAAAGGTCAAAGGGTCATATAAAGTCGTGTACAAAGGGAAGGAGTAGTTCATGAAAGAAATTAAATGGTCTGAAAACTACTTTCAAACGGCCATATCAGAATATCTGGAATTGTTGCACCTCTGCTTCTAGTTTTTCTCTTAACTTCCTTTACTCATCAGTGGACAGGAACATGGTAGCATTCTGGCTTCTAGTATTTTAGAATATATGGTGTTTGTAGTAATATGGTCAGAAAGAAGTGGGAACAGATAAAGTCATTATCTAATTCTTGAGTGATTCATAACTTTAAAACCTAAAAATAACAGATGCATAAAAAATGTTAACTGTGGTTTGTCCAACAGATGTTTTTCTATACGTGTACCTACTCTGTAAGTTCCTATTTTTCCACTCGTATTGTTTTAACTTCCTTTCTCCTTTTAGTATATTATGAATATCTTCTTATGCTACTCAAATTTCTTAAATGTTACATGCTGTACAGTATTATATGTACCATAATTTTTTTAAAAAACAATCCTATTGGGCATTTAGAGCTTACCTCCATTTCACTCTGTGTTGCAGTGAATATTTTTGTATCTCTGTATGTGCCACTCATTAGGATAAATCTCTAAAAATAGGATAGCTAATTCAGAGAATGTGGGTGGACTTTTTTTTTTTTTTTTTTTTTTTTTTTTTTTTTTTCTCTCACTGTTGTGGCCTCTCCCATTTGCGGAGCACAGGCTCCGGACGCGCAGGCTCAGCGGCCATGGCTCACGGGCCCAGCCGCTCCGCGGCATGTGGGATCCTCCCGAAACGGGGCACGAACCCGTGTCTCCTGCATCGGCAGGCGGACTCTCAAGCACTGCGCCACCAGGGAAGCCCATGTGGGTGGACTTTTTAAGGGGCTTTTGACACCTATTGCTGAAATATCCTAAGGTGATTTTCACTTAAATACAGAGAACATTTATATCCCTTCATTATGTAGTCCTGATAAAAATCTTGCAACTGTAAAACTTGTAGTAACAATATCCTGTTTATACAATGTGCTGGTATATTTCTTGCACGTTTTTCTTGAGATAAACCAAGGCTTCCCAATTCAGAGCTTCAAGGTTAATAGTGTTTCCATTCTTTGATATTGGTTGGGGATAAAGTATATTTGGAGGTGCTGTGGTCCTGAGGTTCCATGGCAGATAACATTGCAGATGGAAAAGTTAACGTCCACTTCAGTGCCTGGGACTTCATGGTATATGGGCAGTATGATAAGAATTTGCACTTAGGGAAAATGTTACTAGTAAAGGATGTATATTTGAGTATTTGCTGCAGCACTGTACAAAATGCTTTATGTCTGGCAGAGTGTTGATAAATGTTGAAACTGGCTGCTAGGTATATTCATTATTCTCTCTACTCGAGTATGTTTGGACCTTTCTTAATAAAAAATAATCAGGAAAATAATACCAAAAATCACTAAAGAGCTTTCTATGTAATAACTTATTCTCATAATTTATGAGGTAGGTAATTTTACTCCCATTTTACAGATGAGGAAACTGAGATACAGAGGTTAAACTTGGCTGAGGTCATAGCTTGGTAAATGGTAAAGCCACAGTTGCACCCAGACATTTCTAGTTCCAGGGCCTGTGCCCTTAACCACCATGACTAGTTGCCTCTCCTTGAGAAGAATATGGTGGTTGGTCCATGATGTAACTGTATGGCTACCTTCCTATATTAACAGGGGTATTTTATGAAAATGGTAGGGGGAAAGTTTTAAATTTATGGGAAGAGGATTCTGATTCCTGGGATGTTATGAATTCGTATGGGAGTGTGGGACTTATGAATTAAAGACATCGCCAAAAATTTTACTTTTTTAAATTTGGTAAAGTTGATGTCTTAACCATGTCTCCCTGTGCTTCCTGATATTTGTGTTCCCTAGGTACATCCAATGAGGTAGCCCAGTTTCTCTCCAAGGAAAACCAAGTCATTGTCCGCATGCGGGGGCTCCCGTTCACGGCCACAGCTGATGAAGTGGTGGCCTTCTTTGGACAGCATTGCCCCATCACTGGGGGGAAGGAAGGCATCCTCTTTGTTACATACCCAGATGGTAGGCCAACAGGGGACGCTTTTGTCCTGTTTGCTTGTGAGGAGTATGCACAGAACGCATTGAGGAAGCATAAGGACTTGTTGGGTAAAAGATACATTGAACTCTTCAGGAGCACAGCAGCTGAAGTTCAGCA
>NW_006780148.1:965029-1007622 GCF_000442215.2 Lipotes vexillifer
AGAGCATGTTGGTGGCTTTGCGTTATTTCTATTCTTTCTTTTTTTTTAAATTAATTTATTCTTTAATTGAAGTATAGTTGATTTACAGTGTTTCAGGTATACAGCAATGATTCAGTTATACACACATATATATATTCTTTTTCAGATTCTTTTCCATTATAAGTTATTACAAGATATTGAATATAGTTCCTATTTATTTCTGAAAATAATACATTATTCATTGTGTTAAAATAAAACTTGGAAATTACAGAAAGTATAAATGCATGAAAAATATCTATTCTGTAACCAAATGATAGCCACTGTTATGTTAATATACACACAGAAAAAAATACTATGTTTTTATATAACTGGAATATTGCTGTAGATATACCTTTGTATTCAGTTTCAAAAGTTTACTCATGTCTGAAAATTTTAATCTTTAAGTTAATACTATGTTTCACAGGGGCATATAATTTATTTATTAATTCTATTGTACATTCGGGTTGGGTTTTTTTCTATCAGAAGAAATTTCTAGGTAAACATGCTTATCTGTCAATTTCTTCTTTTTTTAATTAATTAATTTTTATTTTTGGCTGCGTTGGTCTTCGTTGCTGTGCACGGGCTTTCTCTAATTCTGGCGAGCGGGGGCTACTCTTCATCACAGTGCGCGGGGCCTCTCATTGCGATGGCTTTTCTTATTGCGGAGCACGGGCTGTAGGTGCGCAGGCTTCATTAGTTGTGGCTCGTGGGCTCTAGAGAGCAGGCTCAGTAGTTGTGGTGCACGGGCTTAGTTGCTCCGCGGCATGTGGGATCTTCCCAGATCAGGGATCAAACCATGTCCCCTGCATTAGCAGGCGGTTTCTTAACCACTACGCCACCAGGGAAGTCCCTATCTGTCAATTTCTCATTGATTTCTTTAGAGCTGGATCTAGGGTGTGAGCTTTTAAGGCTTTAATGTCTTGCCAAATTTATTTCCCAAAAGGCTTGATCAGTTCCATATTGCTGGTGACAGTGCAAATTGTCCTTTTGTCCTGTTACTACCTTTCAGAATTCAACGCTGTTTTTGAGGCACAGATGGGACAGTCAGCTCCTGAAAACACACTAAGATCCAAGCATAAAACCATCTGTAGGGTCTCAAGCCTTTCAGCTATTCTTCTTGACTTATCAGCTGAACATTTCTCTTCAAGGGTCAGTTAGTATTACCTTTGCACCTGAGATCCTATAGAATGTTTCACATGGCTCTTCAACTTATTTTACTTGGCTCCATAGTAGAACATAGTCATTTCAATGATTCCTTTGGTCTTTTTTGCAAGCAGTTCAGACCCTGACTCTGTTATTTGTTTTTGTTTTTGTTTTTGTTTTTCTGGCTGCGTCGGGTCTTCATTGCAGCTTGCGGGATCTTCGTTGTGGCTTGCAGGCTCTTCGTTGCAGTGCTTAGCCTTCTCTGTAGTTGTGGCTTGCAGGTTTTCTCTCTCTAGTTATGGCGTGCAGGCTCCAGAGTGTGTGGGCTCTGTATTTTGTGGCACACGGGCTCAGTAGTTGTGGTGCACAAGCTTAGTTGCCCTGCGGCATGTGGGATCTTAGTTCCCTGACCAGGGATCGAACCCATGTCTCCTGCACTGGAAGGTGGATTCTTTACCACTGGACCACCAGAGAAGTCCCTGTACTGGTATTCTTGAACCCTAAGCTATGAGCATACTTGTAGTTTAAACAATTCTGTACTTTGTTGAAAATGAGTATCATAAATTCTGAATCTCTAAAGTATGCTGAGCATGCTTAAGACTTCAAACACCCCAAACTGGAGGGCGAAAAATGAGATTTTTATTTTAGATCTTTAATTCGAAGAACAGTTTCATGGAAATCATGCCCTAGAATGGACTACCCCAGAGCCTTGGCTACTGTACATTAATTGGCTTGGTTGTAGAGTATGCTTTCTCTGTTTGACTCAGCCATAGGTGGTTTTGAGTGTGGGTGAACTTTCGCTTTCCAGCCTCCCATCTCTAATAATTTATTTCATAAGTGTTGAAGTTTGCACTGTCTTCTTTTCATTAATAATAATCACTTCATTCAATAACTTTTTACGGATCTCCTCTTTGGCAGGCACTGTAGGTGCTAGACCATTTCCTGTCCCAAGTTTGCTTATAACATTTATTTTCTATTCGTGTTCTCCCCGCTAATGTTTGTGCTGTGTCCGAATCGTTCGTATAGTTTCTTAAAGTCTTGCTTTCTCTTTGGCTGTGTTGTGTTTACTCTTTGATTGTTGTCACCTCTTATTCAGATAGCAACTGGACAGGGTGTGAGTGAGGAAATTAGGGCAATTTGGGGGGAGTTCATTGATTGTCTTATATTTTTAGTTATGAGCTGTTAAAGGCTGCAGTGGTGAATGGTTCAGAAATCCTGGGGATTCCACACACGGCATTTGCACAAGGACCTCCTCATATTATCAACTAGTAGGCATATTCTAAACTAAGACAAAAGTAGACAACAGCCTTGTAACATGAGTTTTGCCTGGGAGCAATTCTTTCTCCCAAATGTACCTGACCTGGCATCCATTCTCAAGATAGCAGGATTCCATGAATTTAAAAGGTAGTCAAGGGACTTCCCCGGCTGTCCAGTGGTTAAGCCTCCACCTTCCAATGCAGGGAGGCACGGGTTGGGGAATTAAGATCCCACATGCTGTGCAGTGTGGCCAAAAATTAAAAAAAAAAAAAAAAAGAAAAAAAAAATATATATGTGTAGTCAAGATCCCGTTTTGCCACTGTCTCAAATTCACATGATTATTTTTATTTTCACTAATTGATTTTTGTCAGGTTTACATTACCCAGACATTCTGCATTCTGCTTTATACATTATTATAAATGTGACATATTTTAATATAATACAGTCACTGTTTGACCGTGGTTCCTTTGCTGGGTCATTTTCTTTCTATTTCTTGGGTTTGGAGGTGGAATGTGAAGACAGTATTGAGAGAAACACTAGTGAAATGAAATCTAATAGGTTGTACATAAGTCCACATTTTAACAATATGTCCCGATTCTTATAAAAGCAACAGATTGTCTCAAGGCAGATAGTGAGACATTTGTCCAGGTGGGTAAGTCCTTAATCTAAGTGCACTGTGTTGTGTGTGGTGTATACCTCAGCAGGCGTCTCACAAAAGTTGGTATCATGCTTTCCCAGCTGAAAAGCATGAACAACTTTCTCCATGAGTGCTTCTCAAACTTTAACATGCTTGTGGATCACCTGGGGATCTTGTTAAACTGCAGATTCATATAGACTAGGTCAGGGTGGAGCTGAGGTATGCATTTCTAGCAGTTCTCCAGGGATGCCAGCACTGGTCTGCAGACAACATTGGAGTAGCAGGGCTCTAAACCACTTCTATTTTGCTTTGAGTACAGGTGCTGAATCGATTTTCCTCGGCCCCTCTCATTCCACTTCCAACCCCTCCCATTATTCCAGTACTACCTCAGCAATTTGTGCCCCCTACAAATATTAGAGACTGTATACGCCTTCGAGGTCTTCCCTATGCAGCCACAATTGAGGATATCCTGGACTTTCTGGGGGAATTTTCCACCGATATTCGGACTCATGGGGTCCACATGGTATTGAATCACCAGGTAAGAAAGTCACTTACTGGAAAACTGATTTGCTTATTCTTATTAAATACACCCTTCCAATAAAAAGGTAACAAATGTTCATCAGTTGTATAGTAAGTCTTAAAGGAAAGATTTAACTATAAATGCAAGGGGTCTTTAAGATGAACTCCGGAAAGAATGCTATCATTGGTATGGTAATTCAAATTCAGCTCTGATTCCATCATCACATATATCCATCAAATTATCAATAGCATCGGGTAGGAGACAAATACATTACCAGTCTAATACAACATTTTACTGTTGCAGTTACTGAAGTCTGCAGCTCTGCTGCTGTAGTGTGAAAGCAATCATAGACAATATATAAACCAATGAGCATGTCTGTGCTCCCAAGTATTTTGTATCCATAGACTGTTTAGAAATGACTTATTTTATTTCACATACATATAGTAGATATCAAATTACATTCAGTAGAGTACAAACTCCAAAATAACTTGTATCTATACCACCTAGAACACTATGTGATCTTAAAAGGTGCTCAGATGTGTTAGTGAATTAATTGTTGAGAATCCTCTATCAAAATCTAATCAGCTTATTATAGTATGCAATATATATTCTAAGCATATTAAAAGTAATTCCTGGCTTGGTATCTCTCACTTTTTAAATAAAATTAATTATATTAGTTGCTGGGCAATTTGTCAGTATTTTGTGCCATCATAAGCAGGACAGAACTTTAGAAATCCATAAAGCACGTAGTTCTGATTAAAATTTTCGAACTCTTTATTTAAAGCGAAGTTGTATCCATTTTTGAAAATAAGATGTTTTCCGTGCATCGTAGTCTGAATATAGGTTTGTATTTAAAAACACCAGTTTTTTCTAAACTGCACTTTCTCTTTTCATGTGATGATTTGGTCACATTCATAACCGTAATCCTGTCTCACTGGGAAGTGCATGCCACTGGGTACAAGGAATCAGAAAACACTGAGCCTCTGTTTGGTGTTCCACACCAGCACATGCTCATTCTAACTCTCAGGTCAATATGAAGCTATGCAGCATTTTATCTGATTAGGAGTCCTCTCGGCATGCTTCACTGATGGGATTCGTTTTGAATAAAATTCCCAAAGTTCCGCATCACCGGGGGATTGTTCGGGTTCTCTCTGAGTCACCACTTCTAATAACCTAGGGGCTATTATTACTCTATGATTAACAACAGTAGACAGATTTGCCTCTCATTGACCCTGTGACCTATTTGACTACACTTGGGAGAAATGCTTCTTTGATGATGGACAAGCTCTTAGCTGCCTCGAAGATGTTAGTTTTCCATCTTGGACTGGGTTTCCCTGGTGTCCTTAACTTCCCTGGTATGGTAACTCTTATGGTAACTTGCATGGTAATAATTTGCAATAACTAGTCCCTTAGAGACTTTAAAGAAATCCATAAAATAAAAAAGGAGTCTTATAAGCTGGTTGTGCCTTTTTTCTCTCCCATAAAATGTCTATGCTAAATAAAACTCAGGCATTCTGGTTCTGTGGAGCAGAAATCTACCAGCTTTGTTTTAAATAGGATTTTTAGCAAGCTGTTAGTAACAGAGGAACTGTCTATAAACATCTGTCGGCCAAGGTTTAAAACAGATGCAAGGGAAGAGGTGAGAGAAGGGCTCCCAAGCAAAGCTGATGATAACAGCTCTCACCACCCTTCACTGTGCTTTGCAACTCCCAGTTCCTCTCTTCCTTGCCTGTCCACAAGCCACATCCCAATCTAGGCTTCAGGGAGAAGGGGAAGGGATGTTGCAGGTCAGTGAGAGACAGACTTGAAAGACAAAAGAGAGCACTGGTTTGTTCAGTTTCGTGTAGGAGGACGCATAAAGCTCTAATACTGGTTCTGTTACTAGCTTTTCTCAATTGAGTAAGATTTAATCAGATTTTTCAGAAAGGAAAAACCCAGTATACAAGCCTCTGCTTTGAAACTGCAGTCACAAGGAGACGTTTTCAAAAGTCCATAAATCTAATTCTAATTGATAAAAATCAGAAAGGATCACATTCAGCTATGAGCTCTCAAAACTATTTTTTCACAGTTTTGTGGGCAATTCTGTTGATTAGGTGATGAAACATAAGTCTGATTTCAGTAGATCTTACTGTCACCCAGATGTTATGGCTAAAATGTCTGTACTATGGGTGATTGTCACTGTGCATGTTTTGTAAGCAACCACTTCCTTGTTGAAGGAGACAGTCTCCTTTTGTTTTTATTCTTCCCCTACATGCTCAGGGACGCCCATCAGGAGATGCCTTTATCCAGATGAAGTCTGCGGACAGAGCATTTATGGCTGCACAGAAGTGTCATAAAAAAACCATGAAGGACAGATATGTTGAAGTCTTTCAGTGTTCAGCTGAGGAGATGAACTTTGTGTTAATGGGGGGCACTTTAAATCGAAATGGCTTATCCCCACCGCCATGTAAGTTACCATGTAAGTTTTTCTTGGGTCTTGGCGCTATTCTACGCTATATGCTGGTAGGTGCTTAAGCTGCTTTCATAACTTTCTGTGCCCCTGGTTCTTTCTAAGGCAGGTGAGGTGGTTACATAAGGCTTTCCCATCTGAAATCGGTAGTATCTGGTAATCATTTAAGACCTTGGTTGTGGACACCCATAATTAGAGATTCTACAAATACCTCCTTTCAAATTATATTCTTGCTTTTCCAGTGATAAGCACTTGATTTCTGAAGCTTAGTGTGCTCAAGATAAGCACTGACTCTGGGAGACAACCTGGCTATGCAGATATTTTAATACGTAATAAATATTACATATTAAATACATAACATTTAAAGGTAAAATAAGTATGGGCAGATCCTTTTTTTTCCCTGCAACACATTAAGCTTTTTTGTTTTGTGATTTTTAAAGAAGGGTGAGTTGGTGCCCATTTTGCATTTTTAATTTTTTGAGCAGTAAGTATTTTAGGGAAGAGCATCCCTCTTGCTCTCCAGGATATCTGGAATGAGCTAGTTAGTAAAAAAGAAAAAAAGATACAAATGCGTAAATAAATTAGCCAAAGTTACCATTGGATCTCAGGATCAGTGCTTAATATCAAGCCATGCTGTTGCTCATTGGCACCTGGGTGCACGCCATCTGGAATCCTGTTTGAGAGGAATGAGCGCTTTAGTCGGAAGACCAAGTTCTGGTTTGTGACTAAGGAACATTTGGGGATCTGATGTTTAAAACTTGAGTTTTCTGACCAAGTTTTCACTTTTGAGTAAGACATACCTTGTTAGGAAGCATGCTGGGTATGTTTAAAGAAAGTAGCACTTGGAATACAGTCCAAAGATAATTGAGAAAGTAAACTGGATTATGTGCTTGATTCCAGTAAAGTGGGGAGTGTTAAGACATCACTTTCTAGTAAAGAGGGATCTATACCAATAAACCTATTTGATAAAGTATTATTCATAGGACATTCAGTAGGGCTTAATCCTTTATTTCCCTTGGAATTCCTAACTGCTAATATTCCATTTATCTGCTGCTTGCTATTGGTGGATATCTAAGAGTTGATCGTTAATGAGTATCAAGTTTTAAAAATTCATGATTTGGCTTAAGTGGATATCTTAATGTAATCTTAGTTGTAGTTTTCCTGTCCATAAACCACTGATAATATCAGTAACTTTTACAATTTCCTGTACTGATAATCTGATAAGGGAATTTCTTCATCATGTATAACCCAAATTCTTTTGCTGTGATATCCTTTTACTCCTCTCTTCCTGTTGGAAAAGTCGTCATCATAGACTTTGTAAGATTTTTACTTCTTCCCTTTTCCCCCTCACAAGCCCTAAAATAATAATAATTTCCCTGGTGGTCCAGTGGTTAAGACTCTGCACTTCCACTGCAGGGGGCACGGTTTCAGTCCCTCGTTGGGGAAGTAAGATCCCGCATGCTGTGCAATGTGTGGCCAAAAAAAATGTTTTTTTTTTAAAATCTAAATACATTTTTACATAAAATATATTTCCATATCTTTTAATACTTTCTAAAAATTTTATTTAAAATTTGGCCATTTGTCAATTTAGTGGAAGAGTTCACTCATTAAAAAATCAAAATTCTAATTTCTGCATGCTAATATGCTTGTTTCTACTGGACTTTTTTCTTCCTGCCAACTCGCTTTAGGTGACAATCTCTTTATGACTTAGGTGCCTCGGTTTGTTCTGTTTGTCCTTTTTGTGGACTCTTTTTAAGCCAGGGATCATAATTTTAAAATTATCTACATTAGGTATCTACCATGTAGCAATTTTTGATGGGTATGAAGGAGGTACCCAAAAATTGAATATGAAATCAATATGTTGGTCTTGGGTTTTTTTGTTTGTTTGTCTGTTTTTGGTTTTTCTTTGGCCGTGCCGCACAGCTTTCAGGACCTCAGTTCCCTGACAGGCGTTGAACCTGGCCCATAGCAGTGAAAGCCCTGGAATCCTAACCACCAGGCCACCAGGAAATTCCCAGGTCTTGGGTTTATGTACCCATATTCTGCTGACTCACTCATCTCCATAGACATACAGAAGCTCATAAGAAGAGCAAAAGACAGTAGCGATTTTCTGTGAAAATTATCCAGTGGGCTTCAGCTATTTGCAACATATATTAGGTGGTTCTAGGTTTGAAAATTAAAGTCAGGAATTCCAAATTCAGGCAACCTCTCAGGTATCTCTTCTGTTGGGTGCAGATGGCTTGGAGAGTTGTGTTCATCCTACACATTAAAGCTAGTGACCAGCAAGTGGTCTGACTTAAGTGAGTTACTGGGCCTTGAAGATGTTGCATAACCAGAAGACAAAGGAATTCCATCCTTTCTACTTTCTATTTAATCTGAATCAGCTGACTCTCGGGAAGACTTGCACATATATTTCTTCAGGGTTAGCTCCCAGATTGGATTTTTTTATTTTTTTAGACTGGTCTGAAGATGTAGATTAGCATCAAAAACCCATCTTCCGGGTTGCCTTGAAGTGTACATGATCCAGAGTTAATCTACTCCTTTTAGGTCAGTTGACTCTGGCACAGTCTGTGCTTTGGCATACATAATACATGGTCCTGGTGGATAGTGTTTTATTATAACTGTCTTCATGTTGTCCTATAGAGTAGATAACAATATGAACTAGCAGCCCAGTGCTCAAAGGGGAAAAAAACCCAGCTTTTGGTTTGAAGTTACACTAAATGTCAGTCTGTCCCATGTTTCTTTCCTCAAAGAGTTAGTTTGTGGTAACTGGCATTTAGGAGTGGGGGGAAAAAATCACGTGTCATGAAATGGTTGCGAAGACTTGAAAGTCCACTTGATACTGGTTTTTTCAAATTTCAGACTAAGAACCATTCTTCAGGTTGATGGAGCGTGTGAGATTTGAGATTGCTTCTAGGTGTTATTATCTGTATAACCAAAAGGAAGATGCTTGGGATGGTATACAGAACTGGTCTCTTTCTTTCGAATGTATATATGGAACAGCGACCTTGTAGCTTTAGTGCTAGCATGTGTGTCAACTACTACAAATATATCTCAAGGTCTCTCTCTTTGCTTATCTAGGCCTGTCTCCTCCCTCCTACACATTTCCAGCTCCTGCAGCAGTTATTCCTCCTGAAGCTGCCATTTATCAGCCCTCTGTGCTCTTGAATCCACGAGCACTGCAGCCCTCCACAGCATACTACCCAGCAGGCACCCAGCTCTTCATGAACTACACAGCGTACTATCCCAGGTAAGGCTCCGATGGAAGTGGAAATGAGGGACAGAAACAAAGGACTCCTTTAATAGCCTCTGCCTGAGTTCACAAAAGAATGTTGTCTGCCACGTTGAAGGTTAGCATGACCGGCAACAGTTTCTGGTCATATCTCTGACCAAGAAGGTTGTTTCAAGACAAACCAAAATGTTTATTTTTTAACCATCTATTGACAGCATGATATTTTAGGTTACATGTGTATACAGCTTTCCATTTTTCCTTCTATTTTAGGGTTGTTAGTAAGTAGCACAGTAATCATTCTAATAGGGTGGCAGTATCATGTGAATGAATTATAAAACGGGAAAATCCATGATGAGGACAATTATATTTTTAAGTACCATGAATTCATGTCAACCCAAAATAAATAAAAACTGTTGTTTTAAATTTTATTTGTTTTAAATTTTATAGGGCTTGCATTCTTTCCTCTTTAAATCTTTACTAACAAGTCCAGAATGAGATTATTCAGTACTTTATTAGAATCAACATATTTTAAATGTGATTATTTTTAGTTGTCCTCAATTTCTTGGAAGCAACAGGATATAATGGAGAGAAATTTGTCAGTCTGGAAATTGGGAGACCCGAGTTTTGGTCTCATCTGTTCTTCTACCTGAGGCAATTCACTTGACCTTTCTGGTTGTTACAAAATGATGATGAGTTCAGCCAAGCTTTTGGAGTCCCTCCCAGGTCTGATTGCCTGTGATTCTAACTTGGATATATAATAACCTCTCGTTCTCAATTTTCTTTTCAAAAAAAAAAAATTATTTTTAAAGTCTTCGTTTGGACTTCCCTGGCGGTCCATTGGTTAGGACTCCGCACCTCCACTGGAGCGGGCCCAGGTTTGATCCCTGGTTGGGGAAGATCCCACATAACGCAAAGCCAAAAAAAAAAAAAAAAAAAAATCTTTGTTTAAAAAAGAAAAGCAAAAAAAAAAAAAAAAAAAAAGTCTTTGTTTAGCTACTAACCAGTTCACTTTATTAAAATAAAATTTTACTTTGGCACAAGCAATATTGTTCAAAAACTTTTTAAAGTATACCAGGCCTTGTTTTTTCCTTCTCAACCTATTCTAAAAACATGTTTTGAGTACATCCACCAATGTGTATGTGAGGTTTTTGATAAGTGGCCTGGAACTTACCTATCTGATCTCTGTGTGGTTTTTTGTTTGTTTTTTTGGCCTTGCTACGTGACTTGCAGGATCTTACTTCCCCGACCAGGGACCAGGGATCGAACCCAGGCTCCCTGCAGTGGAGGTGCGGGGTCCTAACCACTGGACCGCCAGGGGATTCCCTGTCACACTGTATTTTTTATTCCCTCTCCATCTGCAGTTTCCCAATAGGGAGCAAGAACTTTAGAATCTTGGTAGCAGTGAAGCTGGTAGCCACTATTAATTAAATTTGTTTAAATTTTTTAGAAATTTTAAAAACATTCATTAATGCTATTGAAAATGTTCTTTTTGTTTGTTTTGTTTTGTTTTTTGAAAATTTTTATTCTCCTGGGGAAGAAGCATAGGGAGAAAGCCATGATAATCATCAGCTGGCCATCTTTTGAAAGCTTGAAAAAGGGCTCAGAAGCATGAGTAATTGTTCATGGTTGAGTACTATGTCAGGCACCCAGCCCAATCCCAATCTGTCACCTTCTCTAGACCCTGTGACAGTCACTTGCTGGTAGTGGCTCTGGTTATAAGAAAGATCTCTGTCTTCCTGTCTTACACCATCAGAATGTCAGGAGTGGAATGCTTTGTGCCACTGGATGCCTGGTGCAATTTCTTGTGCCTATAATACACTTGCAAAGTATCCAGTTCCACCATTGCCTTGCTATCTGGACACTGTTAAAAGAAGGAATCTCTTAGAAATAGTTTTCCATCATAGTGAGATGGGAACTTGAGTCTTGAATTGAAGCCCCAAAGGCAAGCGGAACTGACATTTATGGCTTAATAGCTCCTGTAATTTTGGGCCCCTGCTTATATGTTAATTTTCTTCTACTAGTAGTTTTAAAGTTTGTAATGTCCTCATTATTAAGTCTAAAAGGATAGAAGTAGTGAGTAAAAGTAGACTCCCATTTTACACAACACCAAGTCCAAAAGTAACCACTACTATCAGTTTGATAACATACACGTATCTGTGTGCTTGTAAATAATGTGGCGTACTAACGTACTGCCCACTGTTTTGTTTTGTCTGTTTTTTGTTTTAACTTGCCAGTATGTCATTGACTTCTTCCCTAAGGAATATCTGTATATTTACCTCACTCTTGTAACTTCCATATGATATCCCAAGAATGAAAATATATCATAATTTAACAATTCTTTTATTTTTATAGACATTTAATTTTATTTTTCTGTTAAACAATACTCGTATTGATCTTTAAATACTTCTATTTCTGTAGAACAGTTTCACAGGAGTGGGATTTTTAAATCAAAAGTCATGTGTGTTATATTTAAATTAATATTTCCAAATAACTCCTAGTATGGTTCACTCTTAATTTACATTTCCCTAATTCTAGTGAAATTACTGACACAAACAAAGTGTTCAAACATGGGGATGTGCTGTTAACCATACTTAAAATCTATAGTAATTTAAAAAGCAAATTCCAAGAACGATAAAATATTTTACAGTTTTGGGAGAAAGCCATTAATTTCTAACGTCACATGACTGTAAGGCATTTGAGGCTCTGTAATGTAAATGTTTAAGTATATTTTGGCCTATTTGATACGTAGGAAAGTGTGAGATAGCATAATTTAGGCTAAAACAAGATATTAAATCAGAAGCTCTGGAGTTTGTCTTTTTTTAACTTAAAAAAAATTAAATTCCCTCCATTTTTTAAAATATTTCATTGAAGTGTATTGATTTACAGTATTGTGTTAATTTCTGCTGTACAGCAAAGTGATTCAGTTATATATTCTTCTCCATTATGGTTTATTACACAATATTGTCCCTCCACTTTTTTTTTTTAATTTTTAAAAAAATTTTATTGGGCTTCCCTGGTGGCACAGTGGTTGAAAGTCCGCCTGCTGATGCAGGGGACACGGGTTCGTGCCCCGGTCCGGGAAGATCCCGCGTGACGCGGAGCGGCTGGGTCTGTGAGCCGTGGCCGCTGAGCCTGTGCGTCCGGAGCCTGTGCTCCGCAACGGGAGAGGCCACAGCAGTGAGAGGCCAGCGTACCGAAAAAAAAAAAATTATTGGAGTATAGTTAATTTAAAATGTGTTATCCACTTTTTACATGAAATATGTCCGTTTGACTTCAGATTATGCAACATGTTCATTACTTTAAAACATCAATATGCTAACATTTTGCAGACTTTTAAAAGTATGCCCCTCAAAAAAAGTAACTGGTTTTACTGTTTTTAACTTTGAATTTATCTGGGCAAACTATAATTTAGTACCTCTGTGTGAGACATACTGGGAATATTAGAGTTAATAAAATATGGACCCTTTCTGGTGTAGAGTAGCTGACAGAGTTCATCCCTGTGCAAAGTCAGTGGCTTCAAAGGGCTCCTTTAGCTAGCGGGCATTTGTTCTTATTTTATTTCCTCTAACTTGGTATATTTGGAGATAGAACCTATGATGGGTATTTCATCATAAGGATTTGGGTTACTTGAGGAACATTTAAGGAGAAAACAGTGAACCAGTGAATTGCTTTCTTTTTGTTTATTGTTAAATGAGTTTTTAGCAGTCTAAATGTGTGGCTGTAACAACAGCATCTTGAAGCACAAGTGAAATTAAAGCAAGTGGTTCTATTTTCTGATTATGAACACTGGTTTTTCCTTTCACCCCTTGTAAGAAGATTTCGGTTACCCAGTATCCCAGAGCTTAGCCCAGGGTACAAAAGAATTAGAAAGGACTATCTGATCATGCCCACCCTGCTTATTACTCAGAACTCTGTTTTATCACACCTTGTCTCTCCCATTACATAAAGTCCTACCTTTTGTTCTGACCTCTCATTTTTCTTGGAAAAGAATATTCTCTTTTGCATCAAAGCTGTAGCACAGGTAAGAGACACGCTGAGTCTTCAAAGAAATGTCATGTAATTTAAAGAAAGATGGATTAACGTAAATGTCTTTTTTATATCCATTGCCTCACCTTTTGTAGGACGTTATAAATAATAACATATCACCTTGAACCAAAAGAGAGGGCGAGGAATGTTTGACATTTTTAATGAGTGATGCTTTATTTGCATGCCCATGAGAAAGGTTTGGGAGGTGTGGGAGGGGACTTTTATTTTTTCAGATAACCATTACTTGTAAAATCATTCTTTCTACCCAAGCAATGAATACGTATATTTAGTAATATTGAGGCATTCTGCAATGCTTGGTTTGTTGTGTGGTATTCTTGTATTCTATTCTGAAATTCTTTGCACTTGAGCCAAAAAGAATACCAAGCCTCTGAGAGATGCATGCATTTCCTATTTTGAACACTTGGCTTTCTTATTCCAGTTTCCTTTTGTTGTTGAGATAAGTATAGGTTCACAACAAACAGTACAGAGGCATCCCATATACACTTTAACTAGTTTCTCGCAGTGGTAACATTTGACAACCAAATGTAAAGTTAAATTTACTTTCTAATTTACTCATTGAAAGCTTTCTTTTTTTTAAGTATATATTTTATTTATTTATTTTTGGCTGCATCAGGTCTTAGTTGCAGAACGCCGGGTCTTCCTTGATGCATGTGGGATCTTTCGTTGCAGGGCAGGCTCCAAAGCACATGGGCTCTGTAGTTTGTGGCATGCAGCCTCTCTCTTTGAGGCGCGGGAGCTCAGTAGTTGTGGCATGCGGGCTTAGCTGCCCCGCCGCATGTGGGATCTTAGTTCCCTGACCAGGGATCAAACTTGTATCCCCTGCATTGAAAGGCGGATTCTTTACCACTGGACCACCAGGGAAGTCCCAAAAGCTTTCTGATAGGACTAAGAAAAAGAAAGAACTCCTGTTTTAAAAAAATTCTTTTTATAACTTAAACATTTAGTGCCACAAATGCAAACTGGAACTCAGCATGCAGTGAAATTATACTAGAACATTGTAACAATGCAATATTAATGCAATATCGGGCAATGTTGTTATATCGGAGAAGCACCACATAATTTTTGTTGGTGGGAACAACTCTTTTTTTTTTTTTTTTTTTTTTTTTTTTTTGAATTTTTTTTTTTTTTTTTTTTTAGTTTGAATGACATTGCTAAATGATGTAAGCAGGAAATGCTGTGGGCAATTCAGTCTATACTGTCAGTCCCTGAGAATTCAGTGTAGTTTCATGGAATAGTCATTTGTTAGTCTAAAGACCTTATTCATATGATGAACAGTTCAGGGAATTTAAAATATGCTTAAAATTCTTTTCAGCATAGTAGAAAATTATCAAGTGCGTGAACTTCAAGGAAAAAAATTTTCATTACCCAAAACACTTGATTGATTTTAATGTGTAAGGTTTTTTTTCCCTAAGGATTTTTTTTCTTACAAAATGGGGATGGTATTATACATGTTATTTTCACGCATAACTTTAAAAGAATCTATTACAGAAGTTTTCAAACTAACATAATTTGGGAGAATATCTATTACCCAATTTCAACAAAATCAATATTTCCCAATCTTGTATCATCTGTTTCCATGCGTACCCTGCTATATCCTTACCCGCAGAACATTTTAAAGCACAAAAACCTAGAGATCATTTCTTTCACCTGTTGCTATTTATGTGCCCAATATATCTTTAAATTAAGCACCTTATTCTTAAGCATTAATGACTTTAGTTAAAGCAGAACTTAACTAAAACACATGTGCCAATCTTGATAAACCTATTTTGCCTCCATTGCCCTATTTAAGCATTTCCTTGGTATATCTTTAAGACATTACCTTGAAGTAGGCTAAAAGGAAAAATTGACATTCGTCTATGAATTTTTTCTAGTAATACAGAGTAATGACTTTTGATTTTCTTTACTGTGTGTTATGTGGTCTTTTAGGCCACCTTCTTTTTCTTTTTCTTTTGGCTGCTTTGGGTCCTTGTTTCTGCACAGGGGCTACTCTTGTGGTGTGCGGGCTTCTCATTGCAGTGTCTTCTCTTGTGGAGCTTGGGCTCTAGGCTCACGGGCTTCAGTAGTTGTAGCTTGCTGCCTCTAGAGCGTGGGCTCAATAGTTGTGGCTCACAGGCTCTAAAGCGCAGGCTCATTAGTTGTGGCGCATGGGCTTAGTTGCTCCGTGGCATGTGGGATCTTCCCGGACCAGGGCTGGAAGCCGTGCCCCCTGCATTGGCAGGCAGATTCTTAACCACTGTGCCACCAGGGAAGTCCCTAAGCTGCCTTTTTTTAAACCAAAAGCAAAATGGCTTTATTAGCAAACATTTTCCATTTAAGTTTAAAATAATCAAATCATAATAACCACGAAGCTAGAATGGGATTGCTTCTGGAGAGGTTCTGATCTGGAGGGGAGGGGTGTGATAGAGTCATACTGCTGGCTCTGTATTTGTACCTTTCAATGTTGTATGCTATTCCTATTCCAAAACAAGACAAAAGCTCATTTAAAAAACAGAACGCCAAAATAGTTTACAAAATAATAACTTCTATAAATGTGCCTCTCTGGAAATTGTTGTCTTCTGTTACAAATGTCCACAGTTAACATCTAGATTTTTCTTCAAAATATTACTTTTTAAAATGTCACTGTTTTCTAAACATGTAAGAAGATCAGTTGTTATCATTTTATACTTTAAATCAAGCAAAAAGATAACTTATAAAATAATTTCTACTATAGGATTCAGTTGTCAAATTTAAAATGAAGCTTTGTGAGGGCAATTCTTGTTTTGAGTAAGCAGTCTGTAACTTTACTATGTATTTGGAGCATATTATGATAACTGTAGTAGGGGTTTTTTATGTTTGTTTTTGGTAATCTTTGACATAATTAGGGTAAGTTAAGTTTAGTTACCAACTATTTTGACAGTACCTAAATTTGCTTACTATTTCAGTGAAATAGATTCTTAGAAGATTTCTTTATTCCTTCCAAAGTGTTTTTATATTTGTTGGTTACTTAAACTTTCTCCAAGAGGTAGATGCACATGCACAGAGCAGCTTGTACAGCCTTTAGGAAGAGCTAACAGAAATTGAGAATCCAGGTGTGATCATCAGTCCCTCTGCCTCAGTATTAAACTCAAAAAGTATGTTGAAAAGTCATCCTTCTTGAGATTGTTCATTTCAGATGAACAAGTTAGTTCATTAATTTCCTACGTGAAAAGTGACTCCATCTTTTGCACTTGCTAGGATTAAAACATTGTTTCTCCAGTCACTTTCCAAAAATATTGTAACACTAGGGGTGTTAATAACCTTAATACAAAGGCTCGGTGCCGTAATTTTGCCAGAAGTAGAAACCAGATTTCTTTTTGCAAGACTTCTTGGCATGTTTTCTATGTAAACGTGGTTTTTTTTTTTTTTTTTTTTTTTGCGGTTCGGGGGCCTCTCACCGCTGTGGCCTCTCCCATTGCGGAGCACAGGCTCCGGACGCGCAGGCCCAGCGGCCATGGCTCACGGGCGCAGCCGCTCCACGGCATGTGGGATCCTCCCGGACCAGGGCGTAACCCCGCATCCTCTGCATCGGCAGGCGGACTCTCAACTACTGCGCCACCAGGGAAGCCCTGTAATGTGTTTTTATGTGTTTCAATTTTCTATGTGTTTTTTAATTAATGTGTTTTAATTTTCTATGTTAATGTCCTCTCATCCAGAGGAGAGGATATAGTCTTCTATTCTCCTTTTCCCTTAACCTCTTTTTCTACACTTGATCTTAGCCAAAAGGCCGAGAAGCGATTTAACCTCTTTTTCTAATAGGACAGATAATGCTCTGATCCTCTCTCCTCTAGAGAAATATGGCAGATCCTCAAAATATGAATATTGTCATGCTATGACTACTTCTATTTTGGAGTGCTACCCGATAACATCAGTGTTACCAATGTTTAGTAATTTGTAATTATTAGATGAAAGGGTGTTATGAGAATTATTTCCGGTAGGGTATATATTGTGTTGTTAGACACCCTGGCCTTCAGTATTTTCATATCTTTCCCTGCTCTACAAAGAATTTTCTATGAGTTATTAGGATACATAGAATATTACAAAATTAGATTATGTAAATTAGGATTTGAAAAAATATAAGATTCTAGGAAGAAATATTTGATAGGCTGACAACAGAATCTTAGGCAATTAAATTAATATTGGCATAACAATCATAGGCTCTAAGCAGGAGGAAACTTGAATTACAAAACTCATAATTTCAAAGGAAAGAAAGTCATTAATTCTCAGGGAAATACAGTTTTTCTCTACATTGGGTTTGAAAGTTTTTACCCAAATACGTAGAGAGAACGTGGAGTACTGCCATGGAGGAAATCTTCACCAACTTTATAATGTAGTCACTGGTGTGCTTCATTCAGTAGTTTCTTTTTCTTTTTTTTTTAAATAATAAATTAATTTTTTTAATTTTTGGCTGCGTTGGGTCTTCGTTGCTGCACGCAGGCTTTATCTACTCGTGGCGAGGGGGGCTACTCTTCATTGCTGTGCGTGGGCTTCTCATTGCAGTGGCTTCTCTTTGTTGCAGAGCATGGGCTCTAGGCTTCAGTAGTTGTGGTGCGTGGGCTCAGTAGTTGTGGCGCATGGGCTTAGTTGCTCTGCAGCATGTGGGATCTTCCCGAACCAGGGATCAAACCCGTGTCCCCTGCAAAGGCAGGCAGATTCTTAACCACTGTGCCACCAGGGAAGTCCTCAGTAATTTTTTAATGCAATCTCAGTGTGACTTGCTGAATGAGTCTCAGCAGTAATGTCTTCATAACTGTGATGCTCTAGCAGTTTTCTGAATATAAACCTTTAGGGAGACCCCTCTTGTGCTATTTACTTTTTCCCTTCATTTCCTCTCATCTCCCTTCAGTTCTTTGCCCATTCAGGCAACTCCAACAGGGTTTCTTACCCAGCTCAAGTGCAGTCTCCTTGTTAGTTTATGTGATGCGGTACAGTCCCTCCATGCACTGTAGGACCTCGGAGTTCAGGGTTACATTGACTCACTCATTTGGCCCCTAACCCGTTGGGTTCCTTTGTAGTTTTATCAATTTTTGAACCTCTGTAGCTTTTGATTAGCAGTTACATTATTGTTACCATTTACACCTGAGACTGATAAATACTGACACTTGAGAATCTGAAACCTAACTAAAGATATAATGGAGGTAAAAACCCAAAACAGTGACTTAAAATGAATGTTAGGATGAGCTACTGGCATAGTCTTGTTTTGATGGACAGCTCTTTTTGCCGTTATTTAGGGTATGGTTAAAAAATTCCTTATCTTTCTCTAAACCGCTGCCACAAAGCAAATGCACATAATTTTTACGTTATCCTTATTCTGTGGCGATGGCATAATCCATTTATACTTTATACTTTGAAGCTATTCTTATGTTTAAAATTGTTTCCCTTATAACATACAGCACTCCCTACCATTCCTTAAATTACATGGGATTTGAAAAAGGCTAAGATTTTCTGATAACTGAGTAACTTTCCATGGAAAGCATTAAATATCTCAAACATTGACTGTAAATTGTACTTAACTGAATTGGATTAGTTGAAAAGTTAATTTATTTACTTATTTTTTTTAATACATAAATTTATTTTTTGCTACATTGTGTCTTCGTTGCTGCACACGGGCTTTCTCTAGTTTCGGTGAGCAGGGGCTACTCTTTGTTGCTGTGTGCGAGCTTCTCATTGTGGTGGCTTCTCTTGTTGTGGAGCACGGGCTCTAGGCATGCGGGTTTCAGTAGTTGTGGTGTGTGGGCCCAGTAGCTGTGGCTCGCGGGCTGTAGAGCACAGGCTCAGTAGTTATGACGCACGGGCTTAGTTGCTCCGCGGCATGTGGGATCTTCCCGGACCAGCGCTCAAACCCCTGTCCCCTGCATTGGCAGGCAGATCCTTAACCACGGCCACTAGGGAAGTCCGTGAACTCTTAGTTGCAGCATGTGGGATCTCGTTCCCTGACCAGGGATTGAACCTGGACCCCCTGCATTGGGAGAGCAGAGTTTTAGCCACTGACCACCAGGGAAGTCCCTGAACATTTTTAAATTGAATTATTTTTCTTACTGTTTTTTAGTTGTAAAATTTCTGTATATATTCTAGGTAGGAGAGCTTATATGACTTACAAGTATTTTCTCCCAGTCTGTGGGTTGTCTTTTCATTTTCTTGATGGAGTCCTTTAAAGCACAAAAGTTTTAAGTTTTGATGCAGTCCAGCTTATCTATTTCTTCTTTTCTCACTTACACTTTTGTTGTCAGATATAATGCAAGGTCATGAAAATGTATTACTACATATTCTTTTTTTTTTATTTTTTAATTTTTTTGCGGTACGCGGGCCTCTCACTGTTGTGGCCTCTCCTGTTGCCGAGCACAGGCTCCAGACACACGGTTCAGCGGCCATGGTTCACGGGCCCAGCCGCTCCGCGGCATGTGGGATCCTCCCAGACCGGGGCACGAACCCGTGTCCCCTACATCGGCAGGCGGACTCTCAACCACTGCGACACCAGGGAAGCCCACTACATATTCTTTTAAGAGTTATTTAGTGTTAGCTCTTACACTTAGGTATATTATCATTTTGAATTAATTTTTTATATGGCGTGAGGTAGAGGTCTAAATTCATCCTTTTGCATGTGGATATTTCATTGTTCCAGCACCATTTACTGAGAAGACTTCTTTCCTCATCAAATTGTCTTGGAACCCTCGTCAGAAATCAATTGACCAGGGAATTCCCTGGCTGTCCAATGATTGGGACACCACGTTTTCACTGCCAAGGGCCTGAGTTTGATCCCTGGTCAGGGAACTGGGATCACATGGGCTGTGCAGTGTGGCCAAAAAACAAACAAACAAACAAAAAACAATTGACCATAAATGTAAGGGTTTATTTCTCACCTCTCAAATTCTATTCTATTGATCATTGCCTACCCTTATGGGAGTACCACACCATCTTGATTACTGTAGCTTTAGAGTAAGTTTTGCATTTAGGAAATGTAAGTCTTCCTACTTTGTTCTTTTTTAAGAAAGTTTGGCTATTCTGGGTCATTTGTATTTCCATATATGTTTTAGCTCCAGTTTTGTCATTTTCTGCAAAAAAACAGTTGGAATTTTGATAGCTATTGCATCGAATCTGTACAATTTAGAGGTAGTATTGCCATTCTAACAAAATTAAATCTTCTGTTTATGAACATTGGCTATCTTTCCATTTATTTAGATCTTTTATTTTCTAACAGAGTTTCATAGTTTTTAGTGTACAAGTCTTGCTCTTCCTTTGTCAAATTTTTTCCCTAAATATTTTGTTCTTTTTGATGCTATTGTGAATGGAATTGATTTCCTAATTTCCGTTTTGGATTGTTCATTGTAGTATATAAAAATGTAGTTAATTTATTTTGTGCATTGATCTTATATCTTTTAACCTTGCCAAACTGGCTTATTCTAGTAATAATTCAGCAAACTGTATTCGATTTTCTATGTATAAGTTTGCCTTGTCTCTATACTGTCATTTTTACTCCACAAGTTACTTTATTTCTTGCTGTTTTTTTATTTCAATAATCTGAAAGACCTGGAATTTAGGTTGAGAGAAAGTTCTTATTCTCATGCCCTGTCAGGTAGATGCAGATTATTTAATTTTTCTTAAGATAACTTGTCTACAGCAGATAATCCTAGTGCAAAGAATGAAGATATGAATCCCAATTGTATTGTGTTTTGGCTTCATTGGAATAGGTGCTACCCTACAGATGCTGAACGTAACTGTCACTTATAGCCTTAAATTTCTAGTTAGATAACTTTTATTTTATCTTGGTTGTATTTTGAAGGTATTGGGTTGGCCAAAAAGTTCCTTTGCATTTTAAGTGAAAATAAAACACACATTTTTCGTTTTCACCAAGACCTTTATTAAACAACGTATTCACCATTTTGTTCCACTACCTTCTGCCATTTTTCAGGCAACTTCATAATTCCATCTTCCCAAAAGTTTTTATCTTTTTGAGCAAAGAGCTGTTCCAGGTGCCTTTTACAGTCTTCCAGGGAATTGAAATTCTTTCCATTAAGAGAGTTTTGTAAAGACCGAAATAAATGGAAATCTGAAGGTGCAATGACTGGTGAATACAGCAGATGAATCAGAGCCTCCCAGCCAAGCTGTAACAGTGTTTGCCTGGTCATCAAAGAAACATGCGGCCTTGCGTCATCCTAATGAAAGATTATACATTTTCTGTTGACCAATTCCGGACACTTTTCGTTGGGTGCTGCTTTCAGTTGGTCTAATTGGGAGCAGTACTTATTGGAATTAATCATTTGGTCTTCCGGAAGGAGCTCATAATAGAGGACTCCCATCCAATCCCACCATATACACATATCACCTTCTTTGGTTGAAGACTGGCCTTTGGTGTGGTTGATGGTGGTTCATTTCACTTGCCCCACGATCGCTTCCATTCCACATTATCGTATGGTATCCACTTTTTATCACCTGTCACAAATTTGTTTTAAAAATGGAACGTTTTCGGGCTGCCCTGGTGGCGCAGTGGTTGAGAGTCCGCCTGCCGATGCAGGGGACACGGGTTCGTGCCCCAGTCTGGGAAGATACCACATGCCGCAGAGCGGTTGGGCCCCTGAGCCATGGCCGCTGAGCCTGCGCGTCCGGAGCCTATTCTCCGCGGCGGGAGGGGCCGGAGCAGTGAGAGGCCTGCATACCGCAGGAAAAAAAAAAAAAAGGAACGTTTTCGTTATGTTTCAGTAGAGAATTGCATGCACAAATATGGTCAAGAAAGTTTTTATCGCTTAACTTAATGTGGAACCCAAACATTAAAGCAATTAACATAACCAAGCTGGTGCAAATGATTTTCAGCAGTTGATTTGGATATTTTGAGTATGTCGGCTGTCTCCTGCAGGGTGTAACATTGATTGTTCTCCATTAATGTCTCGATTTGATCACTATCAACTTCAACTGGTCTTACCTGACCTTGGAGCATCACCCAGCTCGAAATCTCCAGCACGAAACTTCAGAAACCACTTTTGACACGTTTGATCAGTCACAGCACCTTCTCCATACACTGCACAAATCTTTTTTTGCCTTTCAGTTGCGTTTTACCTTTCTTGGAATAAGAAAGCATAATATGCCGGAAATGTTGCTTTTTTTCTCCTATCTTCAATATTAAAATAGCTACACAAAAATCACCAATTTTGATAAGTTTATTTTTTTTTAATGCACACTGATATGACAGCTGTCACAGTGCAGTCTAACAAAATTGTTTCAAATGAAGTTAAGACAACTAAGTGCTACTAGGGCCATCTTACAGAAAAAACCAAGTGAACTCTTTGGCCAACCCAATACTAGATACCTAGATTTAATTTATAAGAGATCTTTAACCAGAGGCATAGAATATGCCAGGTCAGAGTCATAGAAGTAAGTTGTATACTATGGAAATGATCTGATTTTCATATCCAGTGTGGAAAGTCTGAGTAACTCAGCAAAATACACAGAAGTCTTGATAGTCTTTGAGTATTAGTGTTAGTATCTATCAGGCATTTGACATGAGCGAATATGGTCTTTGAATGAATGGTGCTTGTATAGGGAGATACTGAGCTAGAAGTTGAGAAATCTGGGTAGTCCTTCAGTTTTGTGAAGAGCTAACTGGTTGCGTGACCTTTGGGAAATTATTTAACTCTTAGTTTCCATTTCCATCTCTGTAAAAATGAGGAGGTGTGGCTAAATGATGGCTAAAGTCCTTCTCAGGCCTAAAGTTCAGCATTCCCTCTCTTTGCTCTGACAGTTACACACAGATTGACTCTTGATCTCTAAAGAGACTCTCCTCGGAGAGTTGTAAAAATCTCGCCAAGTGACTCTAATATGCAGACAAGTTGAGAATCACTGTTTTAGAGACTTAACAAGTTATGGGCAGCTTGATGTCAAGTAATATTTTCAGGCTCCCATATTTTAGAAATGAAATGGAAGAATGATTATGGAAATAGCAAGAGTGAGAATAATAATAGAACAACAAATTACTGCATTTTATGGTTTGTGGAGTAATTTGATATGTTAAATCATTGAAGCTGAAGAACAATTATGTGAAACTAGGAAGTGTAATCTCCATTTAACAAATGATAAAATTGGAATTCAGAGACATTAAGTGACTTGCTCCAGGTCACTGTGCTACTAAAATGGAGTTTGAGTGGCCTCCCTGGTGGCACAGTGGTTGAGAGTCCGCCTGCCGATGCAGGGGACACGGGTTCTTGCCCCGGTCCGGAAAGATCCCACATGCCGCGGAGCGGCTGGGCCCGTGAGCCATGGTCGCTGGGCCTGTGCACCCGAAGCCTCTGCTCCGCAACAGGAGAGGCCACAACAGAGGCCCGCGGACTGTAAAAAAAAAAAAAAAAAAAAAAAAATTGCATAAAATGGAGTCTGGGACTGGATTCACCATCTGGTATCATTCCTATTAACCCATCAGTTAGGATTATGTAGGATAGATAATCTCAGATTTGTAGTCCCTTCCATTATGTGTTTACTTATCTTTGAAATGGGATAATTACTTAGAATGATTTATGAGTTAATAATCTAAAGCTGTGGGTCTTTATTGCTCTTTAAGCTAATGACTACTTTAAAAAAAAATTTTTCCCTGTGTGTGTGTGTGTGTGTGTGTGTGTATATATATATATATTTTTTTTTTTTTTTTTTTTTTGGGGTGTGCGGGCCTCTCACTGTTGTGGCCTCTCCCATTGCAGAGCGCTCCAGGCGTGCAGGCTCAGCGGCCATGGCTCACGGGCCCAGCCGCTCTGCGGCATGTGGGATCTTCCCAGACCGGGGCACAAACCCATGGACTCTCAACCACTGCGCCACCAGGGAACCCCATATTTTTAAATATGGGTATCTAGCAACTAACTGTGGTGGCAAACAGATTGGGTAAGGGACAGGGTGAAACTAATTTCATAATACAGTAATTAGTTGAGTTACCACATAAAGAATGCTTAGGGGGATTTCCCTGGTGGTCCAGTGGTTAAGACTGTGCTCTCAGGCTTCCCTGGTGGCGCAGTGGTTGAGAGTCCGCCTGCCGATGCAGGGGACACGGGTTCGTGCCCCGGTCCGGGAGGATCCCACATGCCGCGGAGCGGCTGGGCCCGTGAGCCATGGCCGCTGAGCCTGTGCGTCTGGAGCCTGTGCTCCGCAACAGGAGAGGCCACAACAGTGAGAGGCCCGCAAGACTCTGTGCTCCCAATGCAGGGGGCCCGGGTTCGATCCCTGGTCAGGGAACTAGATCCCGCCTACCGCAACTAAAGATCCTGCACGTGGCAACGAAGATACTGAGTGCCACAACTAAGACCCAGTGTGGCCAAATAAATAAATAAAAAGTTTTTTAAAAAAGAAGAAGAATGATTAGGTATTCATGTGGCTTTTGTTCCTTGGAGGTAATTGCCCCAGATACACAAAGAGGACCCATCATCAATTTCCCCTCGTGTTAATGGTGGTTGATGTAGTTTGTTATGCATACCTTCCAATTTACTTGTTCCTTTCCACCCCCCACACATTTTTTTTTCAGTCAGGTTGGAAGCAATAACTCATGGGTGCTATAGTACTTTGCTGTCGTATTATGCTGTATTTACTGTGTTGTACGTTTGTGTATAGGAGTAAAACAGTCTATTCTTTGGAGCAATCATTTTGTATTGTATGCTTTTTGGTCTCTGTGGCTATGGTTTCTATTATTCCTTTGTGTTCATGCCTTTTCATGCCTTAGTATTCCTGATAACTAGCCAGTTAATCATCAATGTGCTAGGCTTTGGAAGTGGTGCTTTGTGGTTGAGTGGCTGCAGAAGTTTCCTTCTCTCCTTCCTTCATTTAGGACTCTCAGACAGAACTGGATCTTTGGGGAAACCCTGTATTTAACTCTGCATTAACCCTCTATCTTTCAACTTTTGGCTTTTGTGGAGCTGTGGGACAGAATAGCTATGGTGTACTTGTCTTAGGAGAGATAACTAAGAATTCTAAGAAAGATCACCTTGAGAAAGTCTGTTTCCTTAAGTAACTAATGTTTTTAGAGTAAATATTAGACATTGTCTATTTCTATTGGTTCACTGTGCTTTCTCTCCCTTTAGCCCCCCAGGTTCGCCCAATAGTCTTGGCTACTTCCCTACAGCTGCTAATCTTAGCGGTGTCCCTCCACAGCCTGGCACGGTGGTCAGAATGCAGGGCCTGGCCTACAATACTGGAGTTAAGGAAATTCTTAACTTCTTCCAAGGTTACCAGGTCAGTACCTTGAAGAAGAAAAATACTCAGTGCCCTTATTACTTAAGTTGATGTGCCTAAAGAACGCAGCCAGGAAAGAAGCAAATTCTCTGAAACTCGTGTGTATGTGTTAATAAATAGATTTTCTTTATGAAGAACCAGAGTCAAAGTCAGGGGGACTAGTCTGAGTGCTAACTTCAAACTCATCCCTTTAATAGGACTGGGGCTTTTCCGTGCTGTTTTCATTACTTCAACTTAATCTAATTGATGCTTTTTTTTTTTTCCCCCAGTTGGGCTGCTTTGAGAAAGCTCTTTAGGGCACACAGTGATGTGGGTGTTTCCATCTATAGTAAGATTGGCTAAGAAGGAATTTTCCTTGGACGCGGAGTTGGAGTATTTAAAAAGTAGTCCGAGGCCTCTCTGCCTAATCTGGAAAAATAAGGGTGACTCAGTGAATCTTTAGATGGTAACTCCTTAAAATGAGCTATAAGCTAATCAGTGAGTCTTTTATGATCTATTAATTCTTGTGAAACTGATATTTACTCTTGTCAGTTTTTCTACGACTGTCTGTGTCCATCAGCTGTTCTTTGACTTAAGAACAGCTTGGTAAGAGCTCCTTAACAGCAAGCAAAATCTTCTCATTGTCATCTCACCTGAGCGGACACCTTTCCTTCCTTAAATCACATGGTTAGAACCCGAACTCCTTCCTTTCCTGCAACGTCTGAAAATCAGTATCTTGCAGCCTTTTAATTGCACTAAAAGCAAAAATGGTCTTTCCTCCTGGAGCTGAGCCATGCTTGAGTCTTCAGAGTTGAGAAGCACTTGTAGGCATAATCATCAAATCCTAAAATAGCCCTTGAGCATTTACAGTACAGCATGATAAGGGCTGTGCCTGCAGGTGCCATTTCACTCTTAGAACAGGTTTACAAGCTCTTGGTATCCATGAATCATGGAGGATTGTGGAGCTCAGCTAAAATGATGTCAGTGGGGATGCCCCGAACCTACCAAGTTACCACGATGGGATATTTTTTGACAAATGGAGAAAAGCTGTGTCTGATAGTGAAAGACTGAATGAAGGTGGATAAAAGTTATCTTTTGTTACTGCTTGGCTTAGCACATTCTTTCCAGAAGTAAAGCTATTTTTCAGAGATCAGTAGATACTTTACTTCTTCCCTAAACAATTATGCTGCCTGTTGGAAACCCTTGCAGGAATAAAAATGTTACTTTCCAAACTTCGTATCTGATTCACTAGATTATGAAAAGAGTAGAGAATTTTACTGAAGGCTGTTGAAAAGATTATTTAATCTCATGGGGAATACATTTGAGTTTTGTATTTTCTCCCATGGTTTTCCAGTTCTAGAAAGCATAAGCAAAGTTTCAGGTCTTAGTAGTCAGTTGAATTAATTTCTTTTGTTTTGACTAATTAACTTTTATTACATTCACACTAAATAGAATTAAGTGGTCATACACATATACTGATTATGAGAGTAAGCAAAATTGCTCTTACTATGAAGAGTGCCATGGCTCGCTTTTGTGGGTATTTATTATACCCCAAAGATGTAATAGCAGCTATTTCTACATTTATGGCTAAAAGGTTGACATGCTTCAAAATTAAGATAAACTGCTACAGACTGAAGTTATTTTATTTAAAAATTTTATTTACTTCTTTAAAAGATTTTTTTGATGTGGACCATTTTTAAAGTCTTTATTGAATTTGTTACAATATTGCTTCTGTTTTATGTTTTGGTTTTTCATCTGCAAGCCATGTGGGATCTTAGCTCCCCGACCAGGGATCGAACCCATACACCCTGCATTGGAAGTCTTAACCACCAGATGGCCAGGGAAGTCCCTGAAGTTATTTTGTCTTCTAGTAGCTTCTAGGGAATCATTCAAGGTTGGAGCAGACCTAGTATAATCAGAAGCACAAAGATTCTGTGAAATTATTTTGTCTCAAGGCATTTGCCTTCATTTCTGAAGTGCTTGGAATTTATGAACTGGATCAATAAAGTAGGATTACATAGGAACCTGAATTATCTATTTCAGTGTATCATATTATTCTTCAGTAGTTTGAGCTTTAAGGTAGTTACAATGCATACTTTCAAAATCTTTTGTATATAACCTAATTTCATATCACACTTACATAAAAGCTTATATTTTCTACTGCGTTTAAGATTCCTTCCTTGCCTTCTTATTTATTTTTGCCTGTTCTCAGTTATTTTAGTAATAGCCACTAACCATGAGAGTCTAGATTCTTTTAGATATGGCTTTGTCACAAGACAAAAATCAATGGATGGCTTTTTAAAAAAATTGTTCTCAAGTGTAATCTGTGTCTGTCTTTACCTATGGTGCATTTATTGCTGTTGCTGATTTCATGGGAGGGTTTCATTTGATTTTTGGTTATTTATGATTCATCCTACATAATTATATAATTTACTTACATAATTAAGCAAATCCTTGGTAATGGTTGAATGAATGAAATCTCTTAATGGTTTCTGTTTCTGTCTTTTAAAATATATATATTATATATAAAATGGCATATGTCATCTTTATAAATGTTATTTTTAATTTGGGGATGTATGTTTCCTCTATCCTCAGCAAAATTCTTTCTATAAAACTCCTCCAACTTAATTTTTCCATACTTCATTTGGGGTCGAGGAGGCTGTAAAGTTGGAAAGGGCAAGGATTTACAAAAAGGGAAGAATTCTGATGCTAAAGCAAGATGCAGGACATGGGTTCTGCTATCAAATCTTCATTCTTGTAAAGTAAAAGTACCCGAGTTAGGCCCATTTTGATAAATGAGATTAATAGAATGAGGATTGAATTTACGAAGGCAAAAAGACTACTATAAAAATATTTGGTGATGAGGATGTCATTCTGGTCATGGAAATAAATCTGTGTCTATATTTTAGTTGATGGGCCTCTTATTCTGAAATGGGCTGTTAGGTATCCTTATATAAGTCCTTTAACTTTTTCATTTGCTCTTTGCATTAACCTCTACCGTCAATGGCTTTGCATTTTCAGTTGTGCTAGTTTTTGTTTCTCCTCGAAGTACTGGCTTTATTCATTATCTTGGGCCTCTCACTGCTTTTTACTTTCTGCACTGCTGAGAGAATTAGGTTGATATTACAAATATATCTAATACTATTTAAAGTTCACCAAGTTATATAGAGATATTGGGCTTATTGTAGAATACCTTGAAAATAGTTGGTGCTCAAATATTTGATATCTAGTCACACTTGTGGTGTGATGGAAACTGTACTATTATCAAGATCTGAAGTGTTTGGTGGCGTTGCAGTACGATGTTCTTTTTCTATCCACGTGTTCAATCTAACTTCCCTCCTAGTAGGGATTTTTATGGTATTTAGACGAGTTAAGTAAGAAATGACGACTTGGGATTAGCAATTACATATATGGCTTGTATCAGCGTTAACTTGTTTCCTATGGTCTAAATGTCCTATAATTCAGTTGGTAGATCTATTCAGTTGAAATACTAACCATACATAGTGACAGTTTGTCCATCTTTTGATCCTGTTTGTTTTAACTTGCATTTTAGTATGCAACCGAGGATGGACTTGTACACACAAATGACCAGGCCAGGACTCTATCCAAAGAATGGGTTTGTATTTAAGGGCCCCAGCAGTTAGACCATCCTCAGAAAAGAAGGTAAGGCTCTATGATGTGAAAGTTAAATTATAAAGGGCCAAACAAATAGAGGTCAAGAATCTCAAAGTGTTTTTTAGAAGTCAGGTGGCAGTTGCCATCTTCCCTTCATGTGATGTAAGAATGTCAGAAATCTTAGAAGGAATGGAGACTGGAATTAAGGTTGTCATCTAAGTAGATAGTATCTAAGCAACGTATATGGAAATACTTTTCCATTTGGAAATTTATTCATATCATGTGGAATACAGGTTGGGTATGCTTTCTTGCTTTTGTTTTTCTTTTTAATTGAGGTAAAAATCACATAACATAAAATAAATCATTTTAAAGTATACAATTAAGTGATTTTTATCAACTCTGAAAGAAAATCCTATACCCATTAAGCAGTAGCTCCCAATTTCCCCTCCCCATAGACCCAGGCAACCAATCTGCTTCATTTCATGTTTTTGAGGTTTATCCACGTTGTAGTGTGTATCAGTACTTCCCTCCTTTTTGTGACTGAATAATATTCCATTGTATGGCTGTACCACATTTTGTTTCATTTATCTGTTGATGGGCATATGGGCTATTTCTACCTTCTGGATATTGTAAATAGTGCTGATATTATGTACAAATATTTGACTATTTTAAATTATTTTGGGTATAAAGAAGTAGAATCACTGAGTCATATGATAATTCTATCGAGTTGGTTACACTTTTTTTTCCTAGTTTGACTTTTTTTTAAATGTTGTGGTAAAGTAATACGTAATCTAATACCATTTTAATCATTTTTAAGTGTATAGTTCAGTGGCATTAAGTACATTCACATTGTTATGCAAACATTACCACCATCAAATTTTTCACCTTCTCATACTGAAACTCTAAATACATTAAACAATCTCCTTTCCCTCTTTCCCCAGCACCTTGGGAACCATTATTCTCTTTTCTGTTTCTATGCATTTGACTATTCTAGGTACCTTATAAATAGTATAACACAATATTTGTCCTTTCATAACTGGCTTATTTCACTTAGCATAATGGTTTTAAGCTTCATCTGGTTATACTTTTAAATATGCTCCATTCCCAAATGACTGTGAGGTTTTTGTTGCATGTCTTTCTTCTCTTTTAAACTAAATCTAGAAGAAAGGTCCAGCACAGCCATCAATCAATCAATCAGTCAATCAATAAAAGAAAAAAGTCACACTATCTGTCTTCTCATGTAGCCTAGTCCTCTCAAACCAGCCAATATTTGTTGACTGCCCCAAGAACTACTGTAAATATGCCTCTTTTTTTGGTCATAAAAGACCCCCAAGGACAGCTCACAGTCTATTATAAAGACGCCCAAGTTTCCCTCCAGAGAAGGAGATTGTGATGGCGGGCTGGAAAGAATGCCTTCTCAGATGGCCAGGGTTCTTGTACCCCCCACTTTCACTGTGAGTTCCAAGTCTCATACTCCTAGGATCTCAAAGGGGCAGGGTCAGCTCATAAATTTAAATCTGTCAACGAGTGCTTCTTAACTATATTTACAACTATATTTTGCATACATATCGAGATGATAATTCTTTAGAGGTGACATTTCCCGTCTCTCTAAAAATTGGGGAAAAATCTCTTCTACATATGTAACATTTTTGGGGGGTGAGAATTAGGTGGATTAATGAGTATAAAGTTATACAAATTAAAGTTCTTTATGTATACAAATAACTATTTTGTTGCTATGATCACAGTAATCATTACATGGGCAATGTTTTGTTTTTGTTTTTGTTTTTGTTTTTGGCGGTACGCGGGCCTCTCAATGCTGTGGGCTCTCCCGTTGCAGAGCGCAGGCTCAGCGGCCATGGCTCACGGGCCCAGCCGCTCCGTGGCATGTGGGATCTTCCCGGACCGGGGCACGAACCCGTGTCCCCTGCACCGGCAGGCGGACTCTCAACCACTGCGCCACCAGGGAAGCCCATGGGCAATGTTTTTGACTACTATCTACATTTCAGACATTTTTCAGATTTCACCAGTATTTCCATTAATGTCCTTTTTCTATTCTAGGATCCAGTCTAGGATTTCACATTTAGTTGGCCTGTCTCCTTAGTGTCCTCTGGCCTGTGTTAGTTTCTCAGTCTTTGCTTATTTTCTAGACCTTGACAATTTTGAGTTATGCTGCTTTTGAAGTCTTATGGGCTGTCCTTTAGTTTGAATTTGTTTAATGTTTTTCTTGTGATTAGGCTGGGGTAATGAGTGTTAGGAAAGAATACATAGAGGTGAAGAGCCCCTCTCATGAGATCTCATGATACATAATATCGGTTGTACTATACCCACATGACCTCCCTGGTGGTATCAATTTGATCATTTGGTAAATGGCTTCAACGATTCAGGCTGTCCTAACGCAATTCGATGGACTTGGGTGGCTTATAAACAACAAATATTTACTTTCTCACAGTTCTGAAAGCTGGGAAGTCAAGATAAAGTGGTTATAGTTTTCTTTGCTTTTTTGTGAAAACTTTTGTCTGTATACTAGGTATTTTTGAAGATTCTTGCAATATATTAAGCCTGGTATTCTCACAACAGCTAAATTTTATGCAAAACAAAACAAAAAATCTCCATGTAACTCATTTGAAGAGTGTTTTTTATACTTGGTCTCTTAAGTGTATAGTTTAGATTACTTTGTGGATTGAAAAATCTTTTTTTTTTTTTTTTTTTTGGATCAATATTTTAGTTTTTGGCCCAAAAATTCAAGGTATCTTTTGTTTGTTTTTCTTTGCTTGATTTTAGAGATTTCAGTTTTGTTTTGTTTTTTAAATATTTATTTATTTATTTAGCTAGCTAGCTAGCTGCACCCGCATCTTGGGCACCCAGGGTCTTCATTGCAGCATGTGGGATCTTTAGTTGCGACATGCAAACTCTTAGTTGCGGCATGTGGGACCTAGTTCCCTAATCAGGGATTGAACCTGGTCTCCCTGCATTGGGAGCATGGAGTCTTAGCCCCTGGACCACCAGGGAAGTCCCTCAAGGTATCTTTTGGATAAAAAAAGCAGCTTTCAAAATTAGACAAAGCTTCTGTCTTCCTCCTCCAACTAGTATTATAAAAACGGGCAAGAACAACAGATAAATGCCGATTCTATTGATTTAAATGACAAACAGGCTTTCTTTGATTAAAGAATCTGAGTTATGGGTTTTATTTTATCTTTAATATAAGGAAGAAGAAGCTGTTCTTCTGTCCTAACAAAAAAATCTCACCTATGAATTATACTTTCAGAAAACAGATGTCAGAATTACTGGGAGGAAATAAAATATTACAACGAATCAGAATTGCAAGCTTTTTGTTTTTAAGGGGTTTAGGTTCATTCCATAGGGCATAACACCAGTTGGTGAAATCCAGATATCTTAAAAGAATTCTTTGTACATAGTACTTTTAATGACAGTTTAATGCAAAATACAACATTGTATGTTTCAACACAGACCTTACTAGAAGGGAAAGACTGATTTGTGGATACTTGCAGTTGTAGCTTCAAAATTGTCTTTGCATAATAGTGTTTGCTTTTCTGCAGCTAAAGGGGAATAGGAAACATTTTCTCCTTATTTGTCTGAGATTTTCTTTTTTTGCTGGCAGCTAGGAATGTGCTCATTGCTAAATGCTAAAATTCCATTGGATACCACTGGGATTAAAAGGCAGGTCTGAGAAGGTTAAACTTTTAATTTCTTCTGAACTCTTCCACATTTTGACAAAATATGAAGGTATAATTTTCAGCATCTACAATGGTTTCCTACTAGAATACTAATAGTATGGGCTGAGAATGAGGAAGGTAGAATTCATTGACTCTGATAACAGACAGGTCCAGAATTGACTGACTTGGCTGGATCCAAGGGCTCACTCTCAGCCAAACTCTCTCCATGACGTACCCCCAGCAACTCCTGCCTTCCCACCCTTCCACTGCAAGTCCAGAGGAAGCCAGGAATTCAGTGTCACTGGCCCCACTTTAAGTCCATCTCTGAAACCACTGTGGCCAAGGATATGCAGGGCTCTTATTGGCTATATCTGAGTCATTTGTTGGGCTCAGCAGTAAAGTTGCCTCTTTATGGCCTTGAGATTGGGTGAGGGGCAGTCATTTAAGGAAAATCAGTTGCTATTGCTAAAAGAAGGACAAAATAGTTATTGGACAATAATGTTGCTGGGTCATTGACAGAGATTTTCTTGTCTGTACCAAGGAGGAGGTTTCAATGCATAATGTTTAAAGCTAAATGTTAACTATGGTCACTTTGTAAACCACATTTTGAAGGCGGGTTCTAATACACAAATGTTTCTCTGTTCTTAAAGTACCTGAATCTAAATCTCTACCAATTTTGGAATCTGTTCTAAAAGCAAATCTAGTCTTAACCACAGTTACAAACTGGCCATATGAATAAGGCTGAACTCTGAACAGCTATCTTTATTTCTGTCTTCATTTCTGTTTCTCATTTACATGTCAAAGTATACACATGCCTAGTTACAGTTTTCATTTTAAAGATTTTGTGTGGTGTATAAGAAAAATAGCACAGTGGAACCAATTTACATTCAAATTCTAGATCTTCCAATTATTGGCTTAATTGCTCTGTGCCTCAGTTTCCCCATCTTTAAAGTGGGGATAACATGGTAATATAATAAGGTGGTTGTAAGGATGAAATAATCCACATGAAGGTGGCTTTTATCGATTAGTCACTGACATGTAGAGCTCATGTTTGCTAGTGTCAGTGTCATTCCTCAGTGCTTCTTTTTTTTTTTTTGGCCACCCTACACGGCATGTGGGAACTTAGTGCCCAGACCAGGGATCGAACTTGCACCCCCTGCATTGGAAGTGAGGAATCCTAATGACTGGACCGCCAGGGAAGTCCCCTTTCAGTGCTTCTTACTGATAAAAATATTCTTGAAATTTTTAAAAATTTCTTATACTAGAATTTAATTTAAAATTTTTGTCTTAATGCTTTAATTTATTTTTAAAATGGTATTAAACCTCTAGTATCAGTAAAATGTTCTGATAACTTGGGAACCCAGAAAAAGGAATGAGGAGAATAGTCTCTTCACAAAAGAGTTAAGTGGGGAGGTGAAAACACACACGTTATCCCATGCATGATAATACAAAGGGTAGGGTATCGTGGAACTGCCAATTATCACATAAACTTCACTTATCAGCACTGTATTCCCTGAGAATTGGCTGTGTAAATCCCAATTACGTCTGTGTAAAGTAAAAATTTGGACTACCTAAAGGCTTTTTCAGACTGTTTAAAATTCAGAATCTCTTTTTTTATGGCTACTAAGAATTGTAAAATTTAGAGACTATAATTTTTCCTTTTGTTTTTTTTCAGTGTTTGAAAGATATATGGTGATCCTGAAACCTTCAGACATAAGACAACTTCTAACAACTTCAGGAGAAGTTTGTCTACACTCAGGCTGCAGTATTTTCAGCAAACATGATTGGACAGTGGGCCTGTGCCCTATCTTTTGGTGGAGTGAAAAATTTGAGCCAGTGAAGCCAAATTCTTATTGCAAGCAGCATGCTTGGCTCCTTGCTGATTGCAAATAGGCATTTAAAATGCGAATTTGAAATCGGGTGTCTCCATTACTACCAGCTAACGTGGCATCATAGGTGTTTCCTAAGTTTTAAGTCTTGGGGGAAAAAAATACTCCACTAGTGTCTACTGTCTCCATCAGGAACTCTGTTATGGAAGCTTCATTTTTGTGTGTTCCCACTCTTCTCTCCCCATCTTCTGCACAATCACGTGCTCTTCCTAAGTAACTCAAGAATAAGGTCCTGGGGCTTCCCTGGTGGCGCAGTGCTTGAGAGTCCGCCTGCCGATGCAGAAGACGCGGGTTCGTGCCCCGTTTCGGGAAGATCCCACATGCCGCGGAGCGGCTGGGCCCGTGAGCCATGGCCACTGAGCCTGCGCGTCCGGAGCCTGTGCTCCGCAAATGGGAGAGGCCACAACAGTGAGAGGCCCGCATAACGCAAGAAAAAATAAAATAAAAATAAAAAAAAAAAAAAGAATAAGGTCCTGGAATAAAGTCGCAAACTTACAAAAAGAAATAAAACTAATATTTTCCCAGTCTCTTGGCCATCACAGTGTCTTACAGTTAAGAGCCACCGAAACTATTTTTTAAACACCTTGGGAGAAGTGAGATGAGATGGTACACCCACCACAAAACATACATAGTTAAAAAGTTGTATTTTTTTCTCAGTAGGTATCAGTTGTAAATAAGAATGAACTAGGGGCCAAAATGTAAAACCAAAAATGAAGCAGCTACATGTAGTTAGTAATTTCTAGTTTGAATTGTAATTGAATATTATGGCTTCATATGTATTATTTTATATTGTACTATTCCCGTTATTGATGGTTTGGACTTTAATAAGGAATTCCATAGTTTTTAATATCACAAAAATGAGATATTTGAACAGTGTATTCTAGAAAGCAATATACTAACTAAAGTGAATGCTTGTATATATTAAGATAGCCTTAAAACTTTTTCTCTAATGCCTTAACTGTCAAATAATTAAAACTTTTAAAAGCATAGGGTTATAGTCAGCATGCTAGACTGAGAGGTAAACACTGATGTGGTGAGAACAGGTACTGATGCTGTCAGTGTTTAGCACTATGTGTTTAGCTGTGTTTATGCTCCAAAAGTGCAATATTAGACACTAGCTAGATAATACTGCTGCCTCGTGTAACTCCAAAGAGGAAACAGGATTTGATTAATTGAGTGCACATGTTTCTTTAATTTACTCATATTGTCCTTAGCTTGGATACAATGCCATGCAGATTTATGTGGCTGCTATTTTTATTTACTTTGCATTACTTTAACACCTTGAATGGAGAGCCAAACATTCCCTCTTCACTGACCAGCAATGGCCCTTTAACTGCAGTAGGAGAAATAAAAAGAAAAAAGAAAAACCATTTTGTGTGAAAATTGGTGATAACTGGCACTTAAGATCAGAAAAATAGTTCTTTATACTTGGCTACCTTAAGATGCTGTCTTCCCAAAGCTCTGAAAGACTTTAAGATAGGCAGTAATACTACAATACTATTGAGTTTTTGTAGAATTGTTACATTTGATAATAAAACTTGCCTGTTTAATCTCAATGTTTGCATTCTGTTTTGTTATTAGAAGAGTTAAGGGTAATGGTGGAAGGGTGTGGTGGGTAAAGCCTTTTTTTCCTGAGGTGGTAGGATATTTACCTAAGTTACTATAAGTATTTGTAAAAGCTATCAATGATTAATGCACTTCAGATACAGATCAAACAACTATCCTTAGAACATAAATCACTGAGACTTTGATTTTGAAATTCTTAAGTTATGGTAGTGATAGATACTATGAAGTGATACTATGGTAGTGATAGATACTATGAAGTGATACTATGAAGTGATACTATGGTAGTGATAGATACTATGAAGTGAAGATACTATGAAGTGAAGATACTATGTGGTCCCTGCATCTTATTACTAGGGCTCTATTTGCTTGACAATTTGAACACCTATTCAAGCCACATAAGCCTTTTTTTTTTTAAGGATTTTTTTTTCTTTTAATTTAATTTATTTATTTATTTTTGGCTGCGTTGAGTCTTCGTTGCTGTGCCCGGGCTTTCTCTAGTTGCAGCGAGCGGGGGCTGCTCTTCGTTGCAGTGTGGAGGCTTATTGCAGTGGCTTCTCTTTGCGGAGCATGGGCTCTAGTCGCCCGGGCTTCAGTAGTTGTAACACGCGGGCTCAGTAGTTGTGGCGCACAAACTTAGTTGCTTTGTGGCATGTGGAATCTTCCCGGACCAGGGCTCAAATCCGTGTCCCCTGCATTGACAGGTGGATTCTTAACCTCTGCGCCACCAGGGAAGTACAAGCCATTTCTTAAAAGCCATATAATAAGAGCTAGAACTTTAGTGTTTCTGAATCCCACATGCTCCTCCTTTATTCCAATCACTCTTTGCTAAGGCTGAGTTCTCCAATATTCTCTCTAAGCCAAATTTATTTAGGACCCTGGTTAAGTCTTGTGTGACTTACACCACTTTAGAGTTACATATATTGTCAGTATCACTTATTTGATGTATATACTCTTTATAGAGTTCAATTCCAGATTTAGGATATAACCTCAAGGGCAGAGAGTACCTGTATTTCCCTCAACGTCTAGTACATTTGTACATACATGGTCTTGTTAAGCATTCACCAAATGAAGTTTAGTTCACCTAGACAGTTTTTCAGTCTCAGTCCTTGCCAATGTCATTTATAAAAATAAAGCAATTTCTGTCAATTTCGTGCTTCAGCTTTGGGTCTCTGTTATCTGTGAGGAGGCAACAGAGCTCTCTAGGCAAGCTGAGGTTCTGCACATTCCTTTGCGCTTTGATGTCTCTGGCAGGCATTTAACATTGTCCAGCCTATTCCTTGCCTTCAAGAAAAACAGGTTGCGTGGGCTAAGGGGATTTCCTATTTACCTCCTTGAAATAGCACCTCATGTAGCTGCCCTCCTCATGGCAGAAAAGGAACACAGGCAGTCAGGAGGGTATGGAATTGAGTAAAGCTGGTGGGGAAGGCAGAGTGAGAATAGAGAGGACTTGAGTATGTTAAAAAGCCTTAAAGGTCCACCTCGTAGGTTTATAGTTGATTTCACAACTTCTCTTCCTCTCTCTGCTTCCCCTAGCTCTTTGGGGAAAAATTTTTTTAACATATACAAAAATAGAATAATGAGCACCATGTCTCTTTCCAACTTCAACAATTATGAACTCAAAGCCAATCATTCCTATAGATTGATTATGTAATCAATTGTATAATCTATTACATATAGGATTATATGTAATTATATAAATTATCCATATTCCTTTCCACTTTCCCCACTGCTGTATTATTTTGAAGCAAATTCTTTGGGTCATGAGTAAAATGGAGTTCCAGTTTAAAACTGGGCCACGATAGGAAGTGCTCTTATTGAGAAGAGGAAAAGGATAAATAGGACTGAACTGGTGGAAGTAATTCAGTTTCCGGATGTCTTCTGTTTAAGGTTGAATCTCTACAGTTGGTGCTCAGTACTCCATTCCCTAGCCCATGTGCTAATATGAGACACAGACTAGACAGGAGGTGATGTAAACTTTGAGGACTGGAAGGCCACCAGCATGAAATTCAGGAGCAAGAGAGCACTGAGTGGGTGTCATAGGGAGAAATTGTTTTTCTACGTTTTTGCTGCCTTCTTTGTGTTATGTGAGATCTTGAAGGCCAAGATCCCAAAGGGTGGCCCTAGGGATAAAAGTTTCAGAAACAAACAGCTTGACTTGCCCCTAGCTTAGACCTAAGTTAAAGGGCAAATGTCCTTATTTCAATGTACTTCCCCTCAATTCCTTTATGTGGAAGGTGGAGGGATATTTGGGGCCAAAACCTACGCTGGTAATCATTACCTTGGCAGAGTATACTATGAGCTACAACCAAAAAAACCACCGAGAATATGTGTGATCAACAATAAAAAGCATTGTATTGGTTAAATGAATCTTCACAACAACCTATTACAGTAGGTACCACTATTATTATTTTTATAGACCAGGAAATGAAGGGTAGGTTAAGTAAAACATCTCATGGTTGCACAGAAAGTACAGGAAAGGATCTAGAATATAAAGATCTGGAGACAGGTTGAGGTGATTAACGCTCTCCTAATTGCTTAGCTGCTCCTCTTTTCCTAGCATTGCACAAATACAGTCCATCGTTACATAGTGTTCCTTTGGTCTGCCTTTTGACTTTATTGCCAGTATGCCATTAATTCAGCTGCTGAATTATTCAATAGCTATGTATTGTTGCTGTACTAAAAGTGAATGTTGATAAATGGGTAACAAAGCTGCTTATTACAGACTCGAATTTGAGTCAGTGTTTTATAATGCATATAAAACCAATATGACAGTAAACACCAGAAACATTTAAAAAAAAAAAAAAACAATGTGGAATTCTCAGCTGGTTCTGGACAGTTCTCAGCCTGTGTGTGTGTGTGTGTGTGTGTGTGTGTGTGTGTGTGTGTGTGTGTGTGAGAGAGAGAGAGAGAGAGAGAGAGAGAGAGAGAGAGAGAGAGAGAGAGAAAAAGAAAAAGAGAGACATCCTTCCTTACCTGATGGTGTTTCTCATGATTTCTTCCTCAGCCACTTTCTCTATCTGTTCTCTGGGCAAACTCAGTAATTTACTTCCACACGCTTCTTTGGAGCTACCAGCTTCTAAACCCAACAATGCAATAGATATTTCCATTTGGAAGTGTCCCTGGGCGTTTCAATTTCAACATGTTAAAAAAGAACATATCTTTCTGTGTCCAAAAACCTGCTGGTCCTTGTGTTCTCTTTACTTCAGGAACCAGCACCGCATACCACCAGGTATTAAAGGTAAGAAAGCCATTCCCTTTTTTTTTTTTTTTTTTTTTTTTGCGGTACTCGGGCCTCTCACTGTTGTGGCCTCTCCCGTTGCGGAGCACAGGCTCCGGACATGCAGGCTCAGCGGCCATGGCTCACGGGCCTAGCCACTCCGTGGCATGTGGGATCTTCCCGGACCGGGGCACGAACCCGTGTCCTCTGTTATCGGCAGGTGGACTCTCAACCACTGCGCCACCAGAGAAGCCCAAGAAAGCCATTCTTAATTTCCTTCCCTCACCATCCTAGTCATCAGTAACTCTCACCAGTTCTTTGCCGCAGTATTGGATTCTTTATATCAAATTCTGCTTTCCTCTCTTGCCAGTATGCTTTTTTAAAAGAACAATCTTAAATTAAAAACACAGATCTGATTACATGTTTTTTAAACCACTTTACTGAGGTATTATTGAGATATAAAAAGCTGTACTGGGGCTTCCCTGGTAGCGCAGTGGTTGAGAATCTGCCTGCTAATGCAGGGGACACGGGTTCGAGCCCTGGTCTGGGAAGATCTCACATGCCGCGAAGCGGCTGGGCCCGTGAGCCACAACTACTGAGCCTGCGCATCTGGAGCCTGTGCTCCGCAACAAGAGAGGCCGCGATAGTGAGAGGCCCGCGCACCGCGATGAAGAGTGGCCCCTCCTTGCCGCAACTAGAGAAAGCCTTCGCACAGAAACAAAGATCCAAGACAGCAAAAATAAAAAAATAAAATAAAGTCACAAAGAACTGAAGTAATCTGATTCATAGATCTAAATATTCATTTAAAAAAAAAAAGCTGTACTTATTTAGCATACACAGCTTGGTGAGTCCTTGGAGATAAGGCTATACTAGTGAAACCATCACCACAATCAATGCCACCAATATCTATTACCTCCAAAAGTTTCCTCCCACCCTCTTTATTTTTTCTGTGCATGTGTGATAAGAACACGACAAAGTGATTATGTGTCCTTAAAATCTTTTTATTAAAGGTTTCCATTTGCTGTAGGAAAAAATACCCAAATGTATGACTGCATGCTATTGCATGAGCTGACTCTTGCCTACCTCTTGAGCTTTCTTCAAGGCACTCTTCCTCTCACGCTCTACACTTTGTTGTACTTGTTCCAGTTCTTCGCAGGAATGATGCACTTTTTGTTTCCTCTGCCTGAAACACAATTTTCCCTGTTATTCCTCTCTTCACTGACTAACTGCTATGCAGAAATCTTACTTTTCTGAGGCAGGCCTTTCCTGACTCACTAGACTCTGTAAGATCTCCCTATAATCTGCTCCCCGTGTTGTAACTTCCATCAAGGTAAAATGTGTCTTCTTTCCCCCTGTATCCTTAGTGACTAGCCAGCCCTTGGGATATATACAATAAATATCTATTGAATGAATTAATGTATGTTCATTCCTGCAGGTGAAAACTAATGTGCTTTGTACAGTTTTCTTTTAGAGTTGTTTACAAATTTAAATGTTAAAAATCAAAAATTGTTTTTCTTTAGCACCGTTTAAAAATGTTTAAAATGTTAGTATTAATCTAGTTATTAATAGTATGCTTTTTACACTGAGGTACAAATTCAGAGAGTTGCCTTTCACATTGATATACACATCCAAAGAGAGAGTTTGGTGTGAAATTTGCCTATCTAGGATTCCAACAAGATTTTTAAAATATATCTATATTTAAATCATGTCATAATCGATGAACAGGTTTTTGGTTTTTTACTTTATTAAAAAAAATATCATGGCCATTACTCTGTTACACACAAATTGTTATGGTGATAAGTCATAATTGGTGGGAAATATTTTTCCCCCCACAATCACTGTATGCTTTTGGTTTTAAGATACCTATACTTTGGAAGTGTGATTAGTCCTCCAAACAGCAGGTCTAGATATGCCCAGTCAATCATCTGCACTGGCTGGTTGACTAATAAGTAGCTCAATGGCAGCTCCAGGACTGCACTAGACCCATCCAGTTCTAGCTGGAGCCCTTTGTAGGGTGGGAAGACAGCAGAAGCAATTTCATGTATCAGGGCATTAGGAATGGCAGATTCTTTCCTGAATTAATAATCGAGGTACTCAGAATCCATCTGCTATCTAACTACCTTTCCTCTATCATGAGAAAGAATTCAATCTGTTATTTACATGTGCCCAGAAGGCCTAAGAGTAGTCAATGCTAGGGAGCTCCTAGCATTGAGGGGGCAGTCTCAATCCATAAATAGGGTCAACAGAGGAACAAAAAATCAAACCAAAAGCAGGATACTCAATTAAATGGAAATTTCAAATACACAACAAATAATTTGTAGCTTAAGTCTGGCCCAAATATTGCATGGAACATATTATACTAAAGTGTCCTATATTACCTGGCAATTCTAATAGTCAATTCAACTAAATTTCACAAATATTTGGAGGGCTTACTTATCTGAAAGAAGAGAGGATGGAAACTTGGTCCAAAGTCAGCAACCTTTGTCTACTAAAATAGCTTTGCCTGGGAAAATCTTGATAATAGGCCGCTTAGTACCAACAATGTTTTTCTTTATTTATGAATATTATTTCATATGATCAATTTGGTAAAAAAAAAAAGTCTCTTCCTGGAGGAGTTTTAACTGTAGGAAAAAGAACCTACTTTAGAAAATGTCCTAAGATGCTTAATATGTTAATTCAAAAATATCTAAATAGAACACACATTGTTCAATGTGTCCCACTAGGGAGGATTATATGGTTCCCAGTTGGACTCTGTTGGTTTGTATGATTGTAGTTCTACCAGTCAGTGGAAAAGGAAGACAGCAGATCCTTATGAGTGATAACAGAGCAAATATACTCAGGAGGCACTGACGCATAGCTTCAAACAGTGAGGAAGAAGTGAGGCCTGCTTGAGAAATAACTGCAGGAGCAACTGATAAGTGCAGCCCCTTATCCCCTTTTTTACAGAAAAGGCAGAGAAAAAAATTAATCCGGGTTTCCCTGGTGGCGCAGTGGTTGAGAGTCCGCCTGCCGATGCAGGGGCCACGGTTTCGTGCCCCGGTCCGGGAAGATCCCACATGCCGCGGAGCGGCTGGGCTCGTGAGCCATGGCCGCTGAGACTGCACGTCCGGAGCCTGTGCTCCGCAACGGGAGAGGTC
>NW_006780148.1:1007637-1032315 GCF_000442215.2 Lipotes vexillifer
AAAAAAAAAAAAAAAAAAAAAAATTAATCCATAGTCACAAGTAGAACTGGTGACAAGCTAAGACAAAACGGCTTCAAATCATAGTTCTCGTTGATAGTGCCAAATATACAGCTTATCACGTTGGTCTTCTAAGACACCCACCGCTAATACTATTGTCAACAACTTTTAAGTCAATTACCAAAATACTTGTCTACAGTGTGTTTCAAAGAGTTGAAACAACGGTATAAAACATGACCAAAATACAAGCCAGGATATAATGGTGGTAAGAGTGTTATGTGTTTTCAAAGATGAATTGATCATATTTGGTTCAGACTTCACAAAGGAGATGGTGTTTGAAAATAATTTAAATATGTTCATCAATGGATAATTACAAATTTATGACATAATAAAGATGAAACAGAGTTCCATATCTTTAACAGAAGAAGAGCTGAACTAATGCAAAGATTTCACACTAATTATTCTGTTACTAGTAATAAGGTGACGCATTGGATAGAAGAATGTTTTTGAAATAGATTTCGCCTGTATTTTTTTGGTTTCAAGTAGGTAAGTCTTCAGGGGCTTTTGTTTTATATTTGTCTCATATCCTGGTAACAAACTACTTGGCACACAGAAGGCACATATTTAATTTTAAGATAGAAACCTTAGGAATCATTTCAACTCATCATTTATCATATCCAATTTGTCACTAGGCCCTGTAAATTTACCTCCAGTATCTTTTGAATCCCTTCTCTTTGAACATTTTTATTTCCATTGCCTTATTTCAAGACTTTACTTTTTAAACCCAGTTTACTACAACAGCTTCCTAATCTACATTTTCTTAAAAGACTTACAACAAAGCATTTCACATCAATCCCTAAAAATATCTACTGCATACTAAAGGGGTCCTCAAACTTCTAGAGAGGAGGCAGAAAACCATATTGTTCTTTGAGAGTGGACTGTAAATAAAGACCATTTGAGAAAATTTGAGGTGTTTAGGATTGGTCAAGAAGAGGCAAAGGATAATGAAATGACCCTTCAAATTCTGGATGGGAAACTAGCAGCCCACGGTTTACAGTCATAAAATGGTCAATCAAATTCTAATCGGAAGTTATCTTAGGACCATGTGTCCACTAGCTATGTGCATTACTATCTGGAGGCAGCTGGTCTTATCGACTTATGGAATGACTTACTGAACGCTCAGCTATATGGCCAGCTGCAAGGCAACATCTTGAGTAGTTAGGGGTACATCTTTTTGGATGAGTTGATATTTTGAACAAAAAATGTCTTATTTTTCTCATAGCAAAATTACACTGGTTCAGGAATAAAATGACCCATTCTCATTATTCTTATGTGGAGGTTTAGGGTTCAAGGGAAGAATGCTTCTACTAGGGAACACAATCACGATTCCACTGATTAGTATCTAAAGACTGAGTTTTATCTCTCTTCTTTCATGTTTCCATTTGATTTTGAGAAGCTATTTTTTTCTCTGTCTCCACTACTGTATAGAGCATGCAGTATAATTTAAATTATACTTAAATTAAGTCCTTGAGGTGATCATGAAGGAACTAGGGGAGGAATGGTCATCACCTCAAGACCCTAGACTTGGAAAACAGTGGCCCTCAGTGGCCACTGTGTTGTTCTCACATGAGCTGGAGCTTTGTCTGCTTATCATCTGATAAGCTGGGCACTGAAATCTGCTGCTGTGTACGTGGGCTCTTGTGGTTTTCAAAGACCAACAGTTTTGTTCTCTGTGCTTTGACCCAGGCCTTTTCTGGGCAACTGGTATCTTCCACCCGTGTTTCTAACTCCTGGTCCAGTGCTGTTTGACAGGCAAGACATATTTACAAGCAACCAAAGGCATAAAAAGAGTTCCTGGAACTGTTTTTGCACAGCACTGAAAACTGATAGCTTCTCCCCAAATATCCTGACTTGATGAAGGAGACTCTTGCCTGCTAAGAACAGGACAACCTTAATAACCCCATGACTTCAGTGAGTTCTTGTGCCTTTTTCCTCTCGTTCTATAATGGGCATTTTGTCAGTTCCTAAATTACTTCTTAGTACTGTTGAGGGAGATAGATCCTGGTATATTTGGAGAATGCCAGATATAATAAAAGTGAAGACAAACAGTATAACAAGTTAAAACTATGTTCCATTGTTGTGGAATATCTAAACGCACCTCTCCCCCGCACTGACCATAAGTATTACTGTTTTCAAAATAATATCATGCAAATACATTTGTTTAACCAGTTTGGGTGGTTAAAAACACTAAGTTCCAAGTACAAGCTTCTTTCCTGTAGATGTCTAGCGGCTTACTAAACCAACGCGTCAACCCAGAGGGTGTTGCCTCGCTCTGAAAGCACCAGGAGGACGCAGGAGCCCTGGGTTCCAGTTCTGGCTTCGACTAGCTTTGTGACTTACACTCGCTGCACCTCAGTTTCCTCTCTGTAAAATGGGGCGGATATGCGGGCTGGATCTGGATATTCTCTGACTACCTGAGTCCACCCACAAAAGCCCCAGAAAGCCCGCTCGGGCGCCCACCTTTACGGTGAGGACGGGCGAGGAAAGGAGATGCAGCTGGACGCCCGCGCTCGCCTCCCGAGAGGGGCGGGGGAGCCGGGGAAGCGGTCCCGGAGCACCAGCGGTGGGCGGTGCCACTCCACGTAGAGCCGCCTTCCGGCCCGCGCAGGACCAAGCGCGCCCGCCAAACGCTCCGGCTGCCCTCCGCTTCCGGCACTCTGGTTCCAGGGCCGTCCGGGGGGACTCGGTTGGCCGCGACACCGGAGGGGGGCGGGTCAGGAAGTGGGGGCGCGGCGGCCGGGAGCGGGCCTGGGGAGGCCGAGGGGTTCCGCAACACGGAGGGCGGGAGACTCTGAGCCGCGCGGGAGCCGGAGGGGCGCCCCGGCGTCCGCGGGGACGATGGCGGAGGAAGAAGGTGACCTCCCTGGGGTCCAGCGCGCCTACTGTCGCCCGAGGTCTCGGGAAAGAGGGACGGGGGCTCGAGGGCCCCGGAGACCGGGGCTGCGGGCGGCCGCGACGGTCCGGCGGGAAAGAGCGGGGCGGCGGGGGAGGTGTGTGGAGAAATTCAGAAGGAGCGGAGTAAATAGCCCGAAGTTGTGTCGGCTCTAGTGGGAAGCGAAAGTGGAGCTTGAAGTTGGGAATCGTGTAGGAAGAGAGAAACCCGTGTGGGGAGTGGTGGAGAGGGAGGGCTGTGAGCAGATGACTGATGGGGTGGGGGACATACTTTGGTTTAGAAGATGTAGGTTTAGGTACTGAGTGCATTTCCGAGAGGGATAGTTGTTTAACCAAGTGCCCCTCAGTCTGAGTGCGCTCTTTAGAGGTCTGTGGATTCTGACAAATAAAAAGTCACCACCGGTGAGAGGAGCCGCAGGCCAAGGGGACAAACAGAGGCAAGGGTTTGGGGTAGACGTGGTAAGGTGCATTGGGAGGGGATGAGGAGGCAGAAATTGAAGAAGGTCAAGTTCAGTTACAGGTTAGGGCGAGATGGCAAAGGGAGAAGGGATGTAAGTGGTTTTGGGGGGATCTGGAAGCCAGGAGTGCTTTCTGGGTGAAAGTGGGTGGGCTGGAGAAAGCTTTTCATGCCCCTTCAGGGCCAATGCCAAGAAAATTAATTCATAGAAATCGATAGGTATGAGATAAAAATGCGGAGTTGGGAGGAACTTAGCTAGTGAGAGATGTTAGAGGAAACATTCGTGTCATGATATATCTTCATGATAGGCATGCTACTTTCAGGCATAGGTATAATGGTGTCTCGACTGAACAGGTAGATTTTTAATCCTTTTGGAAAACATGACTTTTTACCTTATTGAGGGCAGTTGTGAATGTGATTTATTTAGATTGAAGCCTTACTGAACCAAGAGTGCAAGAAGGGAGTTTCAAGAATTCAGTGGAAAGCAATTAAAAGAAATTAATTGTAAGAATTTTTTGCTGCGCTGTGTCTTGCTGCTCTGTCCCTGTGCTCCCTCTTGCTTCATATTTGCCTCGTCTTCCTTAAGTTTCCTGTGTTAAAACTGATCTAAATTTAAGACACTCTACCTAAAAACAGCTTCAAAACCAAAACTCTTTGTAGTTGGTAAGGAAGAATGTAATTCTGTTTGTTGTCTCGGTTTTATCTTTGGTTGCAGTATATGTAATACATTTTTTGATATTTTTTCCTTTTCTGACTAACTGCAAATCTCTAGGGGTGGGTTGATGAGCTAGCTTGTATGTTTCCATGAGCACTTAAGTTAAAGCATAAAAAAATTAATACTGCAGTATTAAAAGTCTTTAATATTATATATCATGCAAATGAGAAATTGTTTTAAGAAGTTATAGTTACACCTAACCAAATAGGTATGATGTAGAACCAGTTATGGTTTCACAAACCATACAAGTTTGTGAAATTTAATTCTGTGATATAAAATGAAAAATGATTTTTGTTTGTAGAATTACAGATAATCCAAAGCAATGAAATACATCTTGGAACAATTAATGGATTGCAGTTTTGTTAAAGTTTATTCAACGAATTTTTTAATTCCGTAAATATTTGACTGTCTAATGTGTTAGGTACTGGGATATAATAGTCAACAATGAGCAATTCTCATTTATTGTAATCTAGTAATGATATTTATAGTAAACATGTCTATGTCCTAGGCATTTTTCTGAGTACTTTCCATTTATTAGGCACTCTATACTGTTTTTCAAAATGCATGTTATTGGGCTTCCCTGGTGGCGCAGTGGTTGAGAGTCCAACTGCTGATGCAGGGGACACGGGTTCGTGCCCCGGTCCGGGAAGATCCCACGTCCCGCGAAGCGGCTGGGCCCGTGAACCATGGCTGCTGAGCCTGTGAGTCCGGAGCCTGTGCTCCGCAACGGGAGAGGCCACAACGAGAGGCCTGCATACCGCAAAAAAAAATAATAAAAAAATAAATTAATTAAATGCATATTATTTGTATTCACTGTGTTAAAATTAGACTAAATAGTCTGTTTTACTTGTATCCAGATGTTCTCTATATCGCTTTTTGCTTATCATTCACATTTACCTGGATCCTCTTCATTGTCCCACTTTTCTCTAAGTAAATACTCTTTGGGAAATCTCATCTTCTCTTGATGCTGTAGAGGGTCATGGCATTTATATTTATGTTTCCTGGAAGATATGTTAGAGCAAAGAAAGAAGTGATAGCCTTGAGCAGAGCAATGTTCATAATTCACTTGGAAGTTGCTATGTATAGTCTAGATGGACATTTGCAAGCCTATTTGTAGCCCTGTTAGCTATCTTATGTGAAGATCACTGGGCCAGAGACTGAAATAGGAGGTTATTTTTGTGGCTATGTTATCATTTTTATTTATTTGACTTTTTCTTTTATTCTTTATTTTTGATATGGGCAGATTCTTTTTTCTTTTCTTCCTTTATTTTGGCTGTTGTTTTATTTGGCTTTATTGCGGCACGTGGGGTCTTCGTTGAGGCACGCGGGATCTTTCTTTGTAGTGTGCGGGCTTCTATTTAGTTGTGGCGTGTGGGTTTTCTCTCTGGTTGTCGCATGGGCTGCAGGGCACGTGGGCTCAGTAGTTGTGGCGCGCGGGCTTAGTTGCCCGTGGCATGTAGTATCCTAGTTTCCCGATAAGGGATGGAACCCGCTTCCCCTGCATTGGAAGGTGGATTCTTTATCACTGTACCACCAGGGAAGTCACTCTTTTTTTTTTTAATTGAAATATAGGTGATTTACTACTTTGACTTTTTCTTTACAATGCTAAAAGTATAAGATAGTGAAAAGGAAACCTGAATTCTATCCCAGAGCTTTCCTATCATGATTAATAATCTAGTTTGTCCGCAGCTTTGGCCTTTTGTTACTTATCCACCTAAAGATTCTGGGCTTTGTTTATCAATTATGAAGTTAAAAGATCAATATAAAGGAAATGAGGTAAAGTTTGTATCCAATCAGTTTTGATTTATGGTCACAGGCAAAAAATTTAGGGACAAGATTGAAGAGATTGGTTAAAAAGTTTACTGTATTTCCCAAGTAGTACTTTTTGCTCCCACAATTTAATGCCACTGAAATTGCCATGTCTTAAAACCAATGCACATATTTAACATGGTAGTGCCAATTTTCCCCTTGAAAAACATCAAATAGTATCTTAAAATATATGGCTTCTTAGAATCAATAAAATATAGTATTGGAATTCCCTTGCAGTCCAGTGGTTAGGACTCTGCGCTTTCACCCTGTGGGTTCAGTCCCTGGTCAGGGAACTAAGATCCCACAAGCCGTGCAGCACGGCCAAAAAAATAATAATAAAGAAAATACAGTATTATAGATCCTTTACAGATTATTTATTTGTATGATAAACATTGCTAATATAGATTCCTGAGAGGTGACCGATTAAGATTTATACACTTCATAAATAACGGGGTTCTGTGCAAAATTTTTGTTGAATTCCCTGGTGGTTCAGTGGTTAAGACTCTGCTTCCACTGCAGGGGGCACAGGTTCCATGCCTGGTCAGGGGACTAAGATCCTGCATGCTGCGCAGTGTGGCCAAAAACAAAACCCAAACCAAACAAAAAAGCCATTTATGTGCACAGAGAACACTTTATTAAAATCCTTGTAAAGTGATTGATTTTATAGAGAATTTTTTTAAAAAAGAAAAATAATAGCTTTTTGTAAAGAACACTTTATGTGAATATCCCCTTCCTTTCCAAATTATCTTTATCTTAAATGTGTGCTTTTAGACTGTCTAATAAAAAAAGCCCTATCTAACCCATTGGTCACGTAATTTGTTAACTTCCTCAGTAGATTTGTTAACTTGATTTCTGAAATTACCCAATTAAAATTTTTTAATCCAGTACTGTTAATGTGTTTAATCATGCACATGTATCTACTAAGTATATGTCTTGTGGTTATATTTTTTCCATGTATTCTTTTTTAATACAATTTAAAATAATAACTTGCATTTGAAGACTTCATTTGGCTTTACATAAATTTTCATTCTTGTTGAATGCTTCTAACTTTTGCTTTAACCCATAGCGGGGGAAAATTAAAAGGAAATCATGAAGAAGGAATATAATAATATTTATTTGTCTCAGATTTGCATGCAGAAATACTCAATATCCATGGTATGGCTTTTCTAATAATGTCATTTTCTAATTATTCACTGACTTTACTACTTAACATGATTATAAAATAAATGATAAATAGTATAGAAATGGTTAAAAATTAACTAGTCAGACAGAATCCACTAAATATACAGTATTTTTTCCCTCAGTGTGTCAGTGTTTAAAGATATTTTAGCAAACGTGAATTTGCTTTGAAGCTACTTTAAAATCCATTTTACTCATTTTCCACAGTAAAGTTAGAGAATCAGCCATCTGATCATCAGCAACAGTAGCTGATTCATTTCTCATTTTTTAACTCCTCTTTTTAGGCTCATTTTTCCTAGCCTTAAGCCATTACTAAGAGAAAAGAAAAAACTCTTCTCTGCTTCTATTAGAAGGAGATAAGTTCTTGTACCACCTGAAACCTTGACAGCCCATCATAGCATCCTATATCTACATGACATAGTCTACCTCATAATTAACTCTAGGGAGGAAAAGTAGTTAAGTTGAATATTGTAAATTCCTGTTTAATTTGGAATTTAGTTTACTGATTTCGAGGTACTTTCTGCATTACATTTTTTAAATCGGGTATAGAAAGAGTAGATTTGGGAAAATTTCTGAGAGTTTCCCAAATATAGGGATTTTTATAGGTTCAGCCTATTTTCCAATACCTAAATCTCTAAGACTATTGAATGATAATGATACCACAGCACTGTGAAATTCTCCAGAACCTTCAGGATTATTTAAAAAAAAGGAAGTATAGGACTCCCTTTTGGTGCAGTTGTTAAGAATCCTCCTGCCAATGCAGGGGACACGGGTTCGAGCCCTGGTCCGGGAAGATCCCACATGCTGCGGAGCAACTAAGCCTGTGAGCCACAACTGCTGAGGCTGCGCTCTAGAGCCCATGAGCCACAACTACTGAGCCCATGTGCTACAACTACTGAAGCCCTCATACCTAGAGCCTGTGCTCTGCAACAAAAGAAGCCATCGCAATGAGAGTAGCCCCCGCTCACCACAACTAAAGAAAACCCATGTGCAGCAATGAAGACCCAATGCAGACAAAAATAAATAAGTAAATAAAATTTATTTTAAAAAAATGAAGTATAGTTTTATGATCAGTGTATTTTATTTTTATTTTAAAAAATTGTTAACTCATGAATGATGCATGTTATACTCTCATGTAACTAGAATAATAAGCTAATTTATTAAATAACACTGTTGTCCAGTCATTCTGGAAAAGAGTTTACTTATTTTGGGATATTTTGAAAATAGCATCATCTCAGGAGAAGAGCTCAGTTTATCAGTAGGACTATGAAAGCACGAGTTGGAGGCAGAATTTATACTGTCTTTTTGTTTGTAGGAAAGGAAAGTTTTGCGGGGAGTGCTAAAATAATTATGAAGAAAGTTATCTTTGGTACAAATAGTTCTTCATGAGACTTTTACCTAAGTATAATAAAAGTAAATCAGATATAGACAGAATAATTTGATACATACATTGCAATAACTTTTCAAATATTTTAAGGACCAACTATAGAACTGCGCCAAAGAAAAAAGCCAAAGTCTTCAGAAAATAAAGAATCTGCCAAAGAAGAGAAAATCAACAATACTGCAATTCCTGAAAGAGTTCCAAAACGTAAGTTAGAGAGATTTGGAGTTTTTATGCTATTACAAAAATAGTTATGTTAGGAAATATATTTTACATTAATATTTCAAATGTATAAACATTTTTATCTTAAGTATGTGGTGATATTGGTCAGCTTGCATTAGGTTTTGCTGTAGAACAATTTCTAAGTCTCACTGGCTTACAAAAAACAGTTGTTTCTGATCAACACTACATGTTGTGGCTGTAGCTTGGCTGATGTAGCTTCATGTCATGAAGGCATAATCCCTATTTGGGATGTGTTTTTCTTGTGGCAGAGAAAAAGAGCAGGAAAACAGGCAGAGTCATGCAGTACCTCTTAAAGTTTCTGCTGAACTGGCACACTGTCACTTGTACTCACATTCTGTTGGCCCAACCAAGTCATATAATCAGTCTAGACAGTGGGATGGAGTTTAGTCTGACTACAGGGAAGCATGGCAAGTCACATGGTAATAGGCAGGGATGAAAAATCTTTTTATAGGAAAGGACAAAATAGTTGGGAATAAGAATAAGTCTACCACATTCTGGCCTTTTGGTCATAAATATTTACTTGTCTCCCTCAGACAAAATATACTTGGTACCTCCCTGACCCCAAGGAAGACACCCAGTGTTACCCAGTCAGGGCATCAGTCTTGAAGCCCAAGGTCTTGTTATCTTCATCAGGGTCAGCTATGACTCATTCAATCCAGAGACCTATGAATTAAAAAGACAAGTTATCTGCTCTGTGTCAGGGGTCCCCAAGAACACCCCCATGTTCAGAGATTAGGAGGAGTCACAGGTCTCAGAATTTAGTCATATTCACAGCTGTAATTTATTACAGTGAACAATACAAAAGAAAATCAGCAAAGGGAAAGGACCTATGGACTAAAGACTGCAAGAAACTAGACAGAAGCTTCCAAGTCACATAGGACATACATAATTCCTTCAGCATCAAATTGTGACATTTGTAGGTTTGTCTACCTGGGAAGCATATTAGCGACTCTGCTCAGGGTTTTTACTGGTGGCTGGTCATGTAGCCTCTGCTTAATGCATAGGAAAATTCTAGATTCCCAGAAGGAAAGCAGTAGGTATGAACCACACTGTTTGCACAAATAAGTTAGGTACAGTAAACCACTCATTAGAAAATGGTGGGAACGCTTTTGAAATCTAGGTTCCCAGATGCCTGCCAAGAGCCTGCCTTGTAAGCAGGCTTTTCTTAGCAAAGCACATGCCCCCGCTCCCATTATACACTTTTGAATGAGGATAGGATATTAAAATAAATGCTTCCATTCAGAAAGAGGAAGAGTGAGAGACACATTAACCACTGGTCCATAGCAGTTTTGAAATCCTACTAGGTAAATATGAGGTCTTCCTCCTCTGGGGAATGTTTCTTGATTAGGCCCTAGTTGTTTTCCTTGGAAGTAGTTTCCCAGTTCATTGTTCTTTGTCGTCCTTGGCTTCATCCTCTGGAGGTCCTTCCGTTTCTGTTATCCTTCTGAACCATATCTGAAAGTGGCTTTGGAGAATATGCCATCCTTAGGAGCTGAACAGCTTTCGTAAATAGATTCTTTCCCATAGGGAGTTCAGGGGCCATTTATATAAATTTGCTCACATAAGATAAGGGCAGTGAGTCACCTACAGATCTAGTTCAAAGGTTAGCAGCAAGAAAACTTTTTGGGAGCTGGAAAATAATCCATCTATGCGTGACAAAACATTTTATAAAACTGTTTCCTGTGAATAGTTGCAATTTTAATACTAATTTTTAAATTATTTTAGGTAACAAGATCACAAACAGAATATTACTAGAGTACCTTGATCATCAGCAGCTTTTTTTTTTTTTGACATTTTTATTTTAGACTGCAAAAAACAAAAACGAGCAAACAAACAGAGAACAAGAAACTTGAAATAGGCTTGTCAAATAATGTAAATTCATCCTTTCCAGGGAAGCAGAAGATAGACCAGTGCAGGTTATCCTCAAGGCCACATATATCCTGCCTCACTGCTGCTTGCGCTCTGCTGGGTTTTGATCCTTCTTTGGGTCATAGTCTGGATTATTTTCCTCATCTGCTTCTTCACCTTCTTCTTTATAATCATCATCATCTTCAACAGCTTCTCCAGTAAAGTATAACACTGATCTTGGGATTATATGCTCACGTAAAAAGTGATCAATTTCAAAGTCCACAGCAAGGATAGCTTCAGCCATCATCCAGATCTCCACTCTCAGGAACTTCAGGAGGGGCAAAAAATTAAAGAAAGAGTCATTAGAAACTTTTTTGGTCACAGTACGAACTGTCCCACATCCCTTGTGTTTCTGTTTCTTCTTAATGGTTTTCAAAGTGACATTCTTCCCTTTTTTCCAGTCTATCTGGCACACTGTACAACCCATAATTTCTGGTCCATCAAAAGAAAAAGGACCAGAATCATCTGGTTCTGACCTCATCCTATATGTCTTTGTCAACCCTTCATTTGTGAAGGGTTAAACATGGTCAGCCAAAATTCAGGAATTTCCTTGGGGTCTTGCTTTTCTTCATCCTTTTTCTCATCTACAATCTTGGCCTTTTATTTTAGCTCCGAAATTTTATCTTCCTCACCTGGTTTCCATTCACATTCTTCTTCTATAGGTTCATAAATGGCATTAATAATCTCAGATCACTTATCAAATAGAGGCTGATAGGGAACAGCATACTTTCTTTCAAGATCATGAACTTCCTCATAGAACTTGGCTTCTATCTGTGCACATTTAACTTGAAGGTTTTTGAGAGCATTCACACATCTTTTAACTACCCTAGACAAGTTGTCGATGTCTGCCATGTTGTATGAATGTCAAATATCAGTGGCTAGCAGGGGGAGCCAGGCGGCCAGAGGTGTGCAGGCAGTGACTCAGGGCGGCGGTGGGAGGAGCAGAAGCTATCAGCTACTTTTGATTACAGGAAAGAGACACATGAGAACAGAATTGGCCCATTTGCAGTCAGGAAAGAAGAGGAAAATAGGAATCCAAAATTTCTGGGGCTTGTAGTATTGAAATTAGTATTGTTTGTCTTTTCAACTAGGAAAAAATATTCAATAAAATTGAGAAATACTTTAAGTAACAAAGGCTGATTAAGATGAATCCTTAGGGCAACGCCCAAATCAAGGGCATGACTGTCACATAGTTTGTTAAAATGTATGAATGGATTAAAGTAGCTCCTGCTAACTCCTTTCAGTTGAGTAAAGCACTCAGGGAAAAAGAACAAAGGGTGTGGCTTTATGTGACAAATAAACAAAGCTTCATAAGCTCAAAATACTTGTAGTTAAATCTTTGAGAGAGGCATATCTAGAAGAATTGTGGGTATAGTTATTGGAGTATGGAGTTGACTGGAATCAAGTAGGTAAAAAGCCAACAAAATTGTTCTTTTCTTTGCAAAAATGAATGATTTAATTTTTAAAAATTAAGGTATAACTAACATATCATAAAATGCACAGAAGCAGGGCTTCCCTGGTGGCGCAGTGGTTAAGAATCAGCCTGCCAATTCCGGGGACACGGGTTCAAGCCCTGGTCCGGGAAGATACCACATGCCGTGGAGCAGCCAAGCCCGTGCGCCACAACTACTGAGCCTGTGCTCTAGAGCCCACAAGTCACAAGTCACAACTACTGAGCCCATGTGCCACAACTACTGAACCCTGCACACCTAGAGCCCGTGCTCCACAACAAGTGAAGCCACCGCAATGAGAAGCCTGTGCACCACAGCAAAGAGTAGTCCCTGCTCGCCACCACTAGAGAAAGCTTGTGCGCAGCAACGAAGACCCAACGCAGCCATAAATAAATAAATAGATAGATAGATACATAGATAGATAGATAGATAGAAAAGAAAGCCCTGCTTAAAAAAAAAATGTACAGAATCATAGGTATTTAATTAAATGAGTTTTGGTACTTGACTACAACTAAGATACCTAACATTCCCTTATCCCAGAAAGTTCTTTTGTGTCCCTTTCCAGGAGATTTTCCCTGTACCCTCCAAAACAACCACTCTTCTGATATTTTTAAATATTGATTGACTTTGCATGTTCTAGAATTTCATATAAATGGAGTCATACAACATATATGTCCTTGTGCCTGGATTCTTTCACTTAGCTCAATATGTTATCCTTTAAAAATATAATCATTTTGAGATTCATTCTTCTTGCTGTAAGTGTTCTTGCTTTTCCTGTTGGACATTTGAGTAATTTCCAGTATTCTGCTATTATGAATAAGGCTGCTGTGAATACTTGTACGAATCTTTTTGTGGACATCTATTTTTATTTCTCTTAAGTAAAAACCTAGGAGAATTGCTGGCTAAGCTTTGAGAGAGACATACTGTCAAAAGAACTGCCAGCCTAGATTAAGGACACAACTATTCATGTCTTAAAATGATGTATGAGTCCCTAACTTTCTACATGCAGAAAGCAGGCTGAGTAAGCTGCTCTAAGGGTATCTTTCTTGAGAAGGAGTGAGTGTGTTTTGCCTTTGGGGGGGAAGTAGACATTTGTGACTAATGGGGCAAACCCTGGTGGATCCTTCTATTGTTCCCAAATGTTTTCTCCCTGCCCTGAAAGTGGATTATACATTCCTTCCCATTACCATGTGATTTGGATTGCCTCTCTGAAGTGGAGTATACTTCCCTACCCCGTTCTCAGGTTTATCCATGTGACTTTCGTGGGCCAATGGAATGTGAGTGGAAGTAGCAGTGTACTAGTTCTGACCAGAAATTATAAGAGGCATTGTATGTTTTTGTCTGTTCTGCTGCTCTTTTCCTTTGTAATGAGAACAGCATGTCCCAAATAGGGACTGATCCCATTCTGGAATTCTGAAGATACAAGAAGAGCCACAGCTAATCTGAAGTCTGGAATTGAGTGGAGAGTGACTGCTGACCCAAAACCCACAGTAACATGAATGAGAATTAAATATATGTTCTGTAAGCCACTGGTAATATGGGGGTCACTTTTTTACTACAGCAAAGCTGACTAATAAGAGTGATCATTTAAAACGTTTTGGAAAATACAGTATAAGAAAGGTATTTAAACAATTTAGAGATAGCTCCTATAAAACAGTATTTTCCCCTGATTACAAAAATATATTTTTAGGGTAGAAAATGTGAAAATAGAGATAAGTATAATAAAAATATATGCATAATTCCAGTAGATAATAACTATTCTTAAAATTTTGGCAAGTACTGCTTATATTTTTTTCAATGTATTTATACTTTTTCTTTTCTTTTTTTTACTTTTTGTGAAATTGAATCCTACAATTTTTTTTTTTCTTTTGGCCACATGGCTTGCCGGATCTCAGTTCCCCGACCAGGGATTGAATGCTGGTTGAGCCACGGCAGTGAAAGCCTGGAATCTAACCACTAGGCCACCAGGCCCATGATAATTTTTTTTTATAAATTTACTTATTATTTATTTATTTATTTTCGGCTGCATTGGATCTTTGTTGCTACATGCGGGCTTTCTCTAGTTGCGGTGAGCGGGGGCTATACTTTGTTGTGGTGCATGAGCTTCTCATTGTGGTGGCTTCTCTTGTTGAGGAGCATGGGCTCTAGGTGCGCGGGCTTTAGTAGTTGCGGCTCACGGGCTCAGTAGTCGTGGCATGCGGGCTTAGTTGCTCCGCAGCGTGTGGGATCTTCCTAGACCAAGGATCGAACCCATGTCCCCTGCATTGGCAGACGGGTTCTTAACCACTGTGCCACCAGGGAAGTCCCCCATGATAATTTTTTAATAAATAATTTCCAGGGCCCAGAGCTCTTTATTTTCTCTAAAATATATACACTTATATCAAACACTGATAGCTTGATTCCAGCTTTGACTCTTTACAAAATCTTTCAAAAACAAAATAGCACTAAGGTAAGGCATTTATATATAAGATTTGGTTGAATATATTTTTTGTAATAGCCCTTGATAATTAGGATTAATTTGTCATTGTCCAAGACTTAATTTAAAAAAAAAACAGGAAAAGATACATATTTAGAAACTTTGTAGCACTTTTACGAAATTGCCATGGTAGGTAAGTTTTTTTATTAGTCTGTTTATAGTTTACATTGTGTCAACATTGCTTTAATTAACTGTCTTTTTTTTTTTTTTTTTTTTTTTTGGGATCTTCGTTGCGGCATGAGGGAATCTTTTAGTTGTGGTGTGCGAGATCTTTAGTTGTGGATGCAAACACTTAGTTGCGGCATGCGGGATCTAGTTCCCTGACCAGGGATCGAATCTGGATCCCCCGCATGGCAGGGAGACTCTCAGCCACTGGACCACCAGGGAAGCCCATCTGTCATATATTTTTGCAAGTATGCTTCTGTAGCTCAATAATAATACCTATTGATAGTATTTACTGATCTCTTACTATGTGCCAGGCCAAATGCTTTACATGTACTATTGGAAGCAGTGATTTTATTTAATTAATTTATTTATTTAACATCTTTATTGGAGTATAATTGCTTTACAATGCTGTGTTAGTTTCTTCTGTATAACAAAGTGAATCAACTATATGTACACATATATCCCCATATCCCCTCCCTCTTGTGTCTCCCTCCCACTCTCCCTATCCCACCCCTCTAGGTGGTCACAAAGCACTGAGCTGATCTCCCTGTGCTATGCGGCTGCTTCCCACTAGCTATCTATTTTACACTTGGTAGTGTATATATGTCCATGCCACTCTCTCACTTCATCCTAGCTTACCTTTCCCCCTCCACATGTCCTCAAGTCCATTCTCTACATCTGCATCTTTATTCCTGTCCTGCCCCTGGGTTCTTCAGAACCTTTTTTTTTTTTTTTTTTTTTAGATTCCATATATATGTGTTAGCATACGGAATTTGTTTTACTCTTTCTGACTTACTTCACTCTGTATGACAGTTTCTAGGTCCATCCACCTCACTACAAGTAACTCAATTTCATTTCTTTTTCTGGCTGAGTAATATTCCATTATATATATGTGCCACATCTTCTTTATCCTTTCATCTGTCAGTGGACACTTAGGTTGCTCCCATGTCTTGGCTGTTGTAAATGGAGCTGCAATGAACATTGTGGTACATGTCTCTTTTGAATTATGGTTTTCTTAGGGTATATGCCCAGTAGTGAGATTGCTGGGTCATATGGTAGTTCTATTTTTAGTTTTTTAAGGAACCTCCATACTGTTTTCCATAGTGATTGTATCAATTTACATTCCCACCAGCAGTGCAGGAGGGTTCCCTTTTCTCCACACCCTCTCCAGCATTTACTGTTTGTAGATTTTTTTTGATGATGGCCATTGTGACCCGCGTGAGGTGATACCTCATTGTAGTTTTGATTTTCATTTCTCTAATGATTGGTGATGTTGAGCATCCTTTAATGTGTTTGTTGGCAATCTGTATATCTTCTTTGGAGAAATGTCTATTTAGGTCTTCTGCCCATTTTTGGATTGGTTTTTTTGTTTTTTTGATATTGAGCTGCATGAGCTGCTTGTGTATTTTGGAGATTAATCCTTTTTCAGTTGGAAAGCAGTAATTTTAAAGCAATTGTGTCATGCTGATTATTTTTTTTTATTTTTATTTTGTTTATTTATTTATTTTTATATTTTGGCTGCACCGCAAGGCTTGTGGGATCTTAGTTCCCTGACCAGGGATTGAATCCGCACCCTTGGCAGTGAAAGCGCGGAGTCCTAACCACTGGACTTCCAGAGAATTCCCTGATTCTAATGTTTGATTTATTGGGTAGTGTCTTTCAAGCACTTTGAATATAATTCTTATTAATTTAGTGATATCTAGCTGGTTATTCTATTTAATGTCTCTAATATACTATACAAATTAATATTTATTGAATAATGTTTTGAAAATAGCTAAGTTAATAAGTCAACCAGTTTGTTTTTATAAACCTCTCAGTCATTTAATAACGTAACACTGGGCTTTGGGCCTTTAGGCCTGGGCTTAATTTACTGAATCTTTTTTTTCCCCTATAGTTTTATTGAGATATAATTGACATACAGCACTGTATAAGCATAATGATTTGACTTGCATACATCATGAAATGATTATCACAAAAGTTTACTGAACACCTTGTATAGATACAAAATTAAAGAAATAGAAAAACATTTTTTTCCTTGTGATGAGGACTCTTAAGATTTTACTTTCTTAACAATTTTCATATGTAACATATAGCAGTGTTAATTATATTTATCATGTTGTATATTATATCCTTAGTACTTATTTATCTTACAGCTGGAAGTTTGTACATTTTGACTGCCTTCATTCAGTTCCCTCTCCCGCACCTCTCACCTCTGGTAACCACAAGTCTGATCTTTTTCTCTATGAGTTTGTTTGTTTTTGAGGTATAATTGAGCTACAATACTATGTTAGTTCCTGTTACACAACATAGTGATTTGCTATTTCTGTAGATTTCAAAATGATCACCACCGTAAGTCAGGTTGTCATCTGTCACTATAATTATTGACTATATTCCCCACACTGTACATTTCATATCTGTGATTCATTTATTTTGCAACTGGAAGTTTGTACCTCTTAATCTCCCTCACCTATTTCTCTCCTCCCCCCACCTCTCTGCTCTTTGGCAACCACCTGTTTGTCCTCTGTATCTGTGACACTGTTTCTGTTTTGTTATGTTTGTTCATTTGTTTGGTTTTTAGATTCCACATATAAGTGAAATCATATAGTATTTGTTTTTATTATACTGAATTATAGTTAATAGCTATAGCAGGACTAAATCATCCTGTGTGTAGAAAATTCAAATGTGTTTTATGTTTTCGTCAAAAAGTATTTACATAGGGGCTTCCCTGGGGGCTCAGTGGTTAAGAATCCGCCTGCCAATGCAGGGGACACGGGTTCAAGCCCTGGTCTGGGAAGATCCCATATGCTGCGGAGCAACTAAGCCTGTGCGCCACAACTACTGACCCTGCGCTCTAGAGCCCGTGTGCCACAACTACTGAAGCCCACGCACCTAGAGCCCATGCTCCACAACAAGAGAAGCCACCGCAGTGAGAAGCCCGCGCACCGCAACAAAGAGTAGCCCCTGCTCGCCACAACTAGAGAAAGCCTGCGTGCTGCAACGAAGACCCAACACAACCAAAAAATAAATAAATAATTTTTTTAAAACAAATTATTTACGTATATATAATGTGAATACTTTGTATATGATGTTGTATATGATGTTTTAAATACATAATCATCAAAAGTCGTTGAATTGTACAACTTAAAGAGCTGTATGTAATTTATAGTATGTAAATTATTCCTCAATAAAAACATTTCTTGGTAAGGAAAAAAATAACAATAGTAATTCTGAATGAACCTGTTTTTTTTTTCTCTAGATATTCGGTAGTATGTTCCTTTTATTCCTTTTTTAAATTAATAGACTAATTTTTAATTTATAGAAGAATTGAGCAGACAGTGTAGTACAGAGTTCCGATTTTACATGCCCCCCCCCAGAATTTTCCCTATTATTAACATTTTATATTAGTATGATACATTTGTTACAATTAATGAACTAATATTGATACATTATTTTTAACTAAAGTCCATACTTTATTCATATTTCCTTAGTGTTTATCTAATGTCCTTTTCTGTTCCAGGATCACATCCAGGATACCACACTACATATAGTTATCGTGTCTCCTTAGACTTCTCTTGGCTGTGACAGTTTCTCAGACTTTCCTTGTTTTTGATGACCTTGACAGTTTTGAGGAGTACTGGTCAGATATTTTGTAGGATGCCCCTCCCTTGGAATTTGTCTGCTGTTTTTCTAATGATTAGACTGGGATTATGGGTTTTGGGGAGGAAGACCACAGTTAGAATGCCATTTTTGTCACATCATATCAAGGATACATACAACCTTTGATTACTTTTTCTTTTTAATAGAAGTACATAAATATAAATATCATCCACAACTGATTACTTTTAATATGGTTTTTCAGATATATTATTTCAGTGCTTTGCAAAGATATTCATTGGCTGTCTTGCAGCAGTTACTAGCGGTATGATGTATGCTCTCTATTTATCAGCATACCATGAACGGAAATTCTGGTTTTCCAACAGGCAGGTAAGAAGAAAGAATTTTGAGCATATGAACGTTTGTTTTAACATTTAATGTTAATTTAAATAACGTGTTTTCCAGGGAGCCAAAACATGCATGATAAGTATGACAAGTGCTTTCTTTTTTTTGTTTTTTTGGTTGGTACTCAGGCCTCTCACTGCTGTGGCCTCTCCCGTTGTGGAGCACAGGCTCCGGATGCACAGGCTCAGCAGCCATGGCTCATGGGCCTAGCCGCTGCGCGGCATGTGGGATCCTTCTGGACCAGGGCATGAACCCGTGTCCTCTGCATCGGCAGGCGATCTCTCAACCACTGTGCCACCAGGGAAGCCTGACAAGTGCTTAATGTTATGCTGTAAGCCAGTAGGAACAGAATGGTATAGGAGCTGTCTTGAGTCACAGTATCAACCTTGACAAATTTAATAGCATGTATTTCAAGGTGGTAGAACAGAAATTATGAGGGGGCTTTCCTTCATGCAATTGATTTATTGGGACTTTTGATGACAGTGAAATGTTTTGAAGTTTAGTCAGCTTTTTCGTAGTTTTGGTAGTTTACATTTAAGAAACAGTCTGGAAGTTTCAGCATCAAAATATTTTAATTTTTAGATTAGAATGTTTGGAGGTGCTGAAAATGACTAGCAGACGTAACAGTATTTATTAAAATGTTGCCTCATATTAGTATGTTTAATGTTTGGTTTTAAATCATGTGTTAATCACAGACTCTTTACTCACTATAGTTATATTCATAATTCATTTGGCCTTTGAATAAGTTTTTTTTCAGGCTTACCTTCGCAAACAGGTATACCTGTAATATGCATTGGCAAAGTTCGTGGTGTTACCACTTGACTCTAAAGTTTTTTTGTTTTTGTTTTAGCCCAAACTCTTTTTTGTTGTTGTTCTTATTTTTGAGCGAGTAGTCAAGCTGACTAAATGTTTTTAAGCCATTGATTTATCTAACACCACCAAAACATTTAACTGAATAATTACTCACCTGTATTGATTTGACCAAGGATTTTGTATAGCCTATTTCCTTGAAAATGTTATGAAGATTAAGTATTAGTTGTTCTCAACACTGGATGTACAATAGAAAAATCTGGGATGATTTAAAAAATAACTTCCCTCACAGATTCTTAGGTGGGGTGGGGGGAGTGTCTGGGGTCAATATTGCACAAAATCTTTCCATGTGATTCTGTTATGTAGGCAGAATTGAGAACAATAAGGTTTAAAAATCTAGAAGACATTCATGAAGAGCACTGTGATGAGCCAGGAGCATTGGCATCATCTGGGAGCTTTTTCAGAATTGCAGATTCTCAGGCCACACTTTAGAATCAGAACCTATGTTTGAATAAGATCTCTAGAAGTTTTATATGCACATTAACTTTGAGAAGCACTGAGTAAGAGTTCACATCTTTGAAATTTTAGAAAGAAAAGTCAGTAACCATTCATAAAAAATTTTGAGGAAATTTATTTAGACTAATAAGCTCTAGATGAGAAAAAAAAGAGTTCACTGCTCAAGTAGATCTTTATAGAGAAAGACTTTATAGAGATTCTCAGTGTATAATGAATAGTGAAACTGAAAAGTTGCAATGAAAAAACTCATTTAATTTTCTCTAATCCAGCCTTTACATAGCTTATTTAACTCTTTTTAGGTAACACCCATTAATAGCTTAGGAAGTTCTGTTGATCAAACTTTGGGGAAACTGCTCTGATACCTTTTGTATTAATTGATAAAATTATGCATGAAAAGAAACGTTTCATTTTAAAAGATTATAGATTTATGAAAGTTTGATTCAGCATGATAAGTACAGGTTTCATTGTTTTTGACTACCTATATTCTTGGTTCTGTACAGCCTAATTTTAGGAATTTTAAGATTTACTTACATTTCTGGGAGTTCATTTGAAAAGAACTGGTTATCTGCTGCTCTTGGAAAGCCCTAATTAAGGGCTTGCTGTTCTGGATACCTAGGGAAGTGGAGTAGCAATAGAAAAATAATACTTTCTTTTTAAACTTATATTTTTATTATGGACTTCTAACACCTCAACCATCATTTTTTACTTCCTGCTATACTATTCTTGTTCTCCTTATGGTACTACTTTGGGTTTTCCTTCCAGATTTTTCTTATATATAATAGGCAAATAACTTACGAGTTACCATCTAGTTTAAACCTTAAGTATTTCATTAAAGTGATTGCCAGATTATTGAAAAGTTTAATCTTATTAATATGGCCACTAGTGGTTAAAGGAAAATTCAAACATGTCTTTGAATAAAAGGATAAATAAATAGCATTAATTTGGAATATGAGGAGAGAACAAGATTGCAGTTGAAATTTAAGACACTGGTATTTAAATAATCATTTCATTTTCTTTTAGGAGCTTGAACGGGAAATCACATTTCAGGGTGATAGTGCCATTTATTATTCTTATTATAAGGATATGTTAAAGGCACCTTCATTTGAAAGAGGTATGATAACTACATTTGTATATTTAGTAACAATATTTTCCTAAAATAAAACATGGTTCTTATATGTGGGAGCCCTTGAATGTGGAGATTTGTCTCAGAATATAGGTATCGGTCTTTCTTGTAGTTAATTTAAAAATTGGAAAAATGAGGCACAGAGTATTATATTTTGAGATCCTTCTTTATAATAAAGTATTTAATGACCTCTGAATAACATGTTCAATTCTTGTAAAAGCAGAATAAATAATCTGGAGAAAAATTTTTCTGGCTTTAGGTGTATACGAACTGACACACAATAACAAAACTGTATCTCTGAAGACTATAAATGCAGTGCAGCAAATGTCTCTATATCCAGAACTTATTGCCAGCGTTTTATATCAAGCAACTGGTAGCAATGTATGTGTTTCTTTTGACTTTAATATTTATTTTCTCACATATTTATGAATCCTCAAAATTATATGTTGTCATCCTATTATCTCCTTCTCTCTTTTTTTTCTCCCAATTAGGAGATTATTGAGCCAGTATATTTCTATATTGGCATTGTTTTTGGATTGCAAGGAATATATGTCACTGCTTTATTTGTTACAAGTTGGCTTATGAGTGGAACTTGGCTAGAAGGAATGCTAACTGTTGCATGGTTCATTATTAACAGGTAAGAAAGGTGTTTTAAATTAAGTTTTACAATTTTTTGTGACTGTGGTAGAGTTCTAAAAATGGCTCCCCCCTCCAAACCTTCCATGCCCTGATTCCTGCCTGTGAATATGATATTTCATCCCTGTGATTATGTTGTGTTGTATGGCAGCGGTCCCCAACCTTTTTGGCACCAGGGACAGGTTTCCTTGAAGACAGTTTTTCCACGGAAGTGGGGTGGATAGGTCAGGTAGTAATGCGAGGGGCAGATGAAGCATCGCTCGCTCGCCCGCCGCTCACCTCTTGCTGTGCAGCCCAGTTCCTAACAGGCCGTGGACCAGTACTGGTCGTTGGCCCGGGGGTCGGGGACCCCGGTTACATGGCATAGTTGACCTTAAGGTAGGAAGGTTAGCTGGTGGGCCTGATCTAATCATATGAGCCCCTAAAAGTGAGCAGCTTTCTGCAGCTGGTACAGAAGGGAAGTCAGAGATATTTGAAGCATGAGAAGGATTTGGTGCCTTGTTGCTGGATTGAAGTGAGGAGGAAATGAATTCTGCCAACAACCAGTGAGCTTGTAAAAACTCTACAAGCCCTGTATAAGAACTACAGCCCAGTTGATGCTTTGATTTTAGCTTAAGGAGACCCTGAACAGAGAATCCAGCCATACTGTGCTGGGTTTGTGAGCCAATGAATCTGTGTTATTTTGAGCCACTACATTTGTGGTCATTTGTCATGCAACAGTTGAAAAATAATACACTCACCTCTATCTCTCTATTTTCAACCATAGCAACATTGGCATACATGTCTTTCCTCATTTACTTAAAATTGATGACATAGCTTCATGAAAAGAAGGAAGAGGCATCAGATATATCAGTTTTAAGTTAACCACTATATTAATCTATGACAGTGTGCTTTGAATAATAAATCCATTCCTTTTGGTGATTAAAGGAGCCTCAGTTCTTTAATACTGAGTACAAAGAGAGTACGGGATGGGACTTCTTTGAAATGGAGAGCTAAAATTTTCTTGGCATTGGTCAGTGTCAAAAATTTATTTTTTGAATGATCCTTTTTTGGCTTTTGAAAGTGCTTCCTCTCCATAGCACTTTCCCCTCATAACACTTAACGTGATTAAATTTTAGAAAATGAGACCTTTCTTCTGTTATACATTTTCTTTTGGCAACTGCCAAATGAAAAATATGGTACTTCAAAGACACTGAGTTTCAGATTTAGGGCTATATCTCTTACTGGGCTTTGTTTAGGGTCACATGCTGGCAACAGTTTGAAGTAAGTGATTTAAAAAATCTTCCTTAGAAGTTTTCAAGTATAGCTGTCCAGCTTTATGAGTTATCAGTATATTTCTTCTTAACTCATAAAGGGAGTACAGGGGTGAACCAAACTTTATTATTATAAAAGCAACATATGTACATCATAAAAAACTTGAAACCAGCAAAAATAAAATAATAAGTTCAGTGCATATTCTTTTGGACCTTTTTCTATTGTGAATATGTGTGTGTATACATGTATGTATTTGTGGTATATGTATGTATATATATGTATATATTTTTTAACCAAGATGAGATATATTGAGATATATTGCACATACTGTTTTATAGGCTGCTTTCCTTATTTAGAAGCCTCTGCCTTTCTATTTCAGTAACTTTTTTATCTTTTCTAATACCCAGCCCATATTAGAATTTCCTGTGTTGACCCCAAAATACCCTCTATAACTGGTTTATCCAAACAAGTATTTAATCCAGGATTACGTATTGCATCTGGTTGTTACGTTCCTTAACTCTCTTTAAATCTAACATAGTCCCTTTTTTTTTTTTGCGGTAAGTGGTCCTCTCACTGTTGTGGCCTCTCCCGTTGCAGAGCACAGGCTCAGGACGCGCAGGCACAGCGGCCATGGCTCACACGCCTAGCCGCTCCGCGGCATGTGGGATCTTCCCGGACCGGGGCACGAACCCATGTCCCCTGCATCGGCAGGCGGACTCTCAACCACTGCGCCACCAGGGAAGCCCAGTCCCTTTTTTTTTAATGACAGTTGGCTTGTTGAAGGGACCAAGTCAGTCGTCCTACAGAATGTCCTAACTTCTGGATTTCTCCTATTGCTTCCCTGTGGTGTTATTTAACTTTTCTCTCTGTCTTCTGTGTTTATGTAATCTGGAAGATACCTCTATAGGCTTGATGGATTCAAGATAAACAATTTTGGTTAGAATATATTGTCGATGATGTAGTTTTCATGTTCTGTGACTTTACAAGTTACAGGGTATTTAGTTGGCCTAACCCTAGTGAAGCTGAAATTGCTGGTTTGAAGGATGACAGTCTGATCTCTCCATTGAATAATTATGTTTTCCTCTTATGACTATAAAACAATCTGTGCGGTGTTCTGGGACATCAAATGAACGTCCTTTTCACCATTAACAATATACCTGAGGTTTATAACTCTAGTTGACAGCCTTTGCCTAATTTAGGGTTTATAAAATTAGGGTTTTCTATTTTCATTAGCTTCATTCTTCAAAAGTAAAATCTTTCTTTATTAGCCAGGTTCTTTGGTTACCTTTAAATTCAGTTACTATTAGAAAGTTAGGACAAATGCTTAATTTCACTTTAACTACCAATTTCTTTGTAAGAGATTGTTTTAATAGCTGTCTCACACAGTGATAAAAAGCATTTTCTGGTGTTCTCCTTTTTAAGCATCTTTCTGTACTTAGAGATTTTCATTGATTCAATAGGGCTAAAATACATTACCATCATTATTCTTTTTCTTGCTTAAATTTTTACAGCATTGGTCGATAGGAGTGCTTTCTGACTGGCTCCCAAGTTCTTTTGACACATCTTCATTAATCTTTGAAAGTGTCTTGTTTTCTGGCTCAGCAGGA
>NW_006780148.1:1032325-1036063 GCF_000442215.2 Lipotes vexillifer
AGAGCAGGCTCACCTTGTATATTCCAATGAAAGATTTGCAATTAGCCTTTTCTCTCTGGAGCTTTGATTCCTTTTAGTATAAAATAGTATTAGAGAATCTGGTGTGGATGCCAGGGGTATAGATGACTTCTTGTTAAGTCAGAAAGTGCCCGTTAGAGAATATTTTAAGTTGCCATGTACTCTTCTAAAATTTCATTAGGATTCATTGTTAGAAATTTAGTAGCACACTCACAGAATTTATTTCAGTGCTAATAGATTAGGTCTAGATTTTTCTTGCTTTTTAGAGTCAAAGTGTGTTTCGTATACAGCATTATTTAAAATAGAGACCTTCTAAAAGGATTGCTTTCTTGACTATGTGATGCATTAGTTATTGCTGTATAACAGATCAACCCAAAACTTAATAGCTTAAAACAACAAACATTATCTCTCACAATTTCTGAGGGTCAGGAATCCAGAGTGGCTTATCTGTGTGCTTCTAGCTAAGGGTTTCTTGTGAGGTTGAGTCAGTAGTTGGTTGGGGCTACAGTCATCTGAAGGCTTGACTGGCCTGGATCATTTTTACTTAGTTCACTTCATGTGGCTTTTGCAAGAAGCCTCAGTTCCTTGCTGGCTGTTGGCCTAGAAGGCCTTAGTTTCTCATCACATGGACCTCTGCAGAGGGCTGCTCACAGCTTGGTTGCTGGCTTCCTTTAGAGTGAATGATCCAAGAGAGACTGGAGTGAATGTGTCATAGTGGAAGCCAGCTATCTTTAATAACCTAGTATCTGAAATTATAGGACATCACTCTGCCATATTCTGTTGGTCATGCAGACTAATCGTGGCACAACATGGGAAGTGGCTACACAGGGTGTTAATACCAGGAGGCAGGGACCGTTACGAACCATCTTGGAGGCTGGCTGTCACCTACAACGAACTTTAATATTCATTTCATTTAATCCCTAGATCTTTCTTCATCAGAAGTTCAAAGAGAAAGACTAGGCAACTTTATCATGTAAAAATAACAGCAATTAAAGAATAATAAGACTCCCTGTCAAATAAATTATTTTAAAGATCTTAGTGAGAATTGTAAGGAAATTACCTTATTTAATTATAATTCAGTTGCCTTATTAACTTGCCCTGTTTAATGATACAATATATCCTGGGTAGCTGGAGCAGGAGTTAGGTAGAAATATTAATCTGATATATTCTGTTAAAGTGTATCTTTTAGCAATTGAAACATCTAAGCAAGTAGCTTTTTCTTTATGTGTTTGTTTTGCATTGTTTACTTTTTATTGGTTATTGGTATATATTTTCCTTTTTTTTTTTTTTTTTTTTTTTTGGCTGTGTGTGTGTGCGGCATGTGGGATCTTAGTTGCCCACCAGGGATTGAACCCGTGCCCCCTGCAGTGGAAGCACTGAGTCTTAACCACTGGAGCTTAAGGAAGTCCCATATTAGTATATATTTTATGCTGCAAAATACATTTGAATGCCATGAAAGAGTATGCTGGCTTTTTTATTTATCAGCTTTGGTTTATATATGATTGCCTAGAAAAGTGCAAAAAGATATTAGTCATTCCATTATATTATGATTATTAGTTGTGTTCTTAATGACGTTTTGTGATACTCGTTCCTTAATATTAGAAGTAGAAAGCAGGATTATAAAATAGCTCCTGTTTGTTCAAACTAAAGGATGTAGGTATACTAGAAAATTCAAGAAAATTTCAGGAAATAGCACTGTGCATATAGTAGTGGGGGGAAATCAGAGGCAGATGACTCCCTTTGATCAGACTATCACCAAAATGGGCTAACCTGAGTCCAGTCTTCATGTATAAACAATATAGAAATTGCTCTTGGTCCCCACTGATCTTCTCATCTACAAATATATCCCTGAGAATCACTTTCAGTGGACACATGTTTATATTTGAAGAGCAAAGAAAATATATCTGATTAAAAGTCTATACTAAGTTTAATCTTTGGCCAAAAAAGGGTAACTGTGCACATCGGTGATTCGTAAAAGGGTAAGATGCAAGGAATGCACATGTCCCAGAGTTAACAAAAAATAATGGTAACACATGGTGCTGGGTCTGTAATAATGATATTGGTATACTCTGGATGCTTGTGGAAGTATAAAGTTTTTCAATTTTAGATGCCAGTTTTTCCCGGGAATTTCATTGTTTTCCAAGGAAGTAATTCAAAAAAGAAGGAAAGAGTTCACTGCTTCAATTTATTTGTTATAGTATTATTTGTAATAATATGAAAAATTAGAAAACAACCTAAATTTAAGGGAATGGTTAGGTAAATTGTAATATGCCAATGCAAAGGAACATATAGCCATATATACTGATATTGCATAGGTGTTTTTCAACTTTCACACATTATACATTGAATTGACATGCCAAGCTGTTTTTCACATCTAATCTAAATCAATGTTTCTCAAACTTCAGTTATATATATTTAAAACTTAATAATCATGGATTCTGTGTGTTGATTTAAATAATTTGAATGATAATGCTGCTTAAACATAAAGCATTAAACTACGTTTTTAAGCTCCTTATGTATTGGAACCAGTTTACTAATGAAGTAACAAACCAGTAAAATATTAACTAAAAACTTTAATGTGAAACATTATATTTTGCTAACACCAAATTTCTACTCTCTGTGTATGACAAACCTACACAGTTAGGTACCATGAGATGACTCGTTTCTCAGCATGTTGCTCTGTTCAGTCCATTATGAAATCTCTTTTTTCTTCCTTTTAGCACAGTGATCAGTACGTCATTCTGTTTTTACTTGGCAATACATCGTTTAGTATTTGTTTCTGATTAGCCCAAGCTAATTGAAGTAGTACTGTGTTACCAACTGCGTTGTTAACGCAAACATGGAAGTGAGTCCTGAAATCTTTTTGGCAGCAGTGAGTTACAAAGTGGTCACCCAAGTGACTCAGGTTACGTTTATACTATGATGTGTTTAAAATGAAAACACAAAAACTCAGCTGCTCTCTGGGAATGCATCCATAGATGAAATTGATAAAAGTAGTTATTATTTGAATTGCTGGTTTGTGCTGCTGTCTGCTAGACTCTGCCACTGGGGAGAAAAAGTAAGTCTCATTGGATTTTGTCACATCCCACTATTAGCCTTCTGGTTCTCACTACCACCAGGCATGGATGGTGTGGGGAAGAGCAAGAGTAGCACAAGTGTTCAGGACTGTGGCCGTGCGGAGGCTTGTTCATGTGTAGAGAATAACTGGCAGAGACCCTACTCAGTTTTTGCTGCAATGACTAGAGGTTTCCTTCATCCCTTCTCCAGACAGTGCTTCTGGTGCAGAGTTTTATAGGTTTCACTGCACTAAGCTGTGTGTTGGGTAGGGGTAGTGAGTGAGTCTTTACAATGAGGATTGCCAGGTTCACCTTCCCAATTCTAGGCTGATAGAGTGGTTGGCAGAGTCCTGACTTGAGAACAGACATCTTCTCCTTCGTACTTCCTGACTTATGACATGTGAATATCTTGTTTTGTCTTTTAGAAAGCTAACTTTCACAACAATTTTTCATAAATAATATTGTATGAAAGTAGGTGGCCTTTAGAATACATGATGTTCACTAAATGGTATTGCAGCAATTACATCTGGAAAAGAAATACTTATTGCACACATAGTAAAATAAATTCCAATTGGATTAAAAAATTAAAAGTTAACAATGAAACCAATGCAATGATCAGTATACAAAAACATTGGTTCCTGTTTTTTTTTTTTTTTTTTGCGGC
>NW_006780148.1:1036168-1077797 GCF_000442215.2 Lipotes vexillifer
TTTTTTTTGCGGTACCCGGGCCTCTCACTGTTGTGGCCTCTCCCGTTGCGGAGCACAGGCTCCGGACGCTCAGGCTCAGCGGCCACGGCTCACGGGCCCAGCCGCTCCGCGGCATGTGGGATCTTCCCGGACCGGGGCATGAACCCGTGTCCCCATTGGCAGGCGGACTCTCAACCACTGTGCCACCAGGGAAGCCCTGGTTCCTGTTTTTAAAAACCGTTTTTAATAGATAAAGCCAGAAACAATGTAAGTGTATAACAATAGGAACTGGTTAGATTATGATAAACCTGTACAGTTATGTGCCATGACCATTCAATATTCTTGAAGTATATTGACATATATACTATGGAAGGATGCTCATAATATATTGTTAAGTAAAAATAGTTCATTACAGAGTTATAAAAGAGATAAGATCTAATACTGTTTACTAGGTTCTGGACACTGTACTAAGTTTTTTCCAGCTTTTATTTCATTTGATCTTCATGTTTTTAATTTATGTATATATATTCAATTACATATACATTCATAGAACACAGGTTATTTTCTAATACTTTTTAGAAGTTTTATTGAGATGTAATTGGCATAGAATAAACTTGTACATATTTAAAATGTAGAAGTTGATAATTTTAGACATTTAGACACACTTGTGAAACCATCAACAAAATCAGTATAATACACATTATCATACCCAAAAGTTTTGTTGTGCTCCTTGGTAATCTCTCCCTTTTTCCTCTTCTTACCCCACCTCTACTGCTGTAGAAAATCAGGAAAGATCAGGAAACCATTGATCTGCTTTCTGTCACTATAAATTAGTTTGCATTTTCTAGAATTTTATATAAATGGAGTCATATAGCATATACCTTTTCGGTTTTTTTTTTTCCTCCACTCAGCATAATTATTTTGAGATTCATGTATGTTGGGTGTATCAATAGTTCATTTTATTGCTGAGTAGTATCCTATTGTATGGCTATATACCACATTTAAAAAATTTTTTTTTAATTTATTTAATTTATTTTTTTGGCCATGCCGCGTGGCTTCTGGGATCATAGTTCCCCGGCCAGGGATTGAACCCGTGCCCTCGGCAATGAAAGCATGGAGTCCCAAACCACTGGACCACCAGGGAATTCCCTATACCACAATTTGACTGAACTAAATTACACGCAAAAATGTTTGTCTCTATTAGGAGAATTATGCAGCAATTTTCATGAAGTTTTTTAAGCAGTAGCACCTTTGTTTTTTGTGTGGGAAATAGCCATTGGGTTTATGAGATCCAGATTTAATTATTGTTGGGAAGGGAGTCCATTGTGGTGTGAGGATATGCATGGGAGACAACAGGCTCTCAATGAAAACTGATAGAGGAGAAACTTAGGAGGAGCCTGCAAAGACATTGTGTTTGATTCTGGAGATTTTCAAATCTCTCCGGATCTATCACGTAAAGGACTACTGTAATGTTAATTCTGGGTGACCTGCTGATTGAAAAAAGTATTAAACTAGATATCAGAAGATATGCATTGTAATCCTAGTTGTGTCACCTACTAGCTATATGACTTAATAAAGTCATCACCTCTCTGAACTTCATATTCCTTTTATATAAGGGTTAGTATAAGAACTGTGGATCTGCCAGGCCTGCTAGTTATGTAGTGCACATTGTGCTTTAGAGAGGGATAGCCATCTTGTTAAGTGAAGGGAGGGTGGGGGGCTGAACTCCAGTGTACTCTGCAGCAAGCTGTGTGTTGTAGCCTGAGGCTGTACTGCCCAGAGCAGGGATGCCTTTTTCAGCTTCTCACAGAGGCCCATCTATTCATCAAGCAGACACAGCAGCACTAAGTCTTCCTGGGTAGGAGGTAAGGTAAGGGTGAAACACTATTAATTTGTTCAAAGATGCTGTATAGGTAATGGTGGCTTTGTCCATGCCTGCCTCACAGGATATGGAGAACAACAGTGTGTGAAAATGCCTTGAAAAGTATAGTGTTACACAAATATAATGTCTTGCTATTTTGCTGTTCATCTGTGGTTTATTTTAGGGTAGATACGACAAGAATTGAATACTCCATTCCTTTAAGAGAAAACTGGGCACTACCATATTTTGCATGCCAAGTTGCTGCACTTACAGGCTATTTAAAAAGCAACTTAAATTCTTATGGAGAGGTAAGATACAAATTTATTTGTCACAATTCTGGTGTATTGCAAATGTGGTACATTGTTTTAAAGTTATTCATATTAAGAGTTAAATTATATTCAGTGAAACCTGGTTACTACACCGTAAAGGATATAGTTAGGTAGTCTTGTTATAACTGTTGTTCTGTAATCTGATTGACAGTAAATTATATTTATGAGAATGGAGATGTTATATTGTTTTAGTGCAGTTACTTGACAAATATATGAAGAATATCTTATTTTGAAAATTAATCTGTCTCGTTATTTTACCATTTCTCTCACTATTGGAACATTGATGGCCTTTAATCATCACAAGTTGAAGAATATTAATGAAGATATAAAGAGTGACTACAAGGGACAACAATGGTAGCATTGCATATTTTGTTGGCCCGTATGTTTTCTGTGACTGAGGTGTAGGTAAGCTAGTGAGCTTCAGGAGACTATCCTGGATAGTTTAGATTCTTACTGTTGTTGTGCTGTTGTTGTTCTTGCCATAAGGCCTTTCAGCAGTCAAGTGAAGCTTAGAGACTCTGTCTCAGAATAATGATTTTAAATGCATACAATAAATGTGATTATAAAAGGCAACCAATTACACTGAAATTGACTTAAATTTAGCAATCCTTTGACAGTCTGGCTGTCTTAGGTTAAGAATTCCTGGCTAGAAAAAGGGACTGTAGGGACCTGGTTGGCCAGGAAATTGTATTTACTTATGGTTCCTTTTTGAAATCTCTGAAAAATGTTCTTTCCTCCTTTCAGTGATGTCAGATGTCCTGAGCATAGCAAACGTTATTTCATTTTTTATAACACTAGTATTTCCTTTTTTATCTAAAATAATAAGAACACATTTCAGATTTGTAATTTTCCTTTTGTTGGTTTTGTATAAACAGCTTTCTGAGAAAGAATATTTTCTATAATAGGGAGTCTTTGATTGTTTTCCTGTTAGATTGTGTAACTGCCTCTTAGGAAAGAATAGTTCTTCAGTTTTTTGTTTTGTTTTGTTCTGTTTTTTTGCGGTTCGCGGGCCTCTCACTGTTGTGGCCACTCCCGTAGCGGCCTCTCCCGTTATGGAGCACAGGCTCTGGACGTGCAGGCTCAGCGGCCATGGCTCACGGGCCCAGCCACTCCGCGGCATGTGGGATCTTCCCGGACCAGGGCACAAACCCGTGTCCCCTGCATCGGCAGGCAGACTCTCAACCACTGCGCCACCAGGGAAGCCCAGTTCTTCAGTTTTTGAATAAAAGTGTATAATATAGCAATATGAACTGCCTAAGCTTCTTTGTAGTTACCATTATTTTGAATTAATATGAAAGTTTTGTTGCCAAAAAAAAGGTTTATCAAATATTTATTTTATTTTATTTTACTTTTGGCCATACTGCCCAGCACGTGGGATCTTAGTTCTCCGACCAGAGATTGAACCCGTGCCCCCTGCAGTGGAAGCGTGGAGTTTTAACCACTGGACCGTCAGGGAATTCCCTTTCAAATATCTTTTTAATAAAACATTATTCTTATTTATTTTAAAAGAAGGAGTTTTGGAAAAGGTAGAATGAAATGTAAAATTATTTTTTCCCTTCTATACTATATTTTATATTTTTCTGAATAACTTTTTTTTATTGCCATGTTATGTATTTATTCTTTCTACTATTTTTTAATTTTTTAAATTAATTAATTTATTTTTGCGGTACACGGGCCTCTCACTGTTGTGGCCTCTTCCGTTGCGGAGCACAGGCTCCGGACGTGCAGGTTCAGCGGCCATGGCTCACGGGCCTAGCCGCTCCACGGCATGTGGGATCTTCCCAGACCAGGGCACGAACCCATGTCCCCTGCATCGGCAGGCGGACTCTCAACCACTGCACCACCAGGGAAACCCCTAGTATTTTTTTAAATTCTAACTTTTTTAAATTAAAAAAGTAATACAGGGGATTACCTGGTGGTGCAGTGGTTAAGAATCCGCCTGCCAATGCAGGAGACTTGGGTTTGATCCCTGGTCTGGGAAGATCCCACATGCCGCGGAGCAGCTAAGCCCATGCACCACAACTACTGAGCCCACATGCCGCAACTACTGGAGCCTGCACACCTAGAGCCCGTGCTCTGCAACAAGAGAAGCCTCCACAATGAGAAGCCTGTGCAGCACAACAAAGAGTAGTCCCCGCTCGCTGCAACTAGAGAAAAAGCCTGTGTGCAGCAACGAAGACCCAATGTAGCCAAAAATATATATATATAAATAAATAAATTTTTTAAAATAGTAATACATTCACATTGTACAGATGGTAAAAAAGAATTCAGTCATTGCAAATGGATAGGTATACAGTGAAAAGTATATTTCCGTTCAGTTTACTGTTGTTTACCAAGGACCTGGTGCTTTTTGAAGGGATCCAAGAATAGCTTATACTCCTATTTTAGTTTACATTTTGTTTCTCCTTTTTTATTTAACCACAATTATTTTTCTGTATTTTGAAAGTATTCCATAATATTCTCCCTTCTTCCCTCCCTTCCTCTTTCTCTTTTTTCCTCTCTTCGTGTTAAGGTAAAGGAGGAAAATTGTCCTTATCAGTTATTTGATTATTTATAACTAACCACTCATCTGGTATTCAAGAGTACACTGCAAGAGCAAAATATCTATGAAAATATTAAAGGGGTAACAATATTAAGGATTCTATAAAAACATGGTAGTAAAAAAAAGCAAGTTTACTGTATTCTTAACCCTTCAGCTTAAAACTCAATTTTTTAAAAAGCAAAACTGCTCTTTCTGCCTATGCTGCTGCCATGGTGCCCGTTAAAAATCTCGTGGCACAGGGTGGGCAAAGAAAAGATGTAGGTCCTAAAGTTTACTCTTGACTATACCCATTCTGTAGAAGATGAAGTCACGGATGCTGCCAACTTTGAGCATTTTCTTCAGGGGAGAAAGTGAATGGAAAAGCTAGGAATCTTGGTGGAGGTGTTGTAACAATTGAAAGAAGCAAAAGCAAGATTACTGTAACTTCTGAGGTGCCTTTTTCCAAAAGGTATTTGAAATATCTCACCAAAAAATATTTGAAGAATAATCTGTGATTGGTTATGCGTAGTTGCTAACAGCAAAGAAAGTTATGAATTGCGTTACTTCCACATTAATCAAGATGAAGAAGAGGAGGAAGACGAGGACTAAAACTCAATTATCTGGTGTATTTTGTATTTTTGTATGAGTTCTTGAATAAAACTTAGGAACCAAAAAATATATCTATATAAAAAGCAAAACTGTCCAGTCCTTCAATTATGTTTGCTTCCCCTTGAACTTACCCTATACACACATGCCTTTGTGTGTGTGTGTGTGTGTGTGTGTGTGTGTGTGTGTGTGTGTGTGTGTGTTGAAATCTAAAGAAGGTTTGTACCTGAATTAATAGTATTGTATCAGTGACAATTTCCTGGTTTTTTTTTTTTTTTTTTTTTTGCGGTACGCGGGCCTCTCACTGTTGTGGCCTCTCCCATTGCGGAGCACAGGCTCCGGACATGCAGGCTCAGCGGCCATGGCTCACGGGCCCAGCCACTCCGCGGCATGTGGCATCCTCCCGGACCGGGGCATGAACCCGTGTCCCCTGCATCGGCAGGCGGACTCTCAACCACTGAGCCACCAGGGAAGCCCAATTTCCTGGTTTTGACAGTGTATAATGGTCGTGTAAGATATTGTCATTGAGGGAAGCTGGGTGAGGCAGTCCATGGGAATTCTTTTTCCTTTTTGGCTGTGTTGGGTCTTTGTTGCTGTGCGCGGGCTTTCTCTAGTTGAGGCGAGAGGGGGCTACTCTTGATTGCGGTGTGCCGGCTTCTCATTGCGGTGGCTTCTCTTGTTATGGAGCACAGGCTCAAGGCGTGTGGGCTTCAGTAGTTGTGGCACGCTGGCTCAGCTGTTGTGGCTCGCGGGCTCTAGAGCACAGGCTCAGTAGTTGTGGCGCATGGGCTTTGTTGCTCCGTGGCATGTGGGATCTTCCCAGACCAGGGATTGAACTTGTGTTTCCTGCATTGGCAGGCAGATTCTTAACTACCACACCACCGGGGAAGTCCCATGGGAATTCTTTGTACTGTTTTTGCAACTTCATGTGAACTAATTCAAACTAAATATATATATATGTATTTTTTATTATAACTTTTTTACATGCATTCCTTTTCTGGGGGGGAAGGGTGTTTAATTGTATGAATTTTTATCATGTGTAGTTTCAAGTAACCATTACCATAATCAAGATGTGTATGTATATATACACACACACTATACGTCACTTATGTTACCCCTTAATAGTCATATCTTTCCCTCAGCCCTAACCTCTGGCAACCATAGATTTGTTCTCTATCACTGTAATTTTGTCACTTTGAAAGGTTATGTAAATGGAATTCTGTAGTATGTTATCCTTCAAGATTGACTTTTTTCATAAAGCCTAATGCCATAAACATCTATCCAAGTTGATGTTGCATGTACCAGTAGTTTGCTCCTTTTTGTTACTGTGTAGTAGTATAGGAACATGGATATTTTAATCATGTATTTTGTACTTTGCTTTCCACCTTTGAGACTAGATCTCATGTCCCAGTTGCATCAGGATATCAAAGCTCAAATCTTTTGTGCAGTTACCTGTGCCATCCAGAGATATCTGTGGTTGATTACTGAAACCCATTTAATGTTACTTAAGTAATGTATATAAAAAAGCTGACAATAAAGGCATAGTTGAAAATGAAGTGAGAAAGGTAAGGGGTAGACAAGAGTGCATAGAATTTTGAAAATGTCCAGAGAAAGGAGAAACTTAGGTCATTCTCCAGATTGTGTTTGACATGTGTTCCTATTATTATTATTATTATTAATTTGGTGGCACCGCACGGCATGTGGGATCTTAGTTCCCTGACCAGGGGTCCAGCCTGGGCCCTTCTAGTGAAAGCGCCGAGTCCTAACCACTGGACCGCCAGGGAATTCCCTCTATTATATTTTCACTGCATGTTCTTAGAGTAGTTTGAGAATAGACCTTTGGAATTGGCAATTTGTTTCATTATACTGTAGTAGCTTTTCGCTAGCATCCCCAAAGTAATCTCTTAGTGGCCAGTAGGTTACTTAAGCTGAATCTAGATCTGACCCTTCATTGATTTCTGGAGCTGGTTTTTCTGAGGAAAATGGTTTTAGGCCTGGTTATTACAGTGCTGTCGTTCCACATTAGAAGATTTCCAGAACACTTTCTCTTACAGCTATGGTGATAGATAGAGCAGAAGCTTATGTATTCTATTAGTGCTGAGCCCTTCTGGGCCTTGCCCTTGATATTTGATCAACTGGTGGAATTTTTCCATCTCTTTCATTTTGTTATCTGGTCTTCATCTTATTCAGGATGCTGAAAAATTCTTACATCTGCTGATGGTCTGAGGTATCTCTGACTCTGGAATTTATCATTGAGTATAGTCAGCTGAGTCTGAAAGATTTAGTTTTAGAGAACACAGTTCTTATCTTAGGTTTCTTGACTTGACTCTTATTGTCCTTTCATTGTTCTTATCAGAACCAATTCTATTGACACTATGGCTGATGGAGGAATTAGGAATAAAAAGGTAGGTCCCTAGAAGAAGTTGAGACTGTTGCTACAAATATGCTAAGACTTGGTTTCTCACTAAGGGATCACTTGGGAGATGACATTTGGAAGGACAGAATAGATTTTAGCCAGGCATATTTCGGGCAAGGGCAGTGAAATCCTTGTGTTTAGTACTTTAGCAGATGAAAACAGCTGAGAGTTTTATATGGTTGACAGTATGAACTTTGGGAAAAGGTAAGGCCACACTGTGCTGAAAGGAAACGAAAAAAGAAATGGGCTTTTTTCCATGGGGTGTGGAATGGGCTGAGACATAAATAGACTAATCACATGGAAGCTCTTAGGAAAATATGAAGCACCAGGGAAGTGAAAATATTATAGAGTGAAAGGAGTTACTTCCACTGTAACTAAAGCCGAGCAGTCAAGTCTAGTAAAAGCCACCATTTAAAAATATTTATTCCTTTATCTCTTTTGGGGTGAAAGAAATTGTACTGAATTTTCTTTTTTTCTTTGTCTTCCTGAAGTTCTCAGTATAATGTTGAACATTGAAGGGCAAGTGGTTGATTTCTCTCTAGAGTGCTTGATTTAAGATCTTATTGTTCATGTAAGGATTTAATAATTATGTGATTTAAAAACAAAGTTTCAAAAATTGTATAGCATTAAAGTGGAACCAGTAACAGAGCTGCAATATTTGAGGTGACAACCTCCTAGATTTTTATAGTAATGAAGCTGTTGATATTTAGTTTCTTTCTTTGTTTTCCCTAGAGGTTTTGCTACTTGTTGATGAGTGCTTCAACTTACACATTTATGATGATGTGGGAGTACAGCCACTATCTCTTGTTTCTTCAAGCAATATCTCTCTTCTTGCTAGATAGTTTTTCACTGGAGCAGAGTGAAAAGGTATTATGGCATTTCAAAATTATGATTTTAAATCTAGAGAATAAATGTCTTCATAGGGTTGTATAAAACCATTTAGCTTTTAAACTTAATTTGAAAGTTTTAATAGGCTCTGATTTATACTTCTACTCAAAAGGTTGCTAAAGTCATTCTCCCCTAGTCCTTTTAGAAGCACTTTGAAATTCCCTTAAACATGGTCTGCTTAACCAGAGTCACCCCTGTGCTCCTTCTCTATTTCTAGCCATTTCTCCATCTTCCCTTTCTGTTTCTTTTAAAAAAGAAAAAGGTGAAATATAGGAATGTACAAAAGAGTATATGCATGCTGTATATACAATGTATAGAAAAAATATGAGTATTTGAACACCCAGGCCAAGATATGGAGCATTATGAACACTAGAAGCCCCTTTTTCTCAGTCACATCCTGCTCCGTCCCCATCAGAGGCTAACTGTCCTGAATTTTGTTAATTCTTTCCTTCTTTTTCTCTATGTTTTTTTACCACCTATCTGTGTATTCGTAAAACTATGTTGTCAAATAATGTATTGTTTACTTTTGCCTGATTTGCTTCTGAGATTCATCCCTGGTGATGTACAGAGCTATATTTCATTCATTTTTATTTACTGATGTACTCTATTGCTGATGAACATTTCAGGTTTTTTCCAGTTTATTGTTCACATGACCAATGCTGCTATAACATTTTTATACATGTCACCTGGCACAGAAGTGCAAGATTTTTCTAGAATATGTAGTGGAATTACAAGTCAAATTCATAGTGGAATTACAAGTCAAAGGATGTGTACATATTCAATCTAACTAAAGATACCAAGCCTTTCCCCAGAATGGTTATATCAATTTATACTTCAGTCAGCAGTAAAGGTTCCCATAAACATTTTGTTCCTTTGTTTCTTTATCTTTTTCTCTTTTGCCCTCTCTTATCTTTTTTCTTTATTTATAAACATGTATTAAGTATTTAATGTGTTGTCTAAGCCAGAAATTTGGGAATCTTCTTACTCTTCTCTTCCTTTTCTTCAGATGGTCCTGAATTCTGATGAGTACCAACATTTAGGTTATTTCAATAGAGAGAATTTAATATAAACAATCATCAACCAAGTATAAAGTTGTTAACTTGTTAAATGAAAAGGTAATAAGTACCTGAAAGTATTATAGAGGTAGCAACTTCAGGAAGCAGCTACCACCCCTAGAGCTGAGGGCTGAAAGGAAGAATTTGGAATTATTAAAACGTAGAAGCTTAGAGGAGGGAACCCTGTAGAGCTGAAACAGACTTCTGAGGAAGGGCCACTGCTCAGCTTTGCTGTATCTCTGAACTGGGGAGAAGGGCTCTGTGGAAATGGGACCCAGACTTCTGAGAATGGTACTCTGGCCAGCTGATTCTGCCATCTCTGGGGTAAGAAGATGTGATAAAGCTCGTTCTTCAAGTGTTAGGGAAACTGCAGCTGCATCCAGCTGCCTTAACAGGAAGGAATTACTCTGTTGGAGTGAAGAAGCATTGCTGAGGTGATCCTCCCAGGAACTGCAGGCTGCAGTAAGGAACACGCCCCTGCTCTCTCCTCCAACCTTATTATCTCTCACTAGCATGGATTGGCAGAGATTAATAGGGAACCAAATGAAAAAGCAGAAATGTAGACTGAAGAAGCCGGCTCCAGCATTACGAGGCCGGGATAGAGGGATAGGTTTGGAGCTAAGAGAACCAGCAGCCAAAATGAAAAAAATAGAACATTACCAGCACCCAGAAGCCCTCTCTTGTCATTGCTTCAGCCTCCCGACAGTGAGGTATCTTTTTAAAAAATGGCTCTGGCCTTTTAGGGATTTTTTTTCTTTTGGTTTTTTGGTTGTTTTTTTTCTTTAACTTTTAACACTCTGCCTTTTGATTCTTCTCCCTCCCCCCAACTAGTGTCTATATTTTGTCTTAGTTCTCCCCTTTCTAAAAGGAATTAATTTTATGGTAGATTAAATTATTATACTATTGAATTTTAGAAAAGAAATATAGTAAGACATAACTTTCCTGGGAGATCTTCTATTAGGAAATTGAATTTAACTTTCTTATTGTCACTGTTAAATGGACCAAGTGCAAAATACTTTTCTCTGGTGCTACATTTCATGGGAGTATATTTTCACCGGGTAGGTTTTGGGAACTGCTGCTAATGGTTATGATTTTTGATTTATGCAGCTTGATGTTGCATAGATGGACAAGACAAACCAAGTGAAATTAAGTCAGAGCCTGGGATTAAAGAAGGTTCTTCCAGTCTGATTTAGACATCCATGGTTTCAAAGCTTTTTACTTTGCGGAGAGTTCTTTCTAAAAAGGAAGTGATAAATTAGTTACATCCCATGGCATTAAAACTATGAATTGAATGGTTGTAAATATAATACTGTCCAAAATTATAGTAGAGCATTTACTTTACAATTGTAGTCAAATCTTATGTAATGAAAAGATGTACAATAAAATTTATTTAATTCTCATTCATTTTATTTTTGTCCCAACAGGTTCATGAAGTTTATAAAATCTATATATTTTCTCTCTTTCTGGGATATTTACTGCAGTTTGAGAATTCAGCTTTATTGGTATCTCCTTTATTAAGTTTTGTAATAGCCTTAATGCTTGCTAAGTGCCTTCAGGTAATTAGAATTGCCTTTTTATCATTCTTGGGGGGAATTTTTAAATTGTTAATTTTTTTAAACCTCACTTCTTTGTTCATATAATTTTCCTCCCTGCATAGCTGAATGTGAAGAAAGGAACTTTCGTGGCTAAAATAATGAAAGTGATTAATTTTTACTTGGTGTGTACTCTGACAGTGACATTGAATATTATAATGAAAGTAAGTAACTCTGTGTTTGAGATTCATGTGGTAGAGCAAATTGAATAATGAAATAAATATACTGGGCTAAATTTTAACGAGAATAATGGGATAGCAAAGTAAGAGTTTGTACAGTAACATGTTTATTTGAACAATAATCATACCTAGTATATTAGGTGAGAAAATAGGATTCTGAGTCTTTCCTATAGAAATACTTTTTAAAAATTACACTTTATTTTTCATTTAATTTAAAATGTCATCATTACCCAATTAACACTATGTAATATACGGAATAAATTCAGATGAGTCAAAGACATTCAAAAGAGTGGGTAAGTTATTTAAGCCAGGTGGGATAAGGTTAAAATCTTCTTACCCCATTATAGTTTTATGCTTAACTATAAGGTAATGGGATTGACTGTGCCAATAAATCTCCTTGCTTCATAGTTACATCATGTATCTTTAATTCATATTTTTTGTTTTGTAGTCTTGCTGTATTTTCTAGTTCTAGTATTGGACTAAAGCATATTGTTATAAACTTAGCTAATAGTTCTTTGTTGTAACTAGTGTTTTCCTCCTTCAGATGTTTGTCCCACACAAAGAAAATGGACATATGCTGAAATTCCTTGAAGTAAAATTTGGACTAAATATGACTAAGTAAGTTTTAGATTATGTAAGTTTACATAACTCTATACCACTTAGAAGATAAAGAGCAAAAATTATCAAAGGAGGGAGTACACACCTAATTACATACCACTTAGAAAATAATTTGGGATATTACAATATCTAGAAGAAATAAGACATTAATACTTTGCTCATTTAAAAAAAAATCTCATTTAGGTCTTTTAAAATTAGATATACTTAAACCTCAATAGCATCACAGTATGTTGAGGCTACTTTCCTTGACGAGGAGTGATGATACAATCTAAGGTCAGAATAAATTAAAGATTTAAAATGAATAAAGAACCAAGGAAATTTTAACCACTAACTGCAAAATGTTATATTACAAAGAGTATGGGTGTAAATCAGCTATAGTTCAATAAAAAAAAAAAAGTTCATGATATGCTCCAAATCTATACTTTAAAAAAAAAAGGGCATAGGCATTAAAAATGGGGTGGTCAGTAAGATATTTATTTCATAGCAAAGAATCTTATCTTTGATCATAATAGTGGATTGGACCAGAAGCTGACTTTTTAAATTCAAAGATAATGTTGTACCTTTTGTTGTTTAAATGCATTTTTTAAATCTAAAATGAAATAAATAATTTTATGGACTGATAGAGTCCATTTGCATAACAGAAAAAATATATTTACCTATACATATCTCTAGTTCATATAGTAGACCGTAGAATCTTATAATTGTTTGCTGGGATTACATGGGATTTTAGATACTGTGAATGAAATTTTATGTTGTGATATATCAGTTAACCAAGTGTTTGACATTGCTTAAACACTGGAGAAGTCTTCTGAAGTGTAAATCGCATATGGCTATCTAGTAAGATAAAAGGATCCTTTAAGAGGCCATGTGCTTCATAAAGGTAGGGACCATGTCTTTTTCAGGTGTATTTGTAGGCCTGACACTCAGCAGGCAACTAGTAAAAGTTGGTTGCAGACCTCCATAATTGACTGGCCTTTTCACTAACTTTCTCTTTAGCCTTGGAAGACTCTGAGCCTAGCATTAAGGTCTGCTTTTGTCCAGTGTTTCTTAGTTGATGTTTTATAGTGCGCCTTTGTTCCTCACGTCAGGTACTAGGCTTCACAAGGTAATATACTGGGTATTTTAAGATTAAGGCTTATTAATCTTGTCCTTAAGAATATTGCTGGCTCATTAGATAGTTTTTATACAATTAGTAGCATGGGTGGTATAAATAATAAGTGCCTTGTGTGCAAATGTGCCAGTTGGATATCAGGATTTGTAATTCACCAGAATTTCAGGAGACATTTCTGTTGAGACGGAATTTTAAGAATCAGTAAAGAGGGCTTCCCTGGAGGCGCAGTGGTTGAGAGTCCGCCTGCCGATGCAGGTGACACGGGTTCGTGCCTCGGTCCAAGAAGATCCCACATGCCACGGAGAGGCTGGGCCCGTGAGCCATGGCTGCTGGGCCTGCACGTCTGGAGCCTGTGCTCCGCAACAGGAGAGGCCACAACAGTGAGAGGCCCATGTACCACAGAAAAATAAAATAAAATAAAATAAAGTATAAAGATGTTAAAAAAGGGGCTTCCCTGGTGGCGCAGTGGTTAAGAATCCGCCTGCCAATGCAGGAGACATGGGTTCAAGCCCTGGCCCAGGAAGCCCCCACATGCTGCAGAGCAACTAAGCCCGTGCGCCACAACTACTGAGCCTGTGCCCTAGAGCCTGCGAGCCGCAGCTGCTGAAGCCCGCTCGCCTAGAGCCCGTGCTCCGCAACAACAGAAGCCACCGCAATGAGAACCTGTGCACAGCAACGAAGACCCAACGCAGCCATAAATAAATAAAGAAAAGAAAAGAATCAGTAAAGAAGTGTTAATAAATATTTATTTAATGTGCAAGTTACTGGGCCAGGTGCTCTGGGGGTTACAAAAATGACTACAATCTAACGCAGAGCAGATTGCATTAAGCACTATAATAAAGGGATAATTAAAGTGCCATGGGAATATGGGGAAGGAAGGATTGAGACTGGGGTTATGGAAAGAATATCATTAAATTGGAATTTGAATTAGACATTATAGAATTAGTTACTTTAGTAGGCAGATTTTTTTAAAAAGTGCTTTCGTCCTAGGTACAAAATATTTTGATGGCAGCCTCTTTGATACAGTTGTGTAGCTGTTTGGCACATTGTGAAACTTTAACCTTTTAGTTTCAACCCAGTGATTTGTGAAGCATTCTCAATCCATCCGTGAGCACTCCTGAACATCATTCCATCGCTTACCTCCTCCTCCAGGGCTAGGAATTTGAGGATTAAATGGAGGTTGAAGATGGATTGGGAGTGAGAATGCAGATAAATCTACGTATAACTAGGAGGCTTGTTGATTGTATTTAGTGTGGGTTAAAAAAAAAAGTTTATCCTGACTGTTATAGCTCAAAAAACTTACATTTCAAATTTTATGATTTCTGTCTTAATAATTAGATACCTCTTTTTAAAATGGGTCCTAGTCAAGTTACATTTATCAATATAAAACAGGGCTGTCTAATAACAATATGACATTAGTTGCATACATAATTTTCTAGTAGTTGCATTAAAAAAAAGTAAAACGAAACAAGTGAATTTAATTTCAATAACATACTTTATTTAATCCAATATATTAAAATATTATTTTAATGTGTAAACAATTTAAAATTATTGAGATATATTTTGTATTTTTTAAATTCCTTTTTTCTTGACTTTTTTATCTTTGAAGTCCAGGGTGTATTTTGTGCTTAAAGACTATCTCCATTTGCACTGGCCACATTTCATGTGCTATTAGCTGCGTGTAGCTAGTGGCTATCATACTGGACAGTGCTGTTAGAGGTTAGACAGTTGAATTCTTTTGTTATCTTCCAAGTAAAAATAGAAAGTAAAACTCCCCTAAAACTGTATTGGGTTCTAGAGGTGGTCACATTGCTGGATCATAAAAAAGTAGTAGTTTTAAATTTATTAGGGCAGTTTGTTGAGGAGGGTTACTAATGCTATTTCATTTATAAAGGGTATGACCTTTCTGTTGTAAGTTAACGGATTTAGGAAATGCATTTAGTTCTGTCTTAGTTTTTACTGAGATGGAAAAAATAATTTTAAGTTCAGTACTTTAAAACATCTGTGATTTTAATATCATGCTTTTGTTTTCTGTAGGAATTTTACAATGAATTGGCTCCTATGTCAAGAATCCCTTCAGGCACCATCTCAAGAATTTTTTTTGCGATTGACACAGTCTTCTTTATTACCTTTCTATATTTTAGTGTTAATTACTTGTTTTCTTTCTGTGATTCAGGTTGTTTTTAGGAGAATTAAGTAAGTACCTAGGAGAACCAATCATATTACTAACTAATAAATTATGGAAATATATAAAACTTATTTTTAATATCCTTCCAATATTTGTGTGTTTTAGAGTTTCTAATTGAATTCTCTCTTTATCAGTGTGTAAAATATCATTATAAGTTAAGTAGATGAAATTCAAATTTAAGCCTTATACATCTAAATATGTAATATTCATATTTATTTATTTAGGCAGTGCCGGGTTTTAGTTGCGGCACGTGGATTCTTTAGTTGTGGCATGCATGCGGGATCTAGTTCCCCGAGCAGGGATCGAACCCAGCCCTCCAGCATTGGGAGTGTGGAGTCTTACCCACTGGACCACCAGGGAAGTCCCTGCAATGTCCATTTTTAATGCAGGAATAATATTTAAATAATCAGTTAAACTTTTACAGACTCATTCACTAATTTACTCAGATTTTTAATTTACTGTAAGCATAATTTTTTCTACTTACTTGAAACTAGTAGTATAAGTGATTTTAAATTATAAAGTTTGACTATTTAAAAATATTTTTATCAAACTTGAAAGGAGGCTGTGTGTAGTAACTTAATTTTGAGAACTTAGTAATTCAAATTATTATTTAACTATATTGATTTAGCAATCACTAGTTTAGTGATAATTCATCTTGGAAAAGGAACCTATGTATCTTTTTTATTATATTTCCTGAACTTTCATGTTTAGTCTTTATTGAGGCAGTTGTCTTCAAGCTTCAATAACCATTTTCAAAAACTTGGAGTTACCTAAGTTAGGTATTTGACCAGCAGAATATACTTTCAAATTTTAAGAACTACCTTTATTTTTTTATGAAGATATTAAAGATCTTTGATTTTTCAAATAAATATTTTCAAAGTAGTAAAAAACACATTTCTTTCAGTAGTGGTAAGTCCCTGAAAGAAACTATTACGCTTGAAGATGGACAAATTGGAGAAAGGCCAGAAATAATTTATCACGTGATTCACACTATTTTATTGGGCTCTCTTGCAATGATTATAGAAGGGTAAGTGTATATTTGAGCCATTTGTTTTTACAAAGAATTGTCCTTTCTAATGGTAGTTAATGGATACTTTCAAGAATACATTTATAAAAACACTATAAAAACTCAAAAAAACCTTAATCTAACTGGAGTTTAGAGAGGTGTTTATAGTCCAGTGAACCGATATTTACTTAGTAATTTATTTGTTCAAAAACTATTGAATGTTTTCCAAGGGCCAGGCATTGTGCTAAGTGCTGGGGGTACAGTGGTGGACAAGATGCTCTAACCTTATGTGACTCATGGTCTAATGAAGGTGACAGATGCTAACCACACAAAAATAAAATTATAACTTTGATAAGCGAAGGAGAGGTAAATGGTGTTATGAGGGTAAGGGTTCAATATACCCTTTTCTTTGAAGTTTGACTCAGATGAGAAATAAGACATAGGAGTATGAAAAAAGTGGGGAGGAGGTTTCTTCATACCAACGAACAATTCTCTGGACACCAGCTGGGTATCCTACAGTTCAACTCAATTTTGACTATCTGCCAGAAGTACCATCAGAATCTACAGGCTTGGGTTCAGTCCAACAAAACTCCCCTGCTACCTCTTCAGACACCAGTTACAAGTCCAGGTTGTCACCTGTGTTTCTGGTGAACTGGCTATAGATCAGAGGTTCCCAAGACCCCCTCCTCAGGTTTGATTAATTTGGTAGAGCAGCTCACAGAACTCAGAGAAACATTTTACTTACTAGATTAATGGTTTATTATCAAAGGATATAAATCAGGAACAGCCACATGGAAGAGGTTCATAGGGCAAGGTATGGGGAAAAGGCTGGAGCTCCCATGCTCTCCAGGAGAGAGAAATCCCTACATGTTCACCAACCGGGAAGCTCCTGAATCCTGTACTTTTGGGTTTTTATGGAGGCTTTATTACATAGGCACTATTGATTAAATCATTGGCCATTGGTGATTGAACTCAGCCTCCAGCCTCTCCCCTCCCCAGAGGTCTGGGGGGGTAGGACTGAAAGTTCCAACCCTCTCATGACCTGGTTGGCTCCACTGGCAACCAGTCCCTATCCTTAGCTGCTTTCCAAAAGTTATCTCATTAACATAATAAAAGATACATTTAAGCTCTCAGCGCCTAGGAAATTCCAAGGGTTTGGGGAGTTGTGAGCCAGAAACCCGTGGTTAAAAACCAAATATATATGAGAAATATATTTTGGTCATCTGATAAAAGTTGCATTGGAGAACTCTTTTTCATGTGTGACCAAAAGGCCTTTGAATATCTTCCACCCTAAACTGAGTTTAGTCCTTAAATTTCAGGCCTTCCCTCCTGAATGGTCAGAGCCTTGGTAAACCTGCTGCACCTATATACACCCATGCTGCAAAAGGAAGATCCAAAATGTAAAAGCCTATAAGTGTTTGTTGAGTATTGTCACCTCACACTCACAAATCAGATAAATTGCTGCCACAAGGAGGAGCAGTTAGGGTTCTGAAGTATAGGGAGGGGAATAAAATCAGGGAGAGGTGAAGAATATTGATATAGTATAAGATTTAAGTTTCCTTTAATTATGAATACAGATACAGAATCACAGTCATTTTAGCAGTACCCGTGGTGCTTTCACCAACAGAAAGCATAGTTATTTTTTCATTGTATTGGTTTTTTACAGGCATCTTGAATATTGTTTATATACATCACTACTTCAAAATTATAGTAATTATTAGACCTGCATTTAATGTATTAATAAACAAGTACAAATATTGCTGTATTACAAATACAAATTTTATTATTTAATATCAGTATTTCAGTATAATTGGTTTCCTTTGTAAGCCTATGTATTTTATGCATTTAGAAATGTTTTCTTATAAGGGGGTCCACAGACTTTATCAGACTGCCAAACCCATGACTAGGGGGTATCTCTATGGAAACTTGAAGTGAGAATAAGGTTCACTCTAATAGTTAGCAATCCATAGTACCTAAGTAGGATGAAGAAGTGTATTAATCCATGAATATTTTAAGTGATTCAGGGTTTGATTCTCATCTTGTTGCCTAGTAGTACTAGAATTTGGAGCATGGTTTACCTTTTCCCCCTCCTTCCCCTCCTTCCTCAGTTTTATTTCTCTCTGAAAAAGAACTTTTTGTTATTCCCACCATTCTTCATTGTTGGATCTGTCATTTTAAGTTCAAGATCCCTTTTTTGAACATGTAATCTGCATTATTCTATCATTGGTCCTTAATTCTCTAATTTACTCACTAGACCTCTAAGACATGATCATCTATTCATGCAGATAACTTGCATGGTCCCCTAGGAGGTACCAGGCACTCTACCAGCTAGGCAGTAGGGATTAGAGAGATATGAAATCTAGTCTTTTTGAATCTTTTCAAAGAGTTCCTATTCTAGATAAGTAAAACAAGAGCTAGAACAAAGTAAAATACTATGAGAAAGGTATACAGAGGGTGCTCTGGTCATCCAGAGGAGAGGTACTAACTTGTGGAAGGTAGGTAGGGGAAATCAGCTTAAGGGAGATTTTCTAAACAGGGCCACAGTCTTGAGAGATAGAGATTGGCCAGGCTGTCAGTTTTCTCACGTGTGTGTGTGTGTGTGTGTGTGTGTGTGTGTGTGCATGCGTGTGCGTGTGTGTATAATAATCTGGGAAAAAGAAGTATTCTTTGGGAATCAATACTATGGGATGAATGTGAGGGAAATAGCGAGATATGTCTGGAAAAATAAGCAGGGAACAGATCAAGTGTTTTAAGCAGAAATTTGACATGGTCAGCTTTACTCTTCTAGGGAAAAGCTCTCTGGCAATGATTGAGAAAGATTTGAGGGAAATAAGATTAGAGGAAGATAAACCAGTTAAGAAGGTATCATAGTAGAATCTAGAAGTGAGTAGCAATAGAGATGGAGTAAAGGGGCCAAAACTAAGATATTTGGGAATTGGAAACTAAATAAGGAGTTGCAGGGACTGTGGTGGAGGGATCCTAGGAAGAGTTGCAATTCAGAAGCCAAAGGAAGAGTTTTTAAAGGATGTGATCAGAGAGAAAGGAAGATGAGGAAAGAGAGATGAGTGTAGACTTCAAGAAGTCTGGCTATACAGGGAATCAGAGGCTAAGGCAGCAACTAGAGAGGGGTGCAGTTTTACCAGGAGGGAGAAACTTGTGTGCATTATGGGATGGAAACACTGAGATTGTTCTGCAAACCCTGGCTGGAACTCTAATCATTTGGGGAAATAGCAGAAAAAACTGAAAAGGTATGTCGGGACCATATTTTAGAGGGCCCTGAAAACCATTTGGGTGAGTTTTCATTTATTTCTGTAGGTATTGGGAAACTAAAGAGTTTTAAACAGAACATATCTTCTCATAGTTTTGTTTGAAAAGGATTCATCTGGCATTTGGTTGAATTGAAAGAGAATTTAAAAGTTGAGATGTTAATTAGCTGGCTATTGAAATAAAATGGTAAGGAGCGGTTGTATACGAAGAAATCAGTGGATTGGCACAATGGTCCAATGTCTAGAGCAGAGAGTTTGTGTTCCAAGGAATGTCATATACATGTAATTCAATGTGAGTAGTCTCTCCTGGAGTTATAAACCAGACTCTAGTATTGATTCTGGCTGACTGGAAAAATAGGTTTGGTATTTTCTGAAATGGGGAAGTTATTGGTTGGAGGAGTAACTGGTTAACCAGAGGAAACGAATGCAATTCCTCTGTCTTAGCAACATGTATTCTATATACATCCAGTTACTTCTCTCAAAGCCTGATTCATTATTCATTGTTTTAAACCTTAAATACATTCTCAAATTTGTCCTTTTGCTTTCATATCACCCTAGACATTATATAAATTTTTATACTTATTTTCTAATTGTTTCCCACGTGTTCAGTTTTATTCCATCTTAATAAAGCCCTCCTTGAGGGCTTTTGTCATCAAAAAATATATCTTAGAAGGATCTTATTGTTTCCTTAGTCTTAACTACAAAAGTTATCTTCTGAGATGTTATTTTTCCTTGATAATCTGTGTGAAGCAATGACATCCACAAAGTTTTCTAAACTCTTCCTCTTCTGTCTTCAGCTTTTACCATCACCTAGAGTGATGGGTTTCTTTTGTTTCCTGTACAAGTTACAACTTAAAGTAAGGTACTGCCTTTTATTTGCACAAGTTCATTTTTCTGTACACCTGGATTTTTAATCTTTTTAAGTTAAGGGCCCTAATTTTTCAATCCTGTTTTTAAAAAATTAATCTCAAAAGTAATAATGCAGATTGTGTAACAAACCCAAATAATATAGATATGTATGAAGTAAAAAATGAAAATCCTTCTGTCCCAGTCCTCAGAGGTCACAACTGTCAGCAATATCTTTTCAGATGTTATTTTTTGGCTATACTGCATATATGTACATTAGAAAAAAAATTACCAAAATAGGGTAACAGTATACATAAAATTTTGCAGTTTGCTTTTTTGTTTTTCATAAGGATTTATTATTTAATCAGTACCTGTTGAAGGATAGTTAGGTTTCTTTTTTTTTTTTTTTTGCAATTAAAACAACATACTGCAGTTAAAACCCCACATGTATATCTTTATACATTTATGCTAATATGTCTGTAGGCTAGTTTACTAGAAATGGGATTGTCTTGTATTTAGAATTTTTATAGGTTCTGCCAAATTGCCTTCTGAAAAAGTATAACAGTTTATGTTCTCTCCAAGAGTACAATTTTACTACACCTCATCTATATTAATGTCTTATTTCATCCTCATTTTAGTAACCCACATGTCTCTTGATTATTTAAGAAGTGAGTAACAATATGTTGCTGAAAATTAGAGGCTAAGCTTTTTCATTCTCCTTCGACATTGTGGTATTTTCATGAGTATTAGGAAAGAACTCAGAAAAGAGAAATCACATAATAATGATGTTTATAGGATAGCTCATGTATGACTCTGTCTTTTCCAGCTTGAAATACCTCTGGACTCCTTATGTGTGCATGTTAGCAGCATTTGGTGTATGTTCTCCTGAACTTTGGATGACACTTTTCAAGTGGCTTCGATTACGAACTGTACACCCAGTATTGTTGGTGAGTCATTGTTATTTTGTGTTAAGTTCTTGTTTCTCTTTCAGTTATATAATGGGAACCACATGAATACAATTAAAATAGCATGAGTAGGGCTTCCCTGGTGGTGCAGTGGTTAAGAATCCTCCTGCCAATGCAGGGGACACGGGTTCGAGCCCTGGTCCAGGAAGATCCCACATGCTGTGGAGCAACTAAGCCCGTGCACCACAACTGTTGAGCCTGTACTCTAGAGCCCATGAGCCACAACTACTGAGCCCGCCTGCTGCAACTACTGAAGCCTGTGCGCCTAGAGCCCATGCTCCGCAACTGGAGAAGCCACTGCAATGAGAAGCCCGCACACCGCAACGAAGAGTAGCCCCCACTCGCCCACATGAGAGAAGGAGAAAGCCTGCGTGCACCAATGAAGACCCAACACAGCCAAAAATAAATAAATAAATAAATTTGTAAAAAATAATAGCATGAGTAAATCGCATTATGATTTATAGGTAGAAAAAAAGAAAAAGATTCTGTGGCAAACATTTTTTAATAATTTCTGATTATAAAAGTAGGGTGTTTTCAGTGCAGACTACTTAAAAAATAGAAGGTAAAAATATAAGTGAATCAATGTGAGAGGCTTTCAAAAATTAATTTTGATAATATTTTTCTCAGTTTGATTTAGAACTATGGAATGTTTTCAGTGAGAATGCAACATTTACACTGTGTCTGCTATGTGTAATATGCTTGCAGTAAAAAGATAAATAAAACATAATTAGGGGAATTCCTTGGCAGTCCAGTGGTTGGGACTCCACACTTCCACTGCAGGGGGCACAGGTTCGATCCCTCGTTGGGGAACTAAGATCCTGCATGCCCTTCGGTGCGGCCAAAAAAAAAAAAAAAGAAAACAAAGAGATTAATTTCATCAAGTGGATTATAGTCTCCCAGTCATAAAAACAGATAAGAAGTGTTGATAGGGTGCTGTTGGAACAGAGAAGGGCTAATTAATTCAGTTTTTTTAGGGATTCCCTTTGATGTATTCAAAGGGAATAAAAACAGAGGTAGAGAAAAAGCACGATATATTTAGTTTTGTTGGCACATAAAATGTGAGATAATAGTGGTCAAGAAATGAGACTGGAGAAGTCGAGGAGGGTAAGGTCATCGAGGTCTTTGAGTGTCCTGTCGTGCTTGGTGCTATCCCACAGGCAGTAGGAAGACATTGACATGTTTATGCAAGGGCAGGGGAGACTCAGCCTTACATTTTCTCTCAGCTCACCCTTATAGTTCTGTGAAGGATGGGCTTAAGGGTGAGAGACTGGAATCAGGAAGGAGGCTGTCACCCAGGTACAGGCCATGGAGAATGGAAACGATAAAAACTTCAATTGTTTTGAGAGCTCACTATGTGTCAGGTACTGTTTGAAGCATTCACATGCTATTCAAAGCTTACAAAGATCCTGTTAGTTAAGTTTTATTATCTGTATTTTATAGACAAAGAAACTAAGGCATAAAGTGGTTAAATAACTCACCCAAGATCACATAAGTTGTAAGAACCGTGATTCACTCCCGGGTTCTTCTAGCTCCAAAGCCCATTTAATTAATACTGTACTACACTGAAGTGGAAAAAATAGTTAAAGAGTAATAAGATTTGGTGCCTCAGTAAGTATGGGAGAATGAAGAATAGGGAGAAATCATAGATGTTTCTTAGGTTTTGGGTTTGTGTGACTGGATTGTGGGGTCACCAACAGACATGGGACAATAGGAAGAGAACAGGTTTTGGTAGGAAGATGATAAATTATCTCTAATAATAGTCAAGTTGTATTTTGCCAGTCTTTTTCCAGAGGAATTTATGCATTCTTATCTTAGCATAGTAGTATATTGATGTATATTGGCTATTTTTCCTGTGTTAATTCATTGTCTTTTTGTTGTTGTTAGCTATTTTCATAGCAGTTCAGTGTTTTTTGTAAGCTCTTCATAAGTTAAATTCCTGGAAAAATTGTCAAATATTGACTTACTATTTGAAATATTGCGATGTGCATTACCCTTTTTATGTTCTGCCTTAAATTTATATTGCAAATATGTATTTCTCACTTTGTCTCCAGCTTGATATAAAATTTATTATTCTTCACCCATCTCACTCTGTGAACCTAGGTTCCATGCTGACTCCAATTTCTCTGACTGAAATTGTTATAACTGTAAGAATATTTGATTGGTCATAGAGTCAGTGTCTAGTACCTCTATAGTACATTCTGAAATATATTTATCCATAACCCTTTTTGCTTTAACATTTTAGGCTCTCATTCTGAGCATGGCTGTCCCTACCATAATAGGTGTCAGCTTATGGAAAGAGGTAAGAAAATTAGATTTTTCATAAGATGAAAATATATGTTATCTATAAGGTAGTGATAAATTTATATGTGTGTGTAGGATACTTATATTGGAACAGTATTCTAACAAAATAAAGCGTGATATACTTAATAATACGTAATTTTCTACCAATAGGAGCATGATACAAGAGGTAAAACATTTTTACTCTGATGCAATTTTCTGTAGTCTAATACTGGTATTAATTCAGTTTATAATTGACAAAGGAAATGGCTGAATAAATGGTATTTATTAGTAAATAGTAAAAAGTATTTTGGCAATCCCCAAATTTAAATCTTTATAAAATAATGTAAACTCGGGCTTCCCTGGTGGCGCAGTGGTTGAGAGTCCGCCTGCCGATGCGGGGGACACGGGTTCGTGCCCCGGTCCGGGAAGATCCCACATGCCGTGGAGCGGCTGGGCCCGTGAGCCATGGCCGCTGAGCCTGTGCGTCCGGAGCCTGTGCTCCACAACGGGAGAGGCCACAACAGTGAGAGGCCCGCGTACCGCAAAAAAAAAAAAATAAAAAAAATAATGTAAACTCTTTGGCTTATCATAATGTAACATGAAATTAATTGCCAGTAAACCTGTGAATTATTTGACTTGATCTGAAATTTATTCGTTTGCTTACTTATTTATTCAGTGTGCATGTGCATGAAAGATACAACTGATGATTAATTGTTTGGTTGATAAAATTATGTATTGAGCGTAGGCAGTGAATTAACCATACAGTAGATTATTTGGGCTGAGAAGAACTAGCAAGAAACTGAAGGAGAGTAAAGCAATTCATGCCATTTTTTCTGTGAGAACAGTGTTGTAATATTGTTTGTCAGAAGTTGGCCTCTTAGTCTTTGGAAGTACTCTGAAACAGTTTTAAACTTTCTAATTACTTACACACAGGTTTTGGGGATTTTGTTTTGTATTTTAGTTTTTTCCAAGATTAATGACAGAATTAATGGAACTACAAGAATTTTATGACCCAGATACGGTGGAACTTATGACCTGGATAAAGTAAGAACTGAACTGCCCAAGACTGTTGTTAAGCTATTAATTAATCATTGAATGCTATTTAATGGATTCAGGGGAAATAATAAATTAATCCTTTTCCAAGTTCTTCTCATAAATCTCAGGGATTTTACCCTGTATTTTTAGGGATATTTAGTTTTCATTTAGACATATAATTCTAATTTTCTAATTGAACTCATTTCCATCAAAATATAGTATTGATAAGTTTTAGATATGAAACTCTAGCTGTTAAACATCTAGAAATGTGGAATAAAAAGGAACCAATGTTCTTTTATTTAGATAGTCAAGAGATGCTTCTTTTAACCGGAGTTGGAGGTGAATGAGCGGTGGATTTCTAGTCTTGATAACCAAGGTTAACAAGATTTAAAATTTTAACACTCATGCAGATTTTAATATGACAGGAGATGTGCTCTTGGGCCTGTAGAAGCTGGGAATTTTAATTGAAACACCTCGTTCCCTCCCCTAACATACATATATAACTAAGGGACCCTCAAAGGGCTACACTATCAGTGAAAGGATGGACTATCACAAAATAGCCATCAAGTGGTTGAGAAAGATGATAAGAAAGCATATCTTCCTCGGTTTCAGCTCTTGGTCAGAAATAAAGTGTCTCCTCTGAATTTGTAGCAGTGCATCTGAATTCACATGTTTGTAGTTTGAAATTATACTTGTCTAATCCAGGAAACCCTATATCAAGAGATTAGCATAAAAAGTGGTTCTGGGATGGTCTGGAGTGCCTGATATAATCCTCAACCCAGGCTACCCAGGATTTCACAAATAAAGCTTCATGAAGATAAGCTCTAAAGTTACAAAACACATGAAGAAACAGTTCAACACAGCAACAATCAGTTGTTGGTTGTGATAAGCAATAGAAGTAGACTTCTAGCAATTTCTGATAATAAAATTTGCTTGTGTCAGTTTTTGCTGCACAGTGGACTACCACAAAACTTAGTGGCGTACAAACAATAAACATTTGTTATTTTGCACCATTTCAGTGGTCAGCTGAGTAGAAGCAATTGGTAGGATACTTCTGGTCTGGGCCAGATCATCTGGGACTGGATAGTCTGGCATGGCCTTTCTCACATGTCTAGACTGGGTAGGTGTCAGCTGAGGTCATGGAGTTGACTTAGCCACATGCTTCTCATTACCCAGCCCAGGTGAGACTGGGCTCATTCATAAGGTGGTGGTTGTAGAGTTCCCAAGAGCAGCAAGAGAGGACAAGTTGCAAGGTCAAGCATGTTTTAAATCTCTGCTCAAATTATGTTTGCTGTTGTCCTATTGGCCAAAACAAGTCACATGACGAAGACCAGCATTTCCTCCAAGAGCATACCTATAGAAAAGAATCATTGTAACCATTTTTCCAACCAGTCTACCCTATGGATAGAGACTATGAAATAGTATGAAAAATTTTAAACACATAGAAGAAGAAACTAAAACTTGAAAAAGGAATGAAACACTCTCAGAAAAGGCCAGGATAATAGGGGAAAAAAGGCAAAAAATGTTTCTAGAAATGAGGAATAGGTTTATAGAATAGGTATATAGAAATGAGAATAATAGGTCTTATTATAACGTCTCATTATTATAATGACACCTCTTGTATGTATAAAAATTATTATCTTTTTAGACCATCCTTAACTACTGACTATTAATACTTTTTTGTGAATTGTGTTTACCTTTTTGGAACACTGACTATATAGCCTTGTGTTGTCATTAACAAAAGAGAAAGTCACATCTATGTGTGTGATTTACCTCAGTGTTTTCAAAAACAGCAAAGGCCTGAACATTGGACCTTTTACATCAAATGATTGGACATTTATGCCACTGTGTTGTGATTTTTCTGTTTCATTTTTGTTTCCCCATTACTGAGGGCTCCTTGAGGACAGTGGCTGTGTGCTGTCTCTCTATTTTCAGAGTTTGACAATATCACTAGCACATAGTAGGTAGATGCTGAATGTTGAATACAGGGAGGTAATAAATAAGTCAGGACATAAGAGCAGCCCTTTGGGACCTGTCTTGTGAGTGGCATCTGTCTGGGACTTTGGATTATGATTTAGGGTAGAGAAGTCCTTCATGTGTTATCTGGAGATAGACATATGGGTAAAGGTAGGGAAGGAGCAGGAGGATAGATGGATCTGGAAGGAGTTGGGTTCTGGTGGTTAATATTTGCCAAAGACGAATTTGAGAATTCACAGTATCAGCATTGAATTGTCACTCCCATTACCCTGCATTATTTTTTAATAGCATTATTACCACCTGACCTATATGCTTATCCTCTCCCCCTGCTCCCTATTGAAAGCAGGGACCTTGTCCTCCCACCTCTCTTTTTAAAATATTTATTTATCTTTAGCAGTCTGAGCAGTTTCTGGCACATAATAGGTGCTCAGTTTTTTTTTTAATAAATCCAAAAATGAAATGAAATGAAAACTGACACTGAAACTTAAGTGTGCAATACATTTTAAGTTGCTTGGTATTTCAGAATTGTGATAAATCAGTGATCTAAATAGTATACTTACCTTTTCAGTGTGTGAATCTTTATGGTTCTTTGCAGAAGGCAAGCTCCAGTCGCAGCTGTTTTTGCAGGAAGTCCACAGTTAATGGGTGTGATTAAATTATGCACTGGATGGATGGTGACAAGCTTGCCTCTTTACAATGATGATGATCTTCTCAAGAGAAATGAAAATGTAAGGCATTTTAGATTCTACATTTGGATCATTTTTATTTGACTCCTTAGTATAGTTCTGTAATGATGCATATGTTCCTGGTTAGCTAGGAAAATCCAGACAATTTTAGAAGAGTTAATTAGCTTTAGTTTTTTAAAAAAGCTGTATAATACATTTAATCAAGAGAGGCCAACATTAGAATATGAAGTTCTTTGTTTTATGGAAAGTATGGATATGTTTCTAGGAGAAACACTTCATTTCCCATAAGGTTTCAAGGGACTGATGTGTAATATTTTATAAAGGGAAGCATTCTTTTGAGAATAGCATTGTTCTCAATCAAATTATTGAAGGAAGGCTTTCAGTTAATGTCTTTATACACTTTGTATTTCCAAGCCAAAATTCTATTATTGCTTATAAAACACTGATTGATTTTTCATTATGGGCTATTATTAATAACTTAGTATAACATTAGTATGGTATCTAATTGCTTCTTCTTCAGAGAATATATTATTTTGCATGTTTGGTATGGATTTAAATAGTAACTTCATATCTGAAGGTAATGACCAACTGAACCTGAGTTCTAAATATTCTGTTTTTCAGTTGGAGAGAATTTCATGTAGTTTTTAAGTATACTCTAAGCTAAGGAGGAAGTATAGCAATATAGAAGTTAGACTCTAATACAAAGGGTAGACTCTAAGCTTTGTGACCTTGAGCAAGTTTCTGAATCTGGAAGTAATAATAATTCTTACCTCCTAGTTGTGAGAATTAAATAAGATAATGCACTATGCCTGAAACAGTAAAATTTAAGTGTTATCTAGTATTAATATGTACTATTAAATTATAATTGTATGTGCGCACACACATTCACATATAACCACAGAAAGTAGAGAGGAGTTCAAAAGCAGGAGCAGTCAGTTCTGCCTACAAAAATCCAAGTCTTCATAAAGGGCATTTGCTTGATCTGGGCTTTGAAGGATGACTAGAAACTTGTTTGGAAAAAGAATACAGTGATTCCAGGTTAAAAAAGTCACATGAGCCTTGAAATTTGTTTGGCCGTGAAACTGGAAAATAAATAAGGCCAAATTCTGGAGGACCTGGAAGGTCATGCTTAAGAATTGAGACTTACCCTAGAGGCATTTGGGAGTCATCAGAGACCTTTCATAAGCCCAGGAGTGGAACCTTAGATCTGTTTTAGAGTTAATGAAGGTCCGGGAACAGTTGAAGCAGGGGAGAGGTCAGAGACCGGGGAGATCTACCTTGAAGTGATTTACCTGAGAGACAACAGCTGCCTCTGATTAGTATTTGCTGCAGTTGAAAAGGTAGTGTTGCTTAGAAGATATACTACTGCATATTCCTAAACTTTACTTTTTGTGGATTTAAACCAACAGACTCTGACATGGCTTTGTTTTCTTTGTTGTCTTTTGATTGGTCTTTGTCCTAATATAGAATTTCAGAATCACTTATAATTAGGTCAGAGTTCTAATTAAATTTAAACATTTTAGAGTTTTTAGTTTTATGTGACTTGGCTGTGAGAATAGGAACCATTTTTTTTTTCAAATCTTGGTCTTTCTATATGGTGTCTAGTATATAGCAAGTACTGAATAAATTTGTTGTTAAAATAAAATTCAAATTGAACTCCGTAAGTGAGACCATACCATTTGAATTAGACACTGTCTATAATTCATAACATGGGACTGATCTTTATAATCAGTGATTATAGGCCAGTGGTTCTCAAACCTGGGAAGATGGTGCTCCCAGGGGACATTTAGCAATGTCTGGAGACATTTTTGGTTGTCACAGCTGGGGGAGGGGTTCTACAGACACCTAGTGGGTAGAGACCAGGGATACTCTTAAACATCCTCCAATGTACAGGACAGCCTCCATTCTGTCCTGACAAAGAATTATCTGGCCCAAAATATCAGTAGCGTTGAGGTTGAGAAACCTCACTCTAGTCTAACAGTAATGTTATTGCCATTGCATAGAGGTGTTTTTTATAGGCCCCAGTAGTATGTTACAGTTTCCCCAAACTTAAAAATAAGTAAAAAAATATATAAAAAACTATAAATAAGTATAAGCTGGGTAAGATTCACATGAACTTATTTAACAAAGTGAAATGAGTGAGAAACTTCCTCTTGATTTTTTAACATTCTGTGTTCCACAGAATGAGTATCTCTAGCATCTCAATGGACATTGGACCTAAAGTTGCTAGATAGACAGCAGCCATAACATGTAGTAAGCAGCTGCTGAAAATTCTGCAGATAGACTGGAATCTTGTCCAATCTAGGTTGCAAATCTCAGTATTTTCACAACAAACAGTATATGATACTTTTAGCCTAACTTTTGTGGTTATCCAAGGTTAATATTTCAGGAAACCTGAAAAACGTATTAGAAGATCCAAAGCTTATTATCTAATAAGGTCAGCAAAATTGTAATGAAAAACACCACGTAATCAAGACATGAGTTTTAAGCATGCATCCCTGTCCTTTCAGTATTTGTGACAAGGGTCAAATTATTTTAACCTCACTGACTTTATCTCATGTATAAAATGAGTATAAAATACTATGATACATGGTAATAAAAAAAAGTAATGGAACGATTACAACTCAATAATAAAAAGACAACCCAATTAAAAAAATGGACAAAGGCCATTTGCAACAACATGGATGAACCTTGAGGGCATTACGCTAAGTGAAGTAAGTCAGATAGAAAAAGACAAATAGGGCTTCCCTGGTGGCGCAGTGCTTGAGAGTCCGCCTGCCGATGCAGGAGACGCGGGTTCGTGCCCCGTTTCGGGAAGATCCCACATGCCGCGGAGCGGCTGGGCCCGTGAGCCATGGCCGCTGAGCCTGCGCGTCCGGAGCCTGTGCTCCGCAAATGGGAGAGGCCACAACAGTGAGAGGCCCGCATAACGCAAGAAAAAAAAAAAAAAGAAAAAAAAAAAAAGAAAAAGACAAATATTCTGTGATATCACATATATGGAACCTAAAAAGGCTGAACTCATAGAAACAGAAGAGTTGTGGTTGCCAGGGGTTGGGAGGGTTGGAGAAATGAGATGTTGGTCAAAGAGTACAAACTTCTAGTTATAAGATGAATAAACTCTAGGGATCTAATGTACAGCATGGTGATTATAGTTAATAACACCGTATTGTATATTCGAAAGTTGCTGAGAGTAGATCTTAGATGTTTTCCCCAAAAAAAGAAATGGCGATTATGTAACATGATGCAGGTATTAGCTAAAGCTATGGTGCTAATCATTTTGCAACATATGAGCATATCAAATAAACATGTTGTACACTTTAAACTTACACAATGTTATATGTCAATTATATCTCAATAAAACTGGGGAAAAATGGGCAAAGGACTTGAATGGACATTTCTCAAAAGAAGATACACAAGTGGCCAATAGCAGATGAATATAAGCATCCTGAGGGAAGCAGTCAAGTCTTAGTGAATATCTTTATTTTCCACAGATAGTACTGAGAACGTAGTAGAGACTTAATGTATAATTTTGATAAACAGAAGTTTTAAATGTCTTTTAAAGTTGTTGTTTTAATTATATTCTTTCAGATCTATCAAATCTATTCAAAGCGATCTGCTGAGGATATTTATAAAATACTGACATCCTACAAGGCTAATTACCTAATTGTAGAAGATGCTATCTGCAATGAGGTGGGAACCGTGAGAGGCTGTAGGGTTAAAGATTTATTAGACATCGCAAATGGCCACGTAAGTAACCATTTGGAAAATTAAATGTTTTTGAGAAAAATGGCTTTATTTAAACTTATAAAAGTATCTTCAGGGCTTCCCTGGTGGCGCAGTGCTTGAGAGTCCGCCTGCCGATGCAGGAGACGCGGGTTCGTGCCCCGTTTCGGGAAAATCCCACATGCCGCGGAGCGGCTGGGCCCGTGAGCCATGGCCACTGAGCCTGCGCGTCCGGAGCCTGTGCTCCGCAAATGGGAGAGGCCACAACAGTGAGAGGCCCGCATAACGCAAGGAAAAAAAAAAAAAAAAAAAAAGTATCTTCAAACTTTACTTTTGGAACTTAACTAAGAATATAATTAAAAGTTATATAACAGTGGGGGGGTGCTTATCAAAAGTAGTTTGAACTATTTCTTCAATGTACAAAAGAAAAGTTGGGCAATTTTGCAAAAAAAAAGTTTACCAATATCTCGATTCCTTATTTGTTGCCTGTACTTGTACATGTTCAACATTTATAAATAAAAGATAGTTTGTTTTGAATGATGATTTGATTTTAACATATTATAAAGAGCAGCCGTTTGTTTTGTTATATTCTTATGTTGAGAAATTTCTTGTAATTTGATACATATCTAGAAAAATTGCTTACTAAATTGACATAGTCCTGTATATTGGGTCCCTATTATCCACAAAAATTAGTGTATTCAGAGCTACTTTAGTTGTTAGGATTTAACTGTATCTTAAGTTTTCATTGATTTTAGCTATTTTACCAAGCTTTCTTACTTCTCAGCCTACAGTGTATACTGTATACCTGGCAACTAAGACTGACAGGGGAGTTTGCATATCTGGTAATTAGTGTTTGTATATCTGATAATTAGGCACTGGAAAGGGTACCTTTACTCCTGGGAAAGTTGGGGGTGAAGGATCTTAGGCATAGTTCAGTAGGTCATTCTTGTTTGGAGTGCATATTCCATTCAGGTTGCAGCCAAGACTTTTTCTGTCCCTTCCTAATTAATTAGCTCTTTGTCGTAATCATCCCAGACCAGTTTGGAGGTGAGAAATTAGTTTGTTGGGTATTTTTTGGGGGGGCCACGCTCTGCAGCATGTGGGATCTTAGTTCCCCGACTAGGGATTGAACCCACGCCCCCTGCAGTGGAAGCACAGAGTCTTAACCACTGGACCTCCAGGGAAGTCCCGAGAAATTAGTTTTTATGATTTCCACCTTTCGCTCTCTTCATGACCCCTTAATCTTATAATATAAACTTATTCTGTTTCCTGCTGCATGTATTTTGAATTTTCTCTGTTGGCACTTGATATCTGTGGTCTTTGGCTTAATTGGTGACAAAATGGAATTTTATTAAACATCAGGTATTCAGTAATTACTACTGCATTGCTGTCTGCTGTCTAGAGCCTTATCCTCTGCTCTTGGCTACCCTCTTGCTCCATTTTGAAGATCAGGTTACTTCTTCTTTCGTGTAATGCCATGCATGGACTTAAAGCGAATCCATCCTTTTATTCTTTTTTTTTTTTTTTTTTCATCCTTTTATTCTTAAAGTTGACTCTCTGACATCTTTCCTAGGCATTAGAATAATATTTAGTATTTTATTATAGAAAACTCTTCAAGCTAGCTAAGCTATCTTAGTGAACCTCATTAAGGTGAAAATGTAAAGAATTGTACTGGATAAGTCACAGAAACTTGCTTACTAATGTGAGTCAGTCCTGCACAAGGAGAAGAGTGTGAATATACATTAAGAGTATGTGTCCATCTCTCAGCCTTGGTAGGTTCCATGATAAGGTTCTTCAGAGGAATGATAGACTATGCAGACACAGCCTTCTAAATTTTAGGATTAAATCTTTTAAAAATTGGAAAACACTTTATACTGATTTCTCAGTCTCAATGGGAAGCTCAAGAATTTAGTGGACATGGTAACTTATGAAGAGGCTTTTATTTGCTGAACAATATGAGATATTTGCTAACCAATGTGAGATAGTCCATGTTTAGCAATAATATTTTTTTTCATATAAATATCATCACTTGTACATTGATTGCATTTCTCCTGTAAGCTTAATAAGCTTTTTAATATTTTGTTTCATATCGTTTGATAGGTGGTTTGTGAAGAAGGTGACAAGATAACCTATTCAAAACATGGGAGATTTTGTCATGAGGTCAAAATTAACTATTCTCCTTATGTGAATTATTTCACTAGAGTATACTGGAACAGATCCTACTTTGTGTATAAAATCAACACTGTGATATCCTTTCAGTCTTGAAAAACAGCAGAGCCTTCATTTCAAAGACTTATACCACCTGAAGTAAAATGCAATTTTCTTCTACCTACGTGGTATCTTTTGGAAATCAGAGTATGGACTTTTGAAATGTTGCTGCTGCTTTTCCCCTCCTGCTGTTAACTGGATCTAGATTTCTGTGGGGGAAAGAAGATTAAACATTACTGTCCTTTGGTAAAATGTCAAACCTGCCGCTCTGCATCGTTCCAGCCAGGTGTCTTCCTTACTGCTACATGGTCTTTAAAGATTTTACCTTCTAAACTATTGTAAAATTTTCCTCATAAATCTTCATTCCATCATAACATTAGTCTTGAATTTGAATATGTTCAAGGTCAGAGTATATATCTCAAATATAACATTCAATAAATAATTAATGTGATATAATTATAGAATAGAAGGAAAGAATTATTCTTTCCCTCAAGGAAGTTTCTGAAGGTATTTCATGATGTATAATAGAACTGAAATATTACAATAAAAAACTAATTTAAATGTTCACTGAAAATTTGTGGCATTTAAATTAAAATGGAAATTATATAAAGGAAAGTGATTTTTAAGGATATACATAAAGATATATCCAGATTTTCCATGATACTGCCCTCCTCATCTGCCGCTTATGTAAATGAGCACTTTCTTAGTAATATACAGTGTATGATATTGCATTTCATCACTTTATGACTATTAACTGGTTAGTTTTTTCACTTATGCCCATAAATTTGATACCAATTTAATCATGATAAAACAGTAACTCTTGTTACCTATATATATTTTTTTGGTTTGTTTGTTTGTTTTTTTTGCAGTACACGGGCCTCTCACTGTTGTGGCCTCTCCCGTTGCGGAGCACAGGCTTCGGACGCGCAGGCCCAGCGGCCATGGCTCACGGGCCCAGCCGCTCTGCAGCATGTGGGATCTTCCCGGACCGGGGCATGAACCCGTGTCCCCTGCATCGGCAGGCGGACTCTCAACCACTGTGCCACCAGGGAAGCCCACCTCTGTATTTTTTAAAACAGACATTTAAAAGAATGTTCAAAATTTAAAAATAAGAAAAAAATAAAAGTATGTTGTTTAGGTTTTTAAAAAATATGGATATGGAGTATATAATCTATTCACATGTTTTCTATTGAAGTATTAAGTAAAAAATTAAATCTTTATCAGAATGAGAATATGAGCAACTAAAGTGAGCAACAATTTCTGGAGATATATGCAGATGCTGTTTAACATACCTCTGCATAGAGGTGTATTTATGATAAAACACAAGTGCTATTATTTATGAAACGATGGTACAATCTTAAACATTAAGAATTATAATAAAATTCAGAGGACAGTTCCACAATCTGTTATGTTCCTTTAAGTTAAATGTTTTCATATTTTTAATTATTAATTAAAAGGAATTCTAAATGATTAATTTGGCCTTATAAAGAGATTCAGGATGGATGTATCATTTTAATAAGATGGGATACATATTCAATTTTACCTTATACACCTGTTAAGTGAACAGATTTAAAATTTTTTCACTTGTCAGAGTGCTGTAAAAATTGCAGTTTCATTACTCTGAATTACTACATTAGAAAGGAACATCTTTCCATTTTCTTTATTTTCTGTAATATATATTTTAAAAGTACAAAAGCACATGCATTCTTAGATTAGCTCTAAGATGTTTTGTTCTTTTGGAGCTTAAGAATTGTTTGATGGCAGTGTCATATGTCTGGTGCATTAGTTTTATTGGTTCTCATTTCACGTTTTTATATAACTTTTAACAATTATATTAAGATAGCTACAGGCAGGTTATTTCAGGTTCTCTGTACATCTTAATAGTGAGTCACTAGTATTTAGCTTCAAGCCTTACGAAAATATTACCATAGTTACCTAAGTACACAGTGAATAGTCACATGGTAGTACTTACAATTAGAGGGAGCATGTAAAAGAATGTAATTTAAAAGTCAGCTTGCATTTTTTTTTTTTTTTTTTGCGGTTCGCGGGCCTCTCACTGTTGTGGCCTCTCCCGATGCGGAGCACAGGCTCTGGATGCGCAGGCTCAGCGGCCATTTCTCACGGGCCCAGCCGCTCCGCGGCATGTGGGATCTTCCCGGACCAGGGCACAAACCTGTGTCCCCTGCATCGGCAGGCGGACTCTCAACCACTGCGCCACCAAGGAAGCGCAGCTTGCGTATTTTGAAAGGGAAATAGAACAACCTACTTTCTACGTAGCATGAAATATTTAATTGAATTTTTATTGACTTACTTTATGATCAAATATGCTGAATTAGTTTTGATTGTTGTATGTTTTTTGTTTTTGTTTTTGACGTATTAGTAACTTGCTTTTGCTTGTCAACTTATTTCTTAAATAAAATAGGTTTGGATCCGTTTTTAATTGAATTTTTTAAATAATGAAGTTTTCACTCAGCATCAGTTGAAAAGAAAAATGTGAACTTTATTATAGAAATAATAATACTGGGTATGAAAGATAAGCTTATTTGCTTCTATTTTAGCTGTAGTTAAAACAATAGTGCTAGAAAACTTTCAGGAGCATTTAATTAATTTCCTTATTTGTAGAGTAACAAATGATTAAGAATTCTGCAAGTAATTCCATTTGGGTAACTTACCGTTGTTAGGTATGACAATAAAGATCTACTGTGAAAGGGGCAAAGTTTATGGGTTTGGGGTAGAAGGAATTTCTCAAAGAAATACAAAACATAAATACTTTGCCCTTGATGTTGCAAAACTATTGAAATAAGTGCCTTAATAAGGAGGTTAAAATAAGAACGTTAAAAGTAAATAAAAGTTTACTTTTTATTTTCAAAAAAAATTATCCATTTCTTACTTTTTCATGAGAAAAGTTTGGTAACTTTTTCCTCATCATTAAGCACAGAGAAAGAATCCTCACTATGCTATTTTCACTATTAACTTTAATTCATTGGTAAGCAAATCTTTGTTAAGGGTAGTGATGGGATTTCTAGCCTGCTAAATTAATTTATTTAGCTTCTCAAATGCCAAACAATAGAACAAGTAAAACTTACTTGATAAGGTGTATGATATTGACTCTGCTGGTTTACATTTTCTCTAACTTTGGCATCTGTGTCTTGGTGCTTTTTGTTAGACTGGTAGGGTTTTACAGCCTATGGAGTATGCATTGCACTTCTAAATTTTTTTCTTCATTACTTTCTGAGTATATACACAGCATGTTTTTTCAGGACATTCACCCAAATTGCTAAAAGCCTAATGTTATGACACTTCCGTACAGTCTAGATTGATTCAAGGAAAAGTAGAAATGGAGGTCAAAGTGGGTTACAAGTTGGGGCTGAAAAATATGCTTTAAAAAAATAGGCTGTTAATTTCTTGAAAGGAACAGTGAATAGCCATCTTATTAAACTTTGTTGTTTTGGGGAAATCAATTGGTTTTTGGCCCTTTCTGTTTTTGAACTGTTAAAACATTTTGTTGCCTTTTGTGGGTAAAAGTAGTGTCTCTCTTTATAAAATTGTTGGGGTTTCTAAAAGTTGTATGTAAATCAATTTCTTGGTAAATTTATTTTAAATGCATGACTATTTAAAGGGCATATATTATGAACTACTCTGTGTATTCAAGAACCTATTGTAAAGCAAATAACTACTTCCTGATTTACATCTCAATATATTATCTCACTTGTCCAGTTTTTAAAATATACATTCTCTATTGTTGCTATTTGCTAATAGTTTTAGATCCCAATATGTATTAAAATTACACCTCTGAAAGTTGCAAGTAAAATTGAACAATTTCTTATTGAAATAATAGCTCATTATTTAGTTTCTGAATGTGTAAAATTAATACTTTAAATAAAGTTAGTTGTGAAAATTGCAAAGGAATGTATTTGATTCAGCCATTTTCCATCCATTAAGGTTTCTAAGCATTGTATTTGTTTTCCGTAATAAAAAAAAAGGGGGAGCATTTTAGAACCATATTTGCTGAATTTAACATAAAAGCATCTCTGAATCATTTCTGTTTAGAAGTCTCTTAGAATTTGCAACATTCTAATTTTGGTATGTATAATCTTATGTGCAGTTTTTTTTTTTGGCTGCACTGGGTCTTTGTGGCTGTGCGCGGGCTTTTCTCTAGTTGCGGCGAGCGGGGGCTACTCTTCGTTGCGGTGCGCGGGCTTCTCACTGAAGTGGCTTCTCCTGCTGCAGAGCACAGGCTCTAGGTGCGTGGGCTTCAGTAGTGGCACGCGGGCTCAGTAGTTGTGACTCACAGGCTCTAGAGCGCCGGCTCAGTAGTTGTGGCGCACAGGCTTAGTTGCTCTGCGGCATGTGGGATCTTCCTGGACCAGGGATCAAACCCGTGTCCCCTGCTTTAGCAGGCGAACTCTTAACCACTGCGCCACCAGGGAAGCCCCTTATGTGCAGTTTTATAAGAGATACACTGAACACCTGACCACTGTATTTAGTGGAATAATAGCATCAAAAAGAAATATGCATTCCATACTTATAGTGTAATATCTCATAAACAACCCTTTCATATTTTAAATTAATAACTTTGTACAGCTATTTAACAAAGATGAATACAACTGATTTTATGTATGTTGACTTTTTTTTTTTAATGATTTTTTTTTTTTTTTTTTTTTTGCGGTACACGGACCTCTCACTGTTGTGGCCTCTCCCGTTGCAGAGCACAGGCTCCGGACGCGCAGGCTCAGCAGCCATGGCTCACGGACCTAGCCGCTCCGCAGCATGTGGGATCTTCCCGGGCCGGGGCACGAACCCGTGTCCCCTGCATCGGCAGGCGGACTCTCAACCACTGCGCCACCAGGGAAGCCCTCCAGAGATTTTTAAGTGGTTGTTTTTTTAAAAACTCATTGTCACCAATTAGGTTTTTTCATGGGGGCTCCTCACGCTGCCATTCCAACTGTGGGAGTGTATATGTAAACTTTAAGGCTATTAAGGACTGGAGAAAAATTTAGCAGATCATTTACAGTAGCTACTAATCAACTTTCTCTCTTGATAGTGTCATTGTTAAAGAAATAGAATTAATAGAACTATTGCTTAGCTGAAAACTTGGGGCTAGAGGTATTAAATGCAGGAATGGCTATTTGTCAGTCTGATAAATGTCCTATATAAATGAAAAAATAGGCTCAAGTAATTGATGCAAATATTCAGTTATAATACTATTTAGTGGATTTCATAACCACAGTGACAAAGTACAATGAAATGAGGATAATGTTTACCCTGTAGGGTAAGTGGTGAGAAATAAAAATCAGATTTTAAGTAAAGCATTTTAAGTTCTTGCTACATAGCTAGTGTTTCGTAAATGTAATTTATTATTATTTACTATTATTTTCTCACATTAAGTTTTTGTCCAGTTCCTAATACATAGCAATGTAAGCACTTTCACAGCTCCTATACAGTATTGTCTTTTAAAAAGCATTAAGTGTTGCATTAGAAATTAATTCTTCAAGAGTTAGCCCTAAGGGGGAGAAAAAAACAGCCCTAAGGATGAGCTTATTAAACAAAATATAAGTATATTGGACCAAGTAACTAGCAATATATATTTACATGATTCTAAGAACTTATAATTTTTATAAGCAAAAAAAGTGATACAGACATATATAATATTTTAAAAATTTGAGATCCTTTTTTACTCCCTACTCAGTGAGCATTAATATAAACAAATCTCAGCCATTCTATTATTACCTTACATGGTTGGATTTGAATTTTGAGTCATCTTTAATGGTGAAATGCAAAGAATTTTCATGGTCATACTTTATTTATAGGACCAGCTCTGAAATTAATACTGCTTTAGTCACATGAAACATATATATATGACCAGAGTTAGGGTCTGGTTTCTTTTCATCACTACCTGCTTCCCTGGAGCAGAGAACCAGCTGGAAACTCCTGTTTTATAGTTGCTAACAATCTAGATGGAAGCAGAGAAACAAAGTGATGTCATGTCATTTTGTTCCAATCACAACTGGGGAATCCTCTAGTTAAACGCTTCCACTTGCAAAGAGCAGAAGTTAACATACCTTAAAAGTTAAAGAGGGGTCTTCCCTGGTGGCACAGTGGTTGAGAGTCCGCCTGCAGATGCAGGGGACGCGGGTTCGTGCCCCGGTCTGGGAAGATTCCACATGCCGTGGAGCGGCTAGGCCCGTGAGCCATGGCCGCTGAGCCTGTGTGTCTGGAGCCTGTGCTCTGCAACAGGAGAGGCCACAACAGTGAGAGGCCCGCGTACCGGAAAAAAAAAAAATGTTAAGGAGGGAGGAGTTTCATTGTGGAAATAAATATCAGGAGCCAAGACCTCTTAAGTAACCAGTGTCTCTCATTTGCTGCATGGTCCCTCACCAGACATCTGCATCTCACTGCATCTCCTCTGTTCTCTTAACAGTTAGTTACCTATGCTTACTCATTTCTTACTTTTTTATTCCTTTGGCTTGGCCCATTCCTAAATCTGGGTCATGGCATCATGTCAGCTTCAACTCCAATTTTTTAATTGCCTTGATCTATTTGATTCATTTCAAGTTTCTGAGAGAGGGAATCTGGCCCAGCTTGAATTTTTGGACTAGGCCACTGGCCATATTTAGTAACAATAAACACTTATTGAGCATTTACTTTGTACTAGTCACTATACTATATGCTTTGATATAATTCTTTCATTTAATTCTTTAACAACTCTATAGAATAATTAGTATTATGTCCATTTTACAGATAACGTTCATACATCAAGTAAATGTCGTAACTGGGATTTAAAGCTAGATTTGCTCTCTTGGCTGGCTTCTGGCATTTATCTCAGATTTATGGGAATGGGAGATCTAGGAGATGGGGACCTCTTTGGCAGAAAGAACTAAGCAGCAACCTCCGCCAAAGAGGTTGACACAGGCTGGGACCTGGGACCCTTTGCTGCACTGCTGCAATGCCTGTACCTGGACAAACGTCTCCTCCAGCTACAAAATATTGATACAAAGAAACTATAAGGGACTAAAAATAACTATGTGCATGCACAATTGGGACGAATTATGGACAAAAAATACAAAAAAAAAAAAACCCAAAACTAACTGCCACTTATGAAGACCCGGAGCAAAAGCAGGGTACTACTGCACATGCCGCCTGCACACACCACCACCAAAGGGGTGGGCAAAACACTTGAGTCATCGCTCTGGCCCGACCCCTGGACACACCCCTACCATCACCCCATATAAGGAAGCAGCTCGCCGCCCTCAGGGAGTGAGCAAGGGAACCTTACTTGTTATTGTTCCTCCTTGCTGCAGCAGGGGTCCCAATAAAGCGTTGTCTGAAATTCTTGACTGGCCTCTGATCAATTTCTATTGACTGGGGAAGACCAAGAGCCCTGTTCAATCACTCCCAGATTATTCTCAGGTGCGTAAGCTTTATTCAAGGAAACAGAAGCCAAGAGACCATGTGATAGAGGCTAACGTGTGGTCTCAGTGTAGCAGTTCTAGCTAGAGCCGTCTGAGTGCAGCTGCACAGTGCACAAAGGGCCCTCTGCCTGGAATCTAGGCAACTGCAGCAAGGATGGGCACCCCGGGAAGCGCCCCTGGTGGGTGGTCTGTGTTGAGACCAAGTCTCTCGAGTTGGTTAACTCTGCGAGGCATCCTGAAATCGACGAGTATTCAGAGAATACTGCTTGGCACTAATTAATGGAAACCGCGTTGACAAAGTGAAGGGAAGCCTAACCCGCAGCAAACAACTGCAAAGGCTCGGTGGCCAATTGCCCAGGAAGCGAATGGAGAGGGGGCGGGGCCCGCCGCCAATCGAGGGGAGCGGATTGGTTGCTGAGGATCGGGGAGCGGAGTCACGTCCTAGTGTCTGGGAGCTCCGGCATCCCCGTCGCAGACCGCCGCTTTCCTGCCTGCCTCCTGGAGCGTCTGGGTCTTAGGTTTCCAGGTCTGGCGTTGCTTCTTCCTTTCCTCCTGGGCCTCAGAGAGCCCCGCGCTCCCCCAGACGGCTTCACAGGGTCGCGGGCCCCGCCCCTCCTTGTCGCCTCCGCGGGACCCCCGGAGGGCGTCACACCTCGTGCCGGTGGCCTCGGGAGCACAGCCTAGCGACCAGCTGTTCGCGGTGCCCCAGGTCCGCGCTTGTCCGGGGCGCGGCCGGTTTGAACTGCTCGCAGGCGGCCAGCGGCTGCCCGGCTGCGACTCGCGCGGGGCTCGGCGGGGGCGTGCCCAGGTGCGCGTCTAGGTGCAGCTGCCCAGTAGACACTGTAATCCCGCCGGCGGGGCGGGGGACACCCCAACTTTTGT